>NW_020954557.1:38994157-39307710 GCF_900497805.2 Vombatus ursinus | reverse complement strand
TCTCTCTCTCTCTCTCTCTCTCTCTCTCTCTCTCTCTCTCTCTCTCTGCCCCTCTCTGATTGCACAATGCATGTGGTCCAGGGAGAAAAAAAGTGAGTAGGATTCTGATTTTGAGCTCTCATAAAAGGTAAAACCAAAAGTTGCTTTGTGCTAAACACATTCAGATAGGGCAAGAAGAAATGGCCTGAGGTTAAAGACTGAAAGATTTAAATTAGATATGAGGAAAATTGTTAGATGGCAAAGTCCTTTCTAGTTATGTGACTATAATGGCCTATAATTGAATCATCCTGGTGACTGGGATACAACTCTTATCTTCATTAATCTGATACAAAACTTGGTGAGTCACCTGAGAATAGCCAAATGATCCATCCAGATCCACTTGGTTTAGATAGCTTTGAGTCAGACACAACTAAACATGACTGAACAACAATAACATATATGGGATATATAGTAGAAAATAATTAACAGAGGGAAGGCACTAGATTTAAGAGCAGGGTGGGAAAGGCTTCCTGTCTCCTCAAGGTGGTTGGAGTATTACCTCTGGAAAGATGATCTCCATTTTACAAATACTAGTGAAGATAGATTTAAAGATGCATTAATATAAAGTATATTTTGTGTCTAGTTCCCCAGAAGACTAATACACCCACTCACACACAGAATTTCAGAGTTAGGAGGGATTTCAAAGACCATCTATTTCTATTTGTCTCAGAATGCAAATCCTCCCTACAACATTCCTGACAAATGGCTCCAGGGATCAGCTTCTGCTTCAGTCATTTATTAACTCTGTGATTCCAGGCAAGTCACTTAAGCTCTCAGTGCCTGTTTACTTATTGGTAAAATGAGGGAATTGGGTTGGATTGCCTTTAAGCTCCCATTAATTCTAAATTTATGATTCTATGATACTGTGGTTATAGAGGTACCCAAACTTGCTCTTAGGTACCTCTAGGGATGAGGGCAGCTAGGTGATGCAGTCGATAAAGTGCTGGGCCTGAAGTCAGGAAGACCTGGGCTGAAATCTGGTTTCAGACATTTACTAGCTGAGTGACCCTGGGCAAATCCCTTAACCCTGTTTGCCTCAGTTTCCTCAACTAGAGAAATGGCAAACCATTCCAGTATCTTTGCCAAGAGAACTCCAAATGGGGTCACAAAGAGTCAGACAGGACTGAAGGTAACTGAATAACCCCTCTAGGGATGAGGAACCCATTTCCTCATGAGGAAACATTCTACTCCAGGATACTTTCAACTGTTAGGGAGTTTTTGCTTGCATCAAACCAAAATCTGCCTCTGCAACTCCCACTGATTATTCCTTGTTTGGTTCTCTGTGGCCAAGATAAACAAGTCTATTCTTCTTACATGTAACAGCCTTTCAAACACTTGACTACTGTCATGTTCCCCCTCCTCCCCTGTGCTCCCTAAGGAGTGTTGTGAGTCTTAAATAAGATAGTGGATATAAGGCATTTTACAAATCTTATTATTATTATTAGTCATCAGGGTTCAGTCTGGGGATGACTTTATTCCCTGGGGCCTTCTTCTGAACTCCTGCAATGTTTATAGAACAATAGAGTAAATGTTTAACCAGGGGAGGGTGGGAAGGAACTTTTAATTTTAATCTATAACACTTAAATTTAATTGTCACTAATTAATTAATACTTTTTAAAGTCTAGACAACCAACAAAACAATAAATCAAGCCCTGATTTGTAGTGGATTAGTGAAGTATAAATGCTCAGCTGAAAATTTAACAAACAAGTAAGTTAGAGCTGGCTCCAGCACACCTCTGCTTCCCTCCCTTCCCCTACTCTCTTTTGCTAGCTTCTTGTTGTTCAGCCGTTCAGTCATGTCGGAGTCTACGTGGCCCCAGTTGGGTTTTTCTAGGCAAAAATACTAGAGTGGTTTGCCATTTCCTTCTCTAGTTGACGAAACTGAGGCAAATAGAGTGAGTGACTTGCCCAGGGCCACCTAGCTAGTAAGTATCTGAGTCAGATTTGAACTCAGGCGTTCCTGACTCCAGGCCCTGGTATGCTACCCGCCCCTTCTGCTGCCCCTTTGGCTGGCTAAACAGCCTCATGTTTATCCACTGATCGTATGAGTGGTCTTTCATGTTCGTGATAACATGCTTGTTTGTTTTAAGGAAGTCTAAGAAAACTTGCTTCAATCACTACATTTAAGGTAAATTAATTTCAAAGTACTTATTCAGGAGAAGAATCTATTTTTACTAAAGGCAAAAAAGCAACCGGAGCAATATTGACATTTTTTTTTCTTTTGTTTTTAAATGGAGAAATGCTGTTTTGACCACATCTAGTTGACTGCATCAGAAGGCTTAAATGATGCTGTGAGAAGTGGTTCTTCATGATGCATAGATTACTGGCTTTGGAGTCAGGAAGACCTTCTGCTTTGGGTTCAAGTCCTCCCTCTGATGCACTGACCCAGGGCATCTTTTTTTTTTTTTTAAAGAAAATTTTTACTTACATCTTTTGTTTTTACATTGCCTAAATTTTCCCCTGTATCAGTCTCTTCCCGCATCCTATCCCATATAACAAAAGATGTTTTAAAAAAAAAATAAAGATAAGGAGATTTTAAAAATCAGCAAAACTGATTAATACACTGAAAAAAACTGAAAATATATGCAATGTTATATACTTGTAGACCTCACATCTCCATAAAGGAGTGGAGATGGAGGATGTCTCCTTTCATATCTCCTCCATAGGGTCATGCTTATTCTCTGTAATTTTGTAATATTCACTTTTGATTGTTTTATATGTGGTGATTCTTTCCCTTTAGATTGCTCTAAACATTGTGTGTATTATTTTCATGTGCAGCTAGATGGTGCAATGGGTAGAGTGCCAGGCCTGGAGTCAGGAAGACTCATCTTCCTGAGTTCAAATCTGGCCTCAGACACTTATTAGTTGTGTGACCCTGGGCAAATCACTTAACCTTTTTTTTTTTAAATTAATTTATTCATTTTTAGTTTTCAATATTCACTTCCATAAGATTTTGAGTTTCAAATTTTCTCCCCATCTTGCCCGTTCCCCCACCCCAAGACTGCATGCATTCTGAATACCCCTTCCCCTAATCTGCCCTCTCTTCTATCTGCCCCCTTTTCTTATCCCCTTCCCCTTCTGTTTTCCTGCAGGGCAGGATAGATTTCTATACCCCATTGCCTGTATATCTTATTTCCCAGTTGCATGTGAAAACAATTTTTAACATTTGTTTTTTAACACTTTGGGTTCCAAATTCTCTCCCTTCCTCCCTTCCCACCCAGCCTCACTGAGAAGGCAAGCAACTCAATATAGGTTATACATGTGTAGTTATGCAAAACACTTCCATAGTAGTCATGTTGTAAAAAACAAACTATATTTCCTTTCATCCCATCCCACTCCATTTATTCTATTCTCTCTTTTGACTCTGTCCCTCCTCAGAAGTGTTTCCTTCTGATTACCCCTTCCCCCATCTGCTTTCCCTTCTATCATCCCCCTTTTGTCCCCTCCCCCCATTTTCCTGTAGGGTAAGATAGATTTCCATACCCAAATGAGTGTGTATATTATTCCCTCCTTAAGCCAAATCTGATGAGAATAAGATTTACTCATTCCCTCTCACCTTTCCCCACTTCACCTCCACTGTAAAAGCTTTTTCTTGTCTATTTTATGTGAGATAATTTACCCCATTCTACCTCTCCCTTTCTCCTTCTCCCAGTACAATCTTCTCTCACCCTTTAATTTTATTTTTTAGATATCACTCCTTCATCTTCAACTCACCCTGTGCCCTCTATCAATCTATCTGTCTGTCTGTCTGTCTATCAATATATACATATAATTTTTTCCCTCCCACTACCCTAATATTGACAAAGGCCTCATGAGTTACAAATATCATCTTTCCATGTAAGAATGTAAACAGTTCAACTTCAATAAGTCCCTTAAGATTTCTCTTTCCTGTTTACCTTTTCATGCTTCTCTTCAGTCTTGTATTTGAAAATCGCATTTTCTATTCAGCTCTGGTCTTTTCATCAAGAATGCTCGAAAGTCCTTTAGTTCACTGAATGTCCACTTTTTCCTCTAAAGGATTATGCTCAGTTTTGCTGGGTAGGTGATTCTTGGCTGTAATTCTGTCTCCTTTGACCTCCAGAATATTATATTCCAAGCCCTCTGGTCCCTTAATGTAGAAGCCACTAAATCTTTCCACAATACTTGAATTATTTCTTTCTGGCTGCTTGCAATATTTTCTCCTTGACCTGGGAACTCTGGAATATGGCTGTAATATTCCAAGGAGTTTTCTTTGGAGATCTCTTTCTCTTTTGGAGATCAGTGGATTCTTTCAATTTCTATTTTACCCTCTGGTTCTAGGCTATCAGGGCAGTTTTCCTTGATAATTTCTTAAAAGATGATGTCTAGGCTCTTTTTTTGATCATGGCTTTCAGATAGTCCAATAATTTTTAAATTATCTCTCCTGGATCTATTTTCCAGGTCAGTTGTTTTTCCAATGAGATATTTCACATTGTCTTCTATTTTTTCATTCTTTTGGTTTGGTTTTACAATATTTTGATTTCTCAAAAAGTCACTAGCTTCCCTTTGCTCCATTCTAATTTTTAAAGAAGTATTTCCTTCAGTGAGCTTTTGGACTTCCTTTTCCATTTGGCCAATTCTGCTTTGTAAGGCATTTTTCTCTTCACTGGTTTTTTGGACCTCTTTTGCCATTTGGGTTAGGCTATTTTTTTAAGGTGTTATTTTTTTCAGCATTTTTTTAGGATCTCCTTTAGCAAGCTGTTGACTTGTTTCTCATGATTTTCTTGCATCACTTTCATTTCTCTTCCCAGTTTTTCCTCTACTTCTCTTACTTGCTTCTCAGAATCTTTTTTGAGCTCTTCCATGGCCTGGGACTGATTCATATTTTTCTTGGAAGATTTGTATGTAGGAGCTTTGACTTTGTTGTCTTCTTCTGGTTGTCTGTTTTGATCTTCTTTGTCACCAAAGAAAGATTCTATGGTCTGACTTTTTTTGCACTGTTTGCTCATGTTCCCAGCCAATTACTTGAGTTTTAAACCCTTTGTTAAGGTAGGAGGTCTGCTTCCAGTGTGGAGAATGTACTGTCCCAAACTTCAGGGGTTTTGTGCAGCTGTTTTCAGAGACACTTCTAGGGACCTGTAAATTTTCAGTTCTTCCAAGGTGGTATGATCAAGCGCAAGGTGTTTACTCCTTTCCTGGCCTGGGCTTTGGTCTATGAGTGACCACAAGCACTCTTTTCTGCCTTGAAACTGTGAGGTGGATTCCCTCTCCACCACCACTACAAGCTCCCCCACATCAGCTCTTCTCCTCACCCTAAGACTGCCACCTAGAACTGTGACCCAGATCCAAGCACAGGCAAAGCAAGAGAATCCTGTCTCAGCACCAGTAAAAAGATCCCTGCAATCCCTCTTTAATCAACCACTCGATTCCCCTGCCATCTGTGGGCTGAGAGCTTCAGAAGCAGCCGCTGCCCTGGGGCTGTGTCAGGACTAGGGCTGGGACCAAGTGTTTCTCTCACCCTGGTCCAACAGACCTTTCCTACTGACCTTCTAAGTTGTCTTTGGCATTTGTGGATTGAGAAGTCTGGAAACTACCATAGCTGCCCATGATTAAGTCCCCTGAGGCTTGCTCCAGGGTCGCTGAGGTCTGGTCTCTGCCTGCACACCCACACTGAACTGTGCTCCTCTCCTAGCCCAGCACAGTAGACCTTTCAAATCAACCATCCAGTTGTCTTGGGCTGGAAATTTGTTTCGTTCTGTCTTTTTGTGGGTTCTGCTGCTCTAGAATTTGTTTAGAGCCATTTTTTACAGGTATTTGGAGGGATTTGGGGGAGACCTCAAGCAAGTCACTGTTTTTACTCCACCATCTTGGCCCCACTTCCCAACTCACTTAACTTTGTTTGTCTCAGTTTCCTTACCTATAAAATGAGCTGGAGAAGAAAATGGCAAACTACTTCAGTATCTCTGCCAACACAACCCCAAATGGGGTCACAAAGGGTTGGACACAGCTGAACACATTGCTTTTTTGGCTCTGCTTATTTCATTCTGCATCAGTCCCTGCTAATCTTCCCATGCTTCTCTGTATTCATCATATTTGTCATTTCTCACAGCATAGTAATACTTCATTACATCTATATACCACAATTTGATTTGTCATACTCTGATACCTATTGCTCTGCTACCACAAAAAGTGCTGCTATAAATATTTTGGTGTCTAAGAGGACTTTGTTTTTATCAGTGACCTTCAGGTCACTCTTTCAGGCAACTCTTTAAGATTATAAGTTATAGCCTTTGTGGGGGGAGTTTTAAAAGTAAGGAAATCACAGGTACAAACCTGTGTAACAATAACAACAACAAAAGCCTGCTATGAATTTTATTGTTGAGGCTTTATCTATCAAATAAGTCAATCCACCATATATATTTTATATAGGGATAGGGATTGGTCTTTGTAATTTCACTGGTATAAGGAACTCCCAGGTGAAGAAATTCTTACCAATGCACATTTGCCCCTTCTTTGCAATTTGTATTTGGAGAGTTGGCTAGAACACTGAGAGGTTTAGTCTGCCCAGGGTAACACAGCTAGAATGTATCAAGTGGCCAAGGCTGGAATTTAGGTCTTTTTGGTTCTGTGGTTCGCTCTCTATCCACTGTATCTTCTTGTCTCAAGGTATCTACGTGCGTTTTCTGCGTACTAGCTTTCAGCACTCAGTCCTATATTCCCTATAGTATTTCTACACTGTTGTGCCTCTCAGAGATCTCAGGCTGGCTAAGAACTTATTGTCCCTAGACCTGCAGCATGAGCCAGCACCCTGTTCCTTATGTGACTCTCTTTTCCTCAGAAATTCCAGTCTCAGCTGTTTTATAAGAATGAACCCCAGGAGTACAGCATTATGAGCAAGGATGACTCAGATCCTTTTTCTAAAATATTTTGTGTGTGTGTGTGTGTGTGTGTGTGTGTGTGTTTCATAGTGGCGGAGATCCTCTTCTGGGAAGTAAGGAAGGCAAAGGCTTAGTCACCTCCTCTTAGTGTGATAAAAGCTCTCCATCTGTACAAAATACTGATTTTCTTTTTACAATTTATGACACTAACAGAAATAATTAGAGATACCCTGATGAAGTGTAAGAGACAGTAAGTTGGCAGGAGAGAGAAAGATTAAACTAGAATGGAGACTTCACTGCTTTATAGGTATCAGGCAGTTTAACCAAAAGATTTTGTTGTCTCCATCCCCAAACTAAACAAACTAACAACAAAAAAAAAAAGATTAAAGAAACCCTAAAGCACCAATATTTCAGGTGGCAAATCTTAATATGCTGTAATTGGATTTGGAATCTTTCAATTAATCTGTTCTACTGCTACATGTATAGAGCTCTATCTTCAATGAGTTGAAATTCAGTTTGGCACTTCATATCAATTGGTTTGTGATGTCTGAGTGGACTAGAAAGTAAGTTTCATGAAAATAATTGCCCTAAATAGTTTAATCTATCAGATAATCAACAAATATTACTGAGTATCTATTTGTGTGTAAAGAACTATACTAGTCACTGTGGGAGGTACAATGAAACATTTTAAAAAATGGTTCCTTCACTTGAGTAGTGTAGAGTCTATTAGAATTGCTTCATACACGTACAAAATTAACTAAACACAAGGCAGGTTTTAAGTGCTAAATAATCCTATGTTTCCTTATAATTGGATCTGAAAATTAGTGTTATATGATTTCAAAGAGACAGAAAAAGATTGCAATGAATTGGGTTGGTCAGGGAAGGCTTCCTGGAGGAGGCAAGATCTGAGCTGAGCCTGGAAGGATGGCTAGGATTCAGATACATGTTGAAGGTTAACAAAGGATTCTTTTCTTTTTTAATTAAACTTTATTTTCAGTTCACATTTTTTCCATCCTACTTCCCACTCATTGAGAGAGCAATAAAAACAAAACCCTTGCTACAAACATGTATAATCAAGCAAAACAAATTCTTACATTAACCATGTCATACTTGTTATGTTGTATATATTTTATCTGCCATCTGAGTCAATCACCTCTTTATCAGGAAGTGGGTAACATGTTTCATTGTGAGTCCTCTGGAATTGCAGGTGATCATTCTGTAGGTCAGTTTAGTAAGACTTTCAAAGTTGTTTGTGTTTACGATATTGTTGTTATTATATAAATTATTTTCCTGAGATAATATTTGTTAAAAAAGCTCTTAGCACAATCCCTGGCATATAGTAAGCACTGTATAAATGCTTATTCCCTTTCTTTCTCTCCTGGCCCTGCTCATTTCACTCTCCATCAGTTCATAAAAGTCTTCCCATATTTTTCTGAATCTCCTTCATCATTTATTACAGCATAAGACTACCATGAAAGGAATTTCACATGGAAAGAATGGTGAGCAAAACCACAACATATATCTGGGGAATAATGAGTAGGCTGAAGGACAGAGAGTGGAAGATCTGAAATAGGAAGTAGAGGGAAAGACACTGGAAAGAGAGGCTTAAGCTAGATTGAGGAAGCCCTTGAATTCCTTATTAAGGCAACTGAAGTTTATCCTGTAGCAGGGAGAAACTAGTGAATGAAGGCTTTTTTAAACAGGAGAATGATATGATTAAAGTAGAATTTTAGAAAAAAGTAATCTGGCTATAGTGTATAGATAGATTAGAGAGATAAAAATACAGGAGGCTGGTAATCTATGGAGGGGAGAGGGAGAGGAGAGAAAGGAGGGATAGAATTTGGAACTCAAAACAAAAAAAAGTTGAAAAAAATTTTAACATGTAATTGGGGGAAAATAAAATATGCATATATAAAAATGAAAATGAAATGAAAAATTAATATTCTGACATGCTTAATGGTAGCTACTTGGTTTAAATAAAGGTCTGAAATCTCACCCCCCAAAAAATTGCTTTCACAAAGAAGGGTTCACTGGGGAGGATGACTGTGATGTAAAGACAAAGGCATCAATAAAACATATTTTAAAAAAAAGAAATAGTAAAAACATGAAGTGATAAGGCATTGAATTTGAAATATGAAACATGAAACAAAGCAATTCATGCCCTTGTCCTGGTAAGATTTTTTTTTAAAGTGTATCTGACTTTGAATGAAGTAGTCAAATTTTTAAGCTTATCAGGGCACTTGAGGCTGCTATTATGGAACATGACTAATGTCATGATGGTCATGCTTATGAACATGTCAGCTTTGCAGCAGAAATCTAAGGAGGTGGTGACAATAGCCCATAAAAGTGAGCTGTTTTTATAGGGTGGTTGATCTCTGTGCACGGCTGTATGCTAAGCCTTAGGATGCAAAGAAAGAAACAGTCCCTGCTGTCAAGGAGCTCACAGTCTGATGGACGAGACAACACACAGAGAACTATGTACAAACTATATACAAGATCAGTTGGAGACAATAATGCAGGGAAGGCTTGAGAGTTAAGGGGGAATCTAAAAGATCAATATATGATCAAACGTATATTTTTATAGAATACTTTTCAAGTGGTCGAGCTCAGATACCAAGTACTCTGTGATGAGCAGCTGAGGACTCACAGGGCCTCTACATTTTGCATTGCATATAATACAGAACAATTGTAAAGTACTTTGTTTATCTAGTTTTCTTTCAGAGGGTTGGCAAACAGGCTCTGGGAACTGGTGGTGGAGCCTAAGAAAGGGATTTATAACCCATATATCTTCATGGAATTATCTAGCCCAAATGGCCATATTTGAATTTTGTGGGGAGCTGAAGAATTTAATTTACACTCTGTAGGATTCTCCTATTTCCCCCAAATGAATTAAATTCAACTTTACTTAATTATTCACTACTCCCAGGGGGCTATATTTTTTCAGCTGGTCCCTCATACTCAGCTATAGGGCCTAAGGAAAGGATGGGTGCAAAGTTAGCTAAAGCTCTCAGTAAGATGGGTCTTGGCATCTGTTTCTCTGTTTTGATATTGGGACTAAGCCAGGTCTCAGGGGATCAAAAAGATTCCCTATCTAAGGGCACTGGGCTGCAAAATATGCTTCCTCCCATTCTTGCCAACTGAAACCCAGGGGGACAGACAGCTGTTGTACAGCAACTGGCTATAAACCTAATCGTTGGAATTTCTCAGAAAGAAGTTTTAAGTTCCTGGCTAATTTTATTCAATGTTCAAACAATAAAAGAATTTACAAAATATACACACATTTTGGAGTCATTAAAACTTCCTACCCATTGATTTCCATTTTTACTCTTAAAGGTACATTGGATCCAATTATGTGCCAGAGCACTTGTTCTTGAAAAAAACTAGATTATGTGTTCTGTCCTCACAAAGTAAGGTGAACAGATGAGTCAATTAGCCTGGTAATTAAAGCTAAGACAATTGCTGCTAAGGAAAAGGTTCTGTTTGTTTTTCAGTTGAAGTTCCCCTGGCTGGTCACTGACTTTGATCACATACCTTTAACTTTGCACATGAAGAAACAAAGTTTGACATTATTTTTTAGAGTTGGCATCACAACATCAGGTTTCCAAAAGAGTCCACTTTTGGCTTCTGTGATATAAAATCCCAGATCACATTCCTTGAGGAAAGAGACATATTGTTCCCATCCAAAGGCACTGTAAATCTTTTCTCAGGTGTAACTCTACTGGAGATAAGTCGGGAGGATTATTCACATCCACCTAGCAAGAATTGCCAAGAAGCTGGGGGAAAGTGAAAATAATGGACAAAAGATATGTAGGTGGAAGGAAAACTAAAGGAAAGGTTAGGAAATGAGAGGAGGTAGACAAAGGAGGTAGATAAGGGTGGAGGATAAGAGGAAGGCTAAGAGAGTAGCTTTTCCCCCCAAAAAAACAGGATTGGAGATGGACATACAATATACATGGAAACATAGAGTGCTGCAAGTTTTATCATTGGATATATTTTCCATTCTCAATATTATAATAAATTTCTTAAAATCACAGATTCCAGAGTTGAAAGGGACCATAAAGGTGAATTAGTTCCATCCTTAAACAAAATATGAATCTTGTCTACAATATTGCTGACAAATGTTACTGTTTGAACAGGTCCATTAATGGGGGGAATCATCTACCTCCTAAGGTAACATACTCCATTTTTGGATAATGCTAATTTTAAGGAAGTTTCTTCCCTTATATTGAATTGAAATCTGCCTTTCTGTAAATTTTATCCATTGTTCCTAGTTCTGCCCTAGCAGGCCAAAAAGAACAGAGCTGGGAAGTATCTGAGGCCCGATTTGAACTCAGGAAGATGAGTCTTCCCATCTCTAGGCCTGGTGCTCTTATCTTCTGCGCCACCTACACGCTATATTACAATGACTAGCTCCTGTTAAGTTGAGGATGAATAGCAAGGCTCCTCAGGTTTACCAGATATGTGTAATTGCCTCCTCTTCAGCTTTGAGGAGTTTATGTTAGGGAAAAAAATAGAGGTACTGTCACAATCACTCTGCTCCCCCAGTTATGAAAATTCCTAACATTTAGGCAGAGTTTGGCTCTCTACCTTAATTTACGCTCCTGTCTATCTCTAGTAAACCCTTGCATCTTTGTGGTTAAGGCAAAATTCAGGTTACCATCAACATTTTGGTAAAGAAACTGCAGAGTATTTGTTGATAAGTACTGGAAGGAGAAGTTGGAGAAAGAGAAGACTTTCTTGGAGCTTTCCTTGGCGCTGGAGGAGGTGTGGTCAACATATGGAGTCAGCCCCAAACTTCTGCTCTGAGGTGCTTTTAGAGTTGATGACCCTCTTGGATGTCGCCCTTCAGCACCACAGCTCAGGCCTACTTTCCTCTTCCTCTTGTGCTGGTTGCTCCTGGGTTTCTGATTTTCTCTAGCTCATGTCTGGTTATCCCCACTCCTTTTTCTTTTCTGCTAATCCTTTGAAATCTCTCTGGACTTCCACTCTCTCTCTCTCCATATATATATATGTGTGTGTGTGTGTATATATACACACATATATATGTGTATATATATATGTGTGTATATATACACACACATATATATGTATATATGTGTGTATATATGTGTATATATATACACATATATATGTGTATATATATGTATATATACACATATATATGTATATATATATGTATATACATAGATAGATAGATAGATAGATAGATAGAGATATATAGATCTCTCTCTTTTAGCACCAGTTTGCTATTTTATAGAACACCCATAAGGCCTGGCTAAGTTCCTTTAGCTACTCTGAACTCTCTTTTTGACAGCATCACTCCAACTTATGCAAGTGTTTTTCAACTTAATCCAAAGTTTGGATTGATTGGTTGAGACTTCTCTTCACCTTGACAAAGTTTCAGGGTATTTTATCACTTACTTTGGGCAGAGTGGGTGATAATTGATACAGTCAATCAAAACCTCACCTTTATACTTTTAAAAACTGCCTCATCACACTGATGACTGATATTGAAGTATAAGACCACTAAAAAACCAGGATCATCATGACGCCTTTTTCATAGGAACTATTTCAGCTATATTTGTTCTCTCTTGCACTTCTGCAGTTTTTTTTTCAACCAACGTTCAAGACTTTGCATTCATTCCATTCAAAATTTTATCTAGTTAGCTCCAACTCACCAGTCCAGGTAGTCAAGATATGTTAACATACTAATTGCATCATTCAGAACATCAGTTATCCTTTCCAGTCTTGTGTTATCTGTAGGTTAAGTCCAAAGAGAGAGTATTTCAATATTTCCTTAGAGACCTTCTTCCCGGTTGAAATTGATGTGTCAATTAACATTTCTTGGGTCTGGTCAGTCAGCCAGTATCACATCCATTTAACTCTACTGAGATCCAGTCCACATATCTTCGTCTTGTCTGTAGATATATTTGATAGAAGGTATGGGATTTAATGGAGGATGGGAAGTAGGTTTCACCACCATATGGGGAATATGAGGGAGGCATGTTGAGCTATCAGACATGTACTGAGCCAGGCACTTACTGAGCATGCTTGCACGACATACTTCCCCTCCCTTCATGTGGTCAGGGTTTCCCTGGCTGCCACTCACTTTCAGGGTCATGGCTTTCCCTTTCAAGACCAAATTTTCAAGGGAAAGGAAAAAAAATAGTCATTGTTTTGCTGGTTACATACTCCTATGACTACTGGCTTGCTTTTCATACTAATGTTTTTGTTGTTGAGTTGTTTTTTAGGCATGTCTTACTCTTTGTGACCCCATTTGGGGTTTTCTTGGCAAAGATACTGGAGTGATTTGTCATTTCTTTTTCCAGTTCATTTTACAGATGAGGAAACTGAGGCAAATAGGGTTAAGTGATTTGCCCAGGGTCACATAGATAGTAAGTGTCTGAGACCAGATTCGAACACAGGAAGATTAGTCTTCTTGACTCTAGGCCTGGCACTCTATCCACTCACTACACCGTCTGGCTACCCTCAATGATACTAATATCTGACCCCAAAGAGTGTTCTCTTTCTCCTTAAAGTAAACTGTTATCTTTCTTAATAATTAAATCCTGAAACCTTCATCCAGAAAGCTGACTCTGGAAGTATTAATGTGTATTTTATAAAAAATAAGCCTTGATACCCTTAATCTCTTTTCTTTTGGTTTTTCTCTCTCCATATTCAGTCTCCTGCTTTCATTAAAACAAAATACAACTGACATGGTTAAAGTAGCTATCTTTTTTATACAGTTCCCAGAAGCACATGGAGGGAATGGTGATCAAAGGGACAACATATATTTGGGAAAGAGAAAATAGATTAGAGCAATGATTAAAGATGTCAACAATTCTGTGCTGCAACTACATTGTTTACTGTTGGAGGATGCTATGGCCAGCCATGTCCCTCCCCTCTGACTCCTCATAGGAGTCAGAAAATAGGTAAAGACAGGTAAATTAGGACAGCTTATTGTCTCCTAGAAAACACTGGAGAAAATCTGCAGTGTCAGTCTCACCAACAGGCACCTGCCCTTCTGGGTCAGATCAACACCAGAAGTCTCTGAGGTGTCCCAAGCCCTGTGCCACAGTGTTTCTGCCACTCCAAAGACTCCTAAACTTAAGCCTGGCCAGAAGGGATTATGACTTTCACTTCATTTTAAGACACCCCCACCCAAGTTTGTAATGGTGACTTTCTTATCCTTTTTTGCTTTCCTTCTCTCTTTTCTTCCAGCTTTCACAAGTCCCTTTAGCCTTAAGAACAAACCAAAACTCTCAGAAGTCAAAGAGGGGGATGTTAGGAAATCCTACATCTGCAGACTTCCACTTCTGGGATCATGATCTCCTTGGCAGCGTTGGAGGAGGCAGGGCTAAGGCACCTACACAGGTAAAGCTAATGGCTGAGGGTTTTGGGGAAAGGAGGAGAATTCAGAGGATTGGGATGGGGGCAGAGTCGGTGAGAGAGTGGGTAAATACCCAGGGAGAGGGGGAAGGTCAATTGCTGTTGTGATACAGATGAAAAACTACCTCAGGAAAACTTCCTGTCCTCTTTATCACTTACCAAGAATGGGAAACTAACCCAGAAGTTGAAGATACGAAGTATAGAAACCATCAATTTTTTTTTTGAACAGAAAAAAAGAGGCAGCCTGGGTTAGAACTGACACAGCTCATTCTGAGGCTAAATCCATGTTGAGTTAGACATTTCAGTGTCTTTTTGGGCCTTCAGAGACCATTCCTTTAATTTTAGAATTTTTTCAAGAATACAAATTGAACTCACTCTCCTATGATTTGCAGACTACACTTTTATATTCTTTGTGAGATTTGCCTTTCTCCAGTCCTATGGCATTTTTCCAATTCTCCACTAACTTTGGATAGAGCACTGGCCCTGGAGCCAGGAGGACCTGAGTCCGAATCCAACTTCAGACGTTTGACATTTACTAGCTATGTGACCTTGGGCAAGTCACTTAACCCTGATTGCTTCCCCCCCCAAAAAAAAATCATTGACGGAGGCTCAGTAGCCATAGCTGCCAGTTCTTTCAGCACTTCAGGGTGGAATTCTTCCAAATCTGGTGACCCGGAGTCATTGAGGGAGGCAAGATATTGTTTTATCATCTTCTCACCCATCTTAGGCTTCCATTTTCTCTCTGCTTGCCATTCTTCCCAGCTTAAAGATCAATCTCTTTAGAAGAGAAATGAGACACAAAACAGCGGCTGAGTAGTTCAGCCTTCTCATGTCCACCCCTTCTCATCTTCCTGTCGACAATGAAATGTAGTTTCATCCCTCTTCTGAACCTCCTCTTGTAATCATAATAAGCCTCCTTTCATTTTCCTCATCATTCACTGTCAGCTCATCTAGGCTTAATGCTCCTGACCCTCTTCTCACAGGACTATGCTAATTGTTTGTTTTCATCCTCAGTTGTCTTGGATTTCCTCCTTTACATGCACCTTTGACTAGTCTGAGTAGGTCAATGAACACTGGTTTCTTTAGGCAGCTTTCTCTTTACAATTATTTCTACTTATGTCTTGAGAATGTCATTCTTTAGTTTCCCATCTCTCTTGAATTGCCTTCCCTGAAGAATATTAGGCCCTGAGATCCCACTTATTCTTTCTTTGAACCCTTTGAAATCTGCTTTCCCCAAATTGAGAATGCCCACCAGATTTTGCTAGGCTTTGCTTCCCTCCTTCATATACTATATGATGCCCCCAGGGTTCTCACCATTTCTTTTTCCAGCATCCAGTTCTGCTTTGTTGATGAGGATGAGGTTAAGAATAGCAATTCATCATCAGTTCTCCTTTTGAGTCAATCGATTGGCAAGCATTGATTAAGCACCTGATGTATGTCATGCAAGACGGGATAGAAAGACAAGACATGAGATAGTCTCTACTCTCAAGGAACTTGAAGGATGAAAATATCTTTGGGTCAGGTCACTGATGCATCAGCTGCTTTGTCTTTGGCAGAGATCTTTAACAGTTGAAGTCTGCCATCATTACAATATCATATTTCTATGCCAGGTTTGTAATGTTTCCCAAATTCCTCATCTAATTCCTCCTTCTGTCTAGGTGCTCTATAGCAAATCTACCTGGCAGTATCACTTTTATTTCTCCTTTCATTGACCTTCCACTCAATAGTGTACATTATATTTATTTCCTTAGGATACTGAATTTCCTTATGTGAGTATATCTTGTATTTGATAAAGTTTCTTACCTATTCTGAGAATATGAAAATTATAGTTATAGTTCAAAGTGAAGAATTATCAAAATCTAGGGAACAAGCATGGCTTTGAATCATATTTCAGCCATGTACTCAGACAACCCAGTTTAGCTTTAACATCAGTTTAAGTCAACAAGCTCTAATTAAGTGCCAAATTATGCATAATTTAAAGTGCCAGTAAAAAGCTGCTGATCCAATAAAGTTCCTTCTGGTTCAGAATCAAAAGTCAAGGGGAGACTGGGGACAGGGTTTGTACTTTGGTCAAGAGTTAGATGTGATTACAACTGATGTCCCTTCCAACAATGGGATTCTGTGATGCTATGAAAACATCCATAGACATTTGTATAATAGCTGGGATTAATGCAGGTGTTTGCCTCAGCTTAAAATGGGCTAAGCATAGACTGTCCCTAGGATCACAAAGTATGAACTGGGGAGCATTGATTCCTTTGATAGAAAGAAAGAAAGAAAGGAAAGAAGGAAGGAAGGAAGGAAGGAGGGAAGGAGAGAAGGCAGGAAAGGAATGAAGAAAGGAAGGAAAGAAAGGAGAAGGGAGAGTAGGAGGAAGGGAAGGGAATGAAAGGAAGGAAGGAAAAGAAGAAAGAAGGAAGGACATAAAGGAGGAATGGAAATGGAAGGGAAGGGAAAGAAAATGGATATTAGAACTACTCTTTTATCCATAAACTTATGCAATATAAAGAAGTGTTTCCCAGGCTCAATTGAACCTCAATAGATCATATTAACCTCTTTATTCCCAGCTATGGCTTGTATTACTCATATGACCAACATTTACAGGATTCTTTCATTCTTTACATATGTTTCTATCACGACTCCATTTTGTGAAAGACTGCCCCAGCAAGCTCTCAAACACATTACCCTGTATCAATCAATGTAAATACAATTCTACCAGCATCAAAGAAGATAACAAGATCTGAAAGGTCATAATGCTACCAGACATGTCATGAATAATCGCTGTAAATGCAACCCAGTGATTGTCAGTCTATGACAATTAAGGACCTAGGGGAAAACTAGCTGTTTGAATTTTTATATGTACCATAGTATGCTCTAAAGTGGCTTTAACTTTTGATTTTGGCTGCCAGAATCATTTTGGATCAGTATATGTCTTATTAGAGTTAGAAGAAACATGCACAGAATGGAGAAAATACAAAAAAGAAAGAAAGAAAGAAAAGAAAGTTCTGATTTTTATTTCTGACTATTCCAATAGTCTTATGCTTTAACTCTGTGTCCACCATGTAGCTCTCAACTTTCACCACAATACACAAGTACAACTCATAAAAGTTGTATATGCAGGCATGTCATGCATTAAAATTTATGGCCAATCAATCATCAAGCATTTAAAAATACCTACTATAAGCCAGACTAGGAGCTTTGTGCTAGGAGCTGGAGATACACATGTAAAAATGAGACAGTTCCTGCCCTCAAAGAGCTTACATTTTTAGATAAAAGTTTGTAGAGCGTTTAATTATAAAATTATGTGACTGATTTTTTTAAAAGAAAACACACCAAAATTATATCACCAAATAAATTTTTCCTTTCAAAGTAGTGTTTCTGAGAGGCCAGATATTTTCTCCAACAAAGCTTTCACTGCTCAAAACACTTTGGGAATCTATCTTTGATCATTGCTTTTAGGGCCTAAGGGAAATTCTTTTTAATAGCCTCAACAGTAGTAAATCTTTGTTTTTTGAATATTTAATTTTTGAAAAAAGCCTAAGCCCAACCAAAGATACTTGGTGTTTAAATCTAGTGAAAAAGATACTAGGCAAAGGACAGTCAAAAGGTCAAAAGCAAACCCTATTTTCATAATTCCAATGCTTATCAGTGACCCCTGAAACAATGGCCACATCATTGGACTTCCAAAATGCTACTTTGAAAGGAATAATTCTCATTTGGATGAGTTTCTTATATATCTGCTCTAAGTTGTTTTTTTTTTTGTAGTGTTCCATGGTGCAATGAAAGTAATGCTAGATTTCAAATTTGAATCTCAGCTCTGTTACTTACTAAATGTGTGACTTTGGGAAAATCAGTTGGCCTATCAGGGTCTTAGGTTCCTTCTTTGTAAAATCAGAAGGTAAAAAGAGACCTTCCAGCTTTTAAACTCTGATCTTACCCTGAATAGTCCAATCAACTATATGTGGTCAAGAAAAATTTTCCAGTTTGGAGGCTACCTGGTCCCTCCTCAACTGCCTGTTTCCCTTATCCCTTAAAAGGTTCCAATGGCAAGAAGACAAGAAAATGAAATGAAACTGAAAATATCTGAGTTTATTGTTCTTCTTCCTCCTTGGGTTTTACTCTGATGAGAGGGTTGGTGAACAAAGGTGAATGGAACTATTAAGTAAATCACTTTTGGTGATTATCCTTGGATCTCATTTTCTTGATCCCTGTAAGCCCCAATAATCAAGAGTTGGATGCATTCTTATGGGGATTTATTAAGGTTGGATGTTTTCCCACATTTTTGCATAGTAGTATGCACCCCATTTAATGGATTTCCTTGCTGTTGTTAATGAATTAGAAAATTCCAGAGAAGGTATGCTAAATCAAATAAATTAACTTGCCATTGTCAAGTTTAGTAATTCCACTGAAAGGTTTTTACAAAAGTGATAGGATTCATTGACAACTGATTAGAAATTCTTTGAAAGGCAAACTTCCTGGGCTCTTCTCCTCACATCTCCAGTCAACAGAGAGAGTTCAATTGTCTTTCACATTTGATCAGAAATATGTTATGCTTAATGTTTCTTAACATTTTCTTACTCACAAACCATTCCTTTTTTATGCTACCCAGGTAAGAACGTGGAAGTGAATATTAATCCACTATAACCACATTTTGGTGCTGATACTGCATTTTCCTGCTTTATGGTCTATGCTGAGCTGTTTGATTGAACAACAGTCTGCTGTTTAATCAAGGACCATGTGTTATTCTCTATAAGTGTACTGCATTATAAAAGGGAATATAAAATTAATTTCAGGATATATATGTTTAATTATGTAGCCTTGTGTTATGTATCTGAATCAAATTGTGCATTGCCTCTTAATGGCACAAAAATTCTCAAATTAATTTAAGCAATGAAGCTTTAGTTCCCTTTAAGGGAATGGGGGGGTGCAGCTTTACCCAAATTGCAATTCAGACCTTTCCACTCAGGTAATTTGTATTTCTCCTATTCAATGTCTCTTGTAAGAAAAAAATTATTGAAAAAATAGGACTTCAGGTGATCAGGCTTTGTTGCTTTTATAGTCAGACAGCCCCCATAGGACATTTGAACATTTTGGTAGTTGGCCTCTGCCTTGCAAGCTTCTAGAAACCTAAACAATTGCTCTAGTTAGTGCAGAGGGTGCCAAATTCATGGTATAATGGTTACATCTCTGGACCTGGAGTCAGGAAAACCTGGGTTCAAATCCTGCTTCAGCCTCTTCTTAGCTATATGACCCAGGGACTTCTAAGCAACTTAAAATCTCTGGGATTCACTTCCTTATCTTTAAATGAAGGTGTTGGCCTAGATGCTCCGCAAGTTCCTTTAAGCTCTAAATCTACTATCCTGTGATCAAATTCATTTCCCAGGTTGCCCTAGAAGTAGATATGGATTTGATTCAGAAGGACCCATTCAGTATAACATTAAACTCAAGGGTTCTTCCCCAAGTCCGAGAAACCTGTGAGGTAGGAAGGCTGGTAACAACACTCCCTGAGGATGTTTAGAGGATGTGAGGAGATTCCTCACAAGTTGCTCACCCTCCTCTAAGGATATCTGGAGAGATATTTAGAAATGGATGACTAAGATCTTTCCCTGAAGTTTTTTTTTTTTTTTAAGTCTTGATACTTCTTCATCCGGGATGATTTCATAATTGACAAATATTTTTATTTAGCACCCTGAGTGCAAGGTACTGGGGGTGCACGAATGACAATAATGAAACAGTGTTTCTGCTCTCAAGGACCTTAGAGTCTAGTAGTAATGAGCTCTCCTTTGTGTAAATAAGTGTGGATGCAAAGCAGAACATGAGAAGGTCAAAGAGGAGATGCGGACAAAGTATGAAAAAAAAATCTGAGGAGGAAGAGATCATTATCAGCTCTGGTGGCTAAATGTGGGGTGAGGGGAAGAGTCCAGGGATGGCTTGCTGAAAGAAGGGGGCATCTGTACCTTAAAGGAAGGGAAGGATTTCAACAGATGGATGTGTCCATAGGATATTCCAAGCACTGGAAGTGTTCCTGTATGAATGTGCAGAGTCACAAAGAAGCATGCAGGGAAAGATTTGGAATTATCTAAATGGCTTAGGTTGTTTATAATAGACAGCCTATGGATGATTTAGGTATGGTTCTGGCCAAAGGCAGAGTAATGGGCTAGAAGACCTCTCCAATACTTGCCTGTGCCTCAGATTGTAATGATGATCAAGCACCTATCAGGTGTTTATTAAGCACTTAACTGTGTACTTAGGGAAGCAAGCTACTACATAGCGCACCAGGCCTGGAGTCAGGAAGAAGTAAGTTCAATTTTGCCCTCAGACACATACTAGCTCTATGACCCTGAGCAAGTCGTTTAATCTGTTTGCCTCAGTTTCCTCATCTATAAAATGGGGATAATAATAGCACCTACCTGCCAGGGTTGTTATGAGGATGCAAGGAGATAATTTTAAAGTGCTTAGCACAGTACCTGTCACATAGTAAGTACTATATAAATGTTAGCTGTTATTATATTGCCAGCACTGTCCTAGGCACTGGGGATTTAAGAATAGTCCTACTCAGCAAGAAGAGGAAAGTGAAGGGGGTACAAATAGCATCAAAACATTTTCAGGTCCAACATCTCCCCTAAGACAAAGAAGATGATGATGAATGGATGGATCTGGTCCATATGGTTCCCATACAAAGGAAAGTAATCTCTGTGTTATGGAAGCTATTTCTGCAAACTAGACAGATCTGAGCCTTGCCCAGCTCTATCAGACAGGGTAGGCCCTAAATCTTCTAGGAATTACTGGGCTTAAATCAAATTTAGATATTAAAGGCTTCATTTTACATAACCTATGTTTAAAGCTTCTATTGAGTCTTCAAATTGATTTGCTGCAATGTATGGGCTTTTGGTAAGAGTCCAACTACTTAACGAGTCTGTAGTTTTAATGACAAAAGTTTATATTAACTTAAATAAAATGCCAACATTGAAAGCTTTCAATCTACTTTTCAGTGTTCTCCATGTCTTCTGTATACTCTGGTAAGATGAACTGAGTGGCTATAAAAATTGACATTCATAGTATAAATTATTTCACATCCCAATGTCTCAATTAATTTTTAAGACTTTATATTCTGTGTATACTAAGCACTCAAGACTCTTCAGAATTCTAGAGGGTACTTGTACATTTGAGGTATCTGTTTTTAGGGGAATGTAGGTTCTATCCACTTGCAATTATTGCTTTAAAAATTAGTGTTAAAAGTGGGGTTCTGTAGGTAGCTATCATGTATCTATCCATCTATCATCTATATACTATCTATCTATTAAATCTATCAAATCTAATTTATCTGTGTATCCAGAGAATAGGATGATGTACGTAGAATAGATAGAATTACTGTGCAGTCAGAAGAGCCAGAGGGGAATTAAACATTACCTCAAGTCACCACTATACGGTGATGAATCATCCAGAAGACATTTTGGCAAAGGAATTCTGGATTTGTCATCAGAGGACCTGACTTCAAATCCTCGATCTATCCCTTTCTACCTCTATCACCTTAGCTTCTTTGCCTGAAAAACAATGGGCTTGGCCTTAGATGGCCTCTAAGGACCCTTCCAGGTCTAAATCTATGATCTAGGTACCCCTCTGAAAATGACCAACTTCATTCATTTCCTACAGTCACTGTAAGGAAATTTCATAGATTGTCCCTTACAACAGGCATCCATACTTGGAGAGTAATAATAAGGAGGAAGAAGAGCTAAAGAAGAAAAGAAAAGGCAACAATAGAAGGAGATGGTACAAAGGCTACTCTACTACTCAAGGCAACTGATGGCACAGTGGATCCTGTGGATTCCTGGTATCAAGAAGACCTGAGTTCTGATTCTGCCTCAGACACTTTCTGGTTGTGAGCCTCTGCAAGTTGTTTGACCTCTGTTTGCCTCAGTTTCCTCAACTATAAAATGGGAATAATAATAGCACTTACCGCCTAGGGTTGTTGTGAGGATGAAATGAGATAACATTTGTAAAAAGCACTTAGCACAGTGACTGGCACATGGTAGGTGCTGTATAAATGCTTATGCTCTTTCCTTGCTGTGCTCTGGAATTATTTATTCTCGATCAGAATGGAATCAGAATGAGATAACTTGGGCATGAATTCTTGCTTTTTTAAAATTTTAACCAATCAATCCACAAAATATTTAGTAAGGGCCTACTATGTGCCAGGCACTGTACTAGGTTCTGGGGAGCTATACATACAAAAAATGAAATAATCCCTACTTGCAATGAGCTTATGTACTAATGGAGGAGGTGACAGTTACATATACAAATGTAAAGGGCATAAATACAAAGTTAACAATACAAATATATACCAAATAGTAAATACAAGGTAGTTGGGGAGAGAGAGAGCTAGTAGTGGGGGGATCAGGCAAAGCTTCAAGCTGTGAGACCTTGGATGAGTAACTTAACCTTTCTAGACCCCTGTTTCATGGTCTCTAAAGGGTGGATATCTTCTTGGACTACCAGGGTTTTGTTGAAAAAACTACAGCTAGGTCACAGTTAGTGCTAATAATGAGTCTACTAAAGTGAATGCTCACTACCTGATTATGTAAAATGTTGTAATTGATGTCAGGCCAATGGAAATGAGCAGTGCAGTTTAAATAATGCAACCATTTCTGGGGGATTCATTAATTGTACTAAGTGGGGCCTATCTGTAATTTCTTTAAAATGCTATAGAAATAGAAGCTATTACAAGTTGGGGAAGGCATAACATTAAAATCACCCTAAAGGGCTAATTCCCTTCATCCCACCCTGAAGCTTTTGTTTTAAGTTGTTTAAATATTCATCATGAATGAATTATAGGTATATTAGGAACATGTATGTCCAGTCTCATCTCCCACAATGCCAGAGCCCAAAGGAGTACTTGTTTATTGGGGAAAGCTCCCAGGACTTCATTTTTCCCAGGTGGCTGTGTGTCTGGACACAGGGAGAAAATGTCAAGAGATGTGGACTCTGATTGGGAACAAGGGACTTCTGAGAAGGTGGAGAATTGTGTGGAGGGAGTCCTCATGGTAGCATGTTGTACAAAGATAGAGGAAGAGAAAGACGCTGGGGAGGGAAGCAGCTGCCTGTGAAGCCAGCAGAGAATAAACTAATGAAGATAAGTAATAGAGATGATCCCCCTACTGTGACTACAGCGGCTGATTGCCAGCAGGCTGAGAATGAGATCAGAGACACTGCATGACTGAATCTTCCTCACTCTGTCCAGCTGTGAAAGATCATTTCTTTACCCATAGCATGACTTTGTATGTGCATCGTGTTCCCAGAATTTCCCCCACTGTTTCTCCTAAAGCCCTTGATTCTAAGTGCAGAGAGTGCTTACTCTATCTCTCTTCCTTTTCTCATTGTTCTGATCTTAGTTAAATACCTAGTTTAATTTTGTTCTGATTTGCTCCTTTGTGTATGCTCTTGGTCTGATTGGGCTACTAGCTTGGTGCAAATGCAAATGGAATTCAGATGATTTTAGAGGTGCCCAGTTGATCTGGGTCGGGGCTTGAGCTGAGTGAGGTACACTTATTTCCTATCCACCCCTACAATGAACCCTGTAGTCTGCAGAGACTCCAGAGGGGAGTGAAAAGTGGTCTGCATAGGCAAAAGCATTTGGGAGAGGGAGAGGGAAAATTTGGGGTGGAAGATCATTGCCCCAACATGTAACTTTGTTTTGTTGATGGAGAGTGGTTGAGCTTATTTTAAAAAAGAACTGGGGGATATTTTAATGATTCTGCCTCATTCTTTATAAAGAAATACTTAGAGTGGAGAGCTAAGAGTCAATTGGGTCACTATTAAGTAATACAAAAATACTACACAGAGGTGTACCAAATAAGACTAGATATGTGGTGTGTCAGGCTAGAAGGAGGAAGCTATGGGCTTGGTCAGAAGAGAGATCCACAAGAACAGAGGGGTCAGCTGCCAAAGCTAAGAGTCTGGGTTTATAGCAGACATAAAACATTAGTGAGTTGCTGTCAAATAAAGCATCCTCACACACCAAACTAGGGGGACTGCCTAGCTCACACTTTCTGAACCTTTAATCCTGCCCTTTTGGATGGGGGTGGGGTGGGGCACCAAAGTTACACTAAACTCAACAGGGACTTCCATATTTGGTCCCTCATATCTTATTTTGAAGAAGGTTTTATCTCTAAAAATCTCACTCTGAGACTCATTGAAGTTCTAAGTCAGATTCTTTAGTGCTTTCTCATGTGCTAGGGTTACATACCATAGCTGAATACGTAGGAAGTTGTGGATTGGAATTCTGTTCCCTCCGTGATCCTGTGATGGAATTAAATCTGTACTTGGCTGAGGGGGACATCTGCTTAGTATATGGAAATTATGAGCTGCAGGAGTTAGAAGTCCAGAACAGAAATAAATCAATTGACAAGCGTTTATTAATCGTTTACTATGTAACAATACTGTTCTAGGCACTGGGGATACAAAGGCTAAATAGTTCCTGCCCGCAGGAAGCTTATGTAATATGTACATACATACGTAAATACAAAGTAATGGGAGCATTAGCAGCTAGGAGGATTAGGAAGAGGCTGATAGGGAATTCATCACCTATGTGGCATGTAGCTTTGGGTGCTTTCAGGACCCTAGGTTTGGACTGGTGTTGGAATTACTCTATTAATTTCGTCCCATAAGGAAAAAGCTACTCATACTTCCTTTGCTCTGGCACAACAAAGTCTCTTCTATCTTTTCTTTCTGAGAACACAGTGAGTTATGGAGTAGTGAAAGTCATTTTAAAAACACCAGCCCAGAAGAGGGTGTGAGCTGTCCCTCTTTAGGCAACCTTACAGGAGAAGAGTAGTTGGTAACTTCAACAAGGTTATTGACAGCAGCTGCTGCCTTCTGTCTCCACAGATCAATTGCCCCATTTTCCTGATTGTGGACAGAACTAGGTTCAGAGCTACTTGTGATATAGTCTCTGAGATGGCAGTGGCTTAATTTTGAGCAATGTAATCTTGGAAATCCCAGCTCTGAAACTGATTCTTGCTAGAAGTAACTGAAACAATTTCAAACCATCCATCCAGATAGATAAAAATTGAGATTGCTTGTACTTCTGGGTACAAATATTAAGGAGGAACTTTTGAGATATGTATCTATGGGAACAGTTTTTATAGTTCCATATTCATTTTCAAATATTAAGATTGATCACAAAATGTAATAATCCAGATGTGAAAAATTTTAGATAGTCCAAAGAGATTTCTTAGGCCTCTCCTTTTTTTTTTCTTATTTTTTGTGAAAGAAGATCAGAACAAAAGGGATATGCTTTGATCTGCATTCAGACTCCATAGTTCTTTCTCTGGATGTGGATAGCATTTTCCATCATGAGTGTTTTGGAACTGTCTTAGATTCTTGCATTACTGAGAAGATCTAAGTCTAACAAAGTCAGTCATGGCACAATGTGGCTGTTACTGTGTACAGTGTTCTCCTGGTTCTGCTCATTTCACTCAGCATCAATTCACGCAAGTCTTTCCAGGTTTCATCAGCCTGCTCACCATTTCTTATGGAACGATAGTATTCCATTACATTCGTATACTACAACTTGTTCAGTTGATGGGCATCCCCTCAATTTCTAATTCTTCACCACCACAAAAAGAGCTGGTATAAATATTTTTTGCACATGAGGATCCTTTTCCCTTTTTTATGATTTCTTGGGATACAGACTGGGCCTCTCCTTCTTCATAGGATAGAGATCAGAAGGCAGAGGAAGCAATGAAGAAAATTGCTATTGAACTTAATTTTCACTAAGAAGGAGAAGTTGGTTGGTGAAGTGGAATCATTGAGAATCTTGAGAGAACATGATTTCATCATCTTAGAATCTATGATAAACAAGGATGGAAATCTGGGAATAGTTAGACATGTCCCTAAAGCTTTAGGAAAATAGTTTTCAAAAAGTTCAGAAAAATGAGAAGTATGATCCCATGGCCAGAAAGATTCAAGATGAGATGACTCGTGAGGAATGGAGGTGCCTTCTGATAGAGACATATAACTATGGGTACAGAATGTTGTTGTGTCATCAGTTACAGCCACTGTGTCAGCTGGTCTTGCTTCAGCGTTTTTCTTTGTTACAAGAGATAACCCACTAGGTAGTAATTGATATTGTTGTACTAGGAAATGACTGTGTTATAAAAACAGAAGAGATCTGTCAAAAAAAAATTTTTTTTGAAGACGAAAAAAAGACTTAGAACAGGGATGGGGAACCTGTGGCCTTCTAGGTCCTTGAATGTGGCCTTTTGATGGAGTCCAAGTTTTACAGAACAAATCCTTTTATTAAGGGGATTTGTTCTGTGAAGTTTGGATTCAGTCAAAGGACTGCACTTGAGGACCTAAAGAGTCACATGTAGCCTCAAGACCATAGGTTCCCCACTCCTGACTTAGAAAATAGAGAATACAATGAGGAAAACTGCATTGAAAACTAAAATTCTGACAACACAAATGCAAAAGATCCCAATGAGGAAGAAAAGAGAGGCATTTAAAGAAAGCATTATAGCTAAAGCAAAAACTAGCCAAGGAAGCCAGATATAGAAAGGATATATGAGGTGGGACTAAAACACTTTGGGAAGGGGTGGGAAGGAGTCATAGGATCATACACTGGGACTGGAAGAGATTTTAGGAATCATTTTAAGTCTAGGAGTTCTTAATATTTTGCGTGTGATATGGGCCCCTTGGACAAACTAGTGAAGGTTTTTTAAAAGCATACAATTCAATGCATACAATTATAAAGAAAGCCAAAGGTTAGTGAAAATAAAGATGTAATTTTTTTTCTCATCCAAGTTCATGGATCCTTTGGGAGTTCATGGACCCCAGAATAAGAACCTCTGATCTAGTAGAACCCCTGATATTGTAGATGAGGACCAGCAATGTTAAATGATTTGCTTAGGGCCACATGGCTAGTAAACAAGACAGCATTTCAGGAGACGATCCAATAGAAATCGTGGTCAAATCAAGAGGAGGAGATCCAGGCTTCATCCCCTTGGGAGTTGAAGGGAAAAGTGGTCCTGGGAGAAGTGCAGAGCCCTTGGGGTGGAAATTTCACCGTATAGTGGCATGGAGCAGCAGAAGACTACACCAAGTCACAGGGAGAGGGATTAGAATCACTCCAGGGAGGAAGCAGTACTTCCTTCCACCCCCACGCCCCTCCCAAGGAAAAGCCCTATTTGTAATAGCTACCTGATTGTGAATCTCAGAGATCAGTCTTTAGAGGGTGGATTTGGTTTAGTAAATCTACAGGTGCCTCAGCTCTCTACAGAGTAGCTCTAGGTTTGGAATCCTTTCCCCACTCCCAGTCCCTTTCTAGGACCCACAGTTGAACCTTCTGTAGTTCATAGCCAATGGAAGGCCATTGTCTGAGCACTCTCCCTTCTTCCCCATTCTCTACTCCCAGATCCTTTAACATCATTTTGCACTGTCTTCTCCTTTATTCCAGTCTTGGATAAAAAAGTGGCCCGTTTCCCTCCAGGTCAACTCCTCTACTACTAGGAACTAAGATCCCCTCCCATATTCTCCAGCAGCTTGCCTCTGCAATTCCTCTCTCCCCTCATTTTTTCATTTCATTTTATTTTAAATTAACAAGCATTCATTTTCTCTCTTTCCTACCACTTTTGAATTTAAGATGGGGAAGGAGACGGAAATCCTTGTTATAAATATGCATAGTCAAGGAAAACAAATTGCTACATTGTCCATGTCCTAAAATATGTGTCTCATTTTACATCTTGAATCTATCATCTCCCTATCAAGAGAAGGGGAGCATAGACTATTTTCTCCCCACCTACTGGCCTCTTCCCTGCTACATACAAACAGGCTCAAATCTTTGAGGGCAACAGCTATTTCCTTGTGGTATTTTGTGTCCCAGTGCCCAACCCCAGTGTGTGGCACATAGTAGGTTCTTCATAGCTACTCATTTCACTGAATAAAATAATAATAAAAAAAACCTCCTAAGGTTTGAGCCATCTACTTCATTTGGTGCCTCTTTCTTTCCCCTTTTCTTGGAGGTCTTAGGGTTCCATCCCTCTTGAAACTACTCCTCTCTTGACCTTGACCCAGTTCTATGTAGGCTGATACTGGATGAAAAGGCATAGTCTGCTGAATGGTGGGTATTGAATGTGCTTTAATTGAATACTGAGGTGGAAGAGAGAAAAAAAGAACATCTTCCCCATGAAGCCAATATTATACTCATCTCAGTCTCACCTGCAGGAGATTTGTTCTGTGCCCTCTGATAATGGTAAACTCACAATATCTTTGTAAAAAATATGATTCAGCAATGCAACCAAGTAAAAAATTAGTATCAGCTAGGGTGGGAAACGAGGCTTAAAATAAACCAGGGACTTGGATAATAACTTTAATGAGCAATTTTGCTTCTTCTCTCCCTTTCTGTCCTGTGGAAATGTGTGGTTTGAGTATATTTTTAGCTCAGTCATTCATTTATGTTTTCTAACCTTAGTGATATGCCTGCAGCTTATTACTGAGAAGCATTTTGGAGCAGAAGTTCCTAACCTTTTCTATCACGACCCGTTTGGCATCTTTGTGAAGCTTAGAATAATGTTTTTGAAAGCATAAACTCAAATATATAGGACCACAGAGGGAAATAATTATATTGAAATATAGTTAGCAACATATTAAAAAGAATTGAACCCCAGGTTAAGAACTCCTCATTTAGAGATCAGCATTTGAACATTTTTTTAGGACGAAGTGGCATTTGGAAAAGTGAATCGTGTATTTTTCTTTTCCTTCTTCCAACTAAAGTACACCAGTATGAAAGCTGGACAAATGGTTGAAACAAATAGGGATATAGTGACTGTTCTATTACCACAGCAGATGTTAATCATCTATTTTCTAGGATTAGCCTAAAACAACTATTCTAGGGACCTATGGCCCATGTGTGCTATTGTAAGTGGCTTCCACCCCCCCCCCATTCCTCCTCTGAGACTGACTTGTCCATCCTATTGGCTGCTACAGAATCCTCTTTCAGAATGAGCTTCTTTTTCTATTTGAAATTGTATCTCCCCAATGGTAGTAACCCATCAGGCTACCATTTCTAGACTTAGTTCATCAGTAGAATGATAATAGCTAATACACTATGGGACCAGTAATCTGTGGTCATCTTTTCTTGACAAGTTTTCTTGTTCTATGGCCTACTCTGAGTCTCAAAGTAGTATCTCAGGCTTCTCCTAGGAAGGAATGGGTTTCTAAAATCCAGTTCACATTAAAAAGCACAAAAAAGCATTGATGATACAGTAAATAATGCTAGACACGTCTCACATTCCAAACTTTTTCTCCTTCCCAGTAAGGGGAGATCTGGTGCCACACATAGTTAAGGGGAACAATGAATCCCAAGATGATGAGCAAATAGTAATACAGAACCTAACTGCTCTAAATGAGTACATATACCTTAGACCAAATAACTTTCCTTCCAGCATACTGAAAGAACTTGCCCATTAGGTTACAAAATGAAGGGCAGCATGGTATGGTGGAAAGAATACTGGTTCTAGAATCAGAAGATGGGGATTCAAATCCTGGTTTGATCATTACTACATATGTGACCTTGAGCAAATCAGTTAACCAGCTTGGTCTCAATTTCCTCACATGATGAATGTATTGACATAGTCCAGTCATGAGCATTGAATATTACTCAAGCTATTTTAGTTGTTCTTTATTTTTAAGGAGAATTTTATAATTGAATCTATACAAATAGTTGACAAATTGACTTCTAAATAGTTTATGTATTTTTTAGTTTAAAAGTAATTGTATTGTATTGTTGTATTGAATGTGATTTATCTTTCTATCATTGCTTTTGGGATTTTGTTGTTTATTCTATTGAAATGTTATTGATTTTGTGGGTTTATGTTTCAGCTTACAACTTTGCTAAAGCTATTAATTTTCCTAATTGGTGTCTTTACTAATTCCCTAAGATTTTCCAAATAATCCCCCATGTTGTCAGCAAATAGGGATATTTTGTCTTTCCCTATGTCTGTCCTTATGCCTTTAACGTCTTTCTCTTGTCCTATTGTTATTGCTAACATTTATAGTATTACATCAAATAATAGCAGGGAGAGCAGTCATCCTTGCTTTACTCCTGTCTTTAGTGAGGAAGCTTCTAGCATATCTACATTGCATATGATGTTCGCTTTAGGTTTTAGAGAGATATTTTTTATTATATTAAAAAACAATACCTCCATGTTTATACTTTTTCTTATAGTTTTTTTGTACTTTGTCATAAGCTTTTTTCTGCATCTGTTGAGGTAATCAGATGATTTGGGAGGTTTTTGTTTCTAATATAATCAATATGATGATTATTTTCCTAATAGTAAAATCCCTACCATAAATCTAACTTGGTCATAATGAATAATTGCATGAATAAATTGTTATAGTCTGTCAGAATTTTATTTTAAAATGTTTAATTGATATGCAACAATTAATGTTGCTCATCTATAGTTCTTCATCTTTGCTTTATCCAGGAATGGGGAACCTGTGGCCTTGAGGCCACATGTGGCCTTCTAGGTCCTTGGGTGCAGCCTTTTGATTGAGTCCAAGTTTTACAGAACAAATCATTTTATTAAGGGGATTTGTTCTGTGAGGTTTGGATTCAGTCAAAGGGCCACACTGGAGAACCTCGAGGCCATAGGTGGCCTTGAAACTGCAGGATCCCTATCCCCAACTTTATCCTTCTTAGGTTCCTTCCTGCTCTAAAATCTCTGAACTGCTGTTTGTAGTCATGGAATATACTAGGGAGTGCTAGAATAATAAATGAAAAAATATTGTCCTGATTATAAAAAATTAAGTTGATATTGTTATTCACATGTTTCATGACAGAAGTATTGTTAAATTTTAAATGATTTCATTTCTGTGTAAAGTTAAATTCACACAAAAATATTTAAAGACTCAAAGAAAATTCTAGGATAAATCTTTGAATGGATTATTTATAAGAAGTTAGAGGATCATTGATCACCAAGGTCTAAATGAGCTTTCTATGAATATTCCATTCCATATCAACTTACCCTTATTTCCTTTTTTTGGCTATTGAGGGAGAGATCTAGAAAAGGCCATAGAAATGAAATATTTGGATTTCAGTAAGGCAAAGTCTTTCATTATATCCTCATGGAAAAGTTGGAAAAATTTAAGTGAATTTGTACCTTGGAGTTTTTCTCACATACACTGTTATTAAGCCATGTCTTCCCCAATATGTACTTGTACTATTGATTTTCTCAACTTAATGGCAAGACTTTACAGATTTCACTATTCAATTTCATATTGTTAGATTTGGTTTATCTTCCCAATCTATCATAATCTCTTTAAATACTAACTGTCATGCAAAGTAGTATTTATCCCTCAAAGTTTTGTGAATTGATAAGTATGACATCTATGTCTTTTTCTAGTCATTGATAAAAATGTTGAACATGACAGGGTATAGGATCAAGTTCCATGGCCTACTCCTGAAGACTCATGAAGTTGGTATCAATATATTAGAGTCAATAAAGAGTCAAAGTCAATAAGCCCTTATTATGTGTCAGTCACTGTGGTAAGCGCTGGATTAATCAATACTTTTTTTTTTTGGCACAAGTGAGCTTAGGTAACAAAAGAGTCTGAATTAATCAGGGATCTGAACAGGTAAGATCCAGATAAACAATACAATGCTATTTGGTGAATTTTAGCTTTTGGATAGAGCACTGAGATTAGAATCAGGAAGACTCATCTGCATGAGTTCAGATCTAGCCTCAGACACTTACTAGCTATGTGACCTGGGCAAGTCACTTAATCCTGTTTACCTTAGTTTCCTCATCAGTAAAATGATCTGGAGAAGGAAATGGCAACCCAGTCCAGCATCTTTGCCAAGAAAACCCCAAACAGGCTTATGAAGGGTTGGACATGACTGAAAAACGACTGAACAAAATCCAAAACACTAGTGTCAGATACGTCTGTTCTTAGTAAAAAAAAATATATATATATATATATATATTTAATGCAAAAACTATTAGTATTTGTGTAAAGTAGAGCTAGAAAGCATTAAGAATATGGTGACAATATCATATTCTTGTTCATATCCTTTTTCAGCATGAAGAATATATCTTGCGGTTGACTAGATTTTTAAGGATTCACTGGATTTCTTAGATATACACAAAATAACCCAGAATTGTATTTTCCCTTTGTTTCTTTATTTCTCCCTAATTATATCATCTACAAAGATAAGAAGAAACACTTGTGTGAGAGGCAGTAAAGTATTAGGTGTGTTGGTGAGGTCAATGGCATGCTTAAGACTTCTGTGGTGAGTGGCCCAATTCCCCTCTCTCCTTGGGATTAGAAGAAAGAATATCTGGAATGTACTGGGGAAGAGGTTAGAACAAAGAATTATATATTCTTTTGGCTCTCCTCCAGTCTTTTATCCTCCATTTCCTTCAGAAGGAAAAACATGGTGGCTATTCATAAAATGCTTAGAACTCTCATAAAAGAAATTCTGGTGCCATAGGGCCACACTTAGGGCACGCATGTTCATACACATTTTGATGTATGCAATGTTTAGGGTTCTTTCATGAAAAAAGTGCCATTAGACCCAATGAAAATTTAGAAAAGAATTTGCTTGTCACTCACTCTAAATCCTTTCTGCTCCAGAATGGGTTGTCAATCAATCAATCCACAAGCATTTATTAATATGTATTATGTGTAGGCACAGAGCTAAGAATACACAGAAAAAGCAAAAACAGTCCCTGCTCTCAAGGAACTAACATTAGGCATATTGAGTCTTTTAGCTTGAGAAGGTACCCTTTAGTTCACTGAGTCCTGAATTTTATGCCATCTTGTGACTTGGGGATGGGGGAGAAGAGAACCCAGCAATAACAGGAAATCCTTTTGCTTCCTTTTTAAAAGCAGCAGCCACGGTCTATTATTTAATGAGTCGACGTGCCGGCTTAGAAAGCTCCCTTTGACCCTTAACAGACTGTCTACGGCTATTGTGCCATCCTCTGCATTTACCATCCAGCATTTACCTAAGGAGCATTTACAGACAGTCACCTTGCATGGTTGGAGACTCTGTCCCCTCCTACGATGTTTATCTTCAAGGAGGAGGACAGAGAATTTAGAAATATGAGAGTATTTCATTTCTCCACTCTCATCTCTCTCTGAGACAAAGGGAAGACTGTCTTAGAAATTTTAGCACCAAACTGCCTGAACTTTGTGCTCCAGAACTGACTTGTGCCCGGACAAGTCCCTCGTAGAGGTTAAGCTCAATGTAGGGATGTGAGCAGATATTCACCAAGCAGTAAACTGAGATCTTCAGACTCATTCCATGTCTGCTGCCTCAAGCCGTCCCCCATCACAAGTCTCCAGAATCAAGAAACTAGAAGGTTAGCTAGGTTGCCCTTTGTGACACAGCACTTAGAGCAAATGATATAATAAGCTTCTATTCCAGACACAGAAAACATGGCAGGGAATGGAATAACACATCTTTAATTAGAAAAATTCAAATTTACTCTTAATTTAATTCCTCACCCCAGTAACCATGATTAGATTTGCATCATGATAGATCTCCAATATGATCCATTTTCATAAACGCAAACTTTCCTGAATATGGTTCTGATGGATCCTGACATTTTAAAATATGTCCTATTGTCCTTTGCTATGCGGCAGACCAAGCACAGAGTGTTCACTCCTATATCATTGTCACAGTGGTATCAGACCAGATGGCTACTTCATCACTGAATTAGGGATAATTTATGCAGTTTTCTTTTTCACAGAAATTGGGAATCTAAGGCCTCGTAGCAACACAGATCCATGAAAAGCCATATAGAACTGCAGAGAGAAGCTTAGCTGAAGCCGTGCCTAAGACTGCTGTTGCTGCTGCTGCTGCTGCTGCTGCTGCTGCTGGTCTACAGATCTTTGGTTGTAGTTGTCTTTATTCTCTTTCCACTGAGCCACAAGCCCAGGCACTCAGTCAATTGTGTAAGCCGACCACTGGAGTTTTTTGTACCATGACCACATCTACAAGGCCATGCCACTTTGTTGAGGAAAACAAGCTATTATTAAAACTGTTCTAAAATAGGAACGATCATATCTTAGATCTCCACTATTTCACCATCAAGGATCTCTTCTTTTCTTAAAGGAAAAAAAATAAAAGAAATGACCATTTGAATGCTGTCTTAATATTCAGGGCAGTTGTTTTTGTGTCCGTGAACATTAAATGTTAGAAATGGAAGAGCTACTTATCCTTAGCCTGGTGAACAGCATGGTGGAAATTTCTCTTTATTGGTCTATAAATAAACAGAGCCTGAGCAACACCCTTTATTGGGATAAGTCACAATAACTTTCCAGACAAACCAACTATCTCATCAGAATTTCTTTATCCCGTATTATTATCACAGGCCTCCACGTGGCTGTAGAGAAAGAGCCACTGGAGATTGGCTGCCCAAATCTCCCTAGGCAACTAGGGTATGTTCTTAATGCAGAGGGGCCTTTAAAAAGATCACATCCAGCCTTTAGTTAACAGGTGTTATTTGAAAAGGAGAGAGCTACATCCCCAAAGAGATCAGGAAAGCTAGGTGAGGTCATTGAAGCATTATTTATCACAGAAGAACCGAAGTCACAAATTAAATGACCTAATAACTCTTTGCTGTCCATCATTTGTTACCAGCAAGGGAAGGGCCTGCACTTTGTGTTTCCTAATGTTTAGAACACATGGGCCTTGTGAGAACATTGCCAACACAACTGGTCAATTCAATCAGAAAAGTCAGTTCAGGTCCTTGTTTGTTTTTTGCCGATATTCTGATGTTCTACGTAGAAACTAGTCATAGTGGGTTGTGTCAGCATGAAGAAAAGTCATTGAAAAGGATAATAAAACAAGCAAGATACTCTCTTTTTTTTTCTGTCTATATTATATTTCATTTTATTTTTAAATGGTTTCTCTACTACTTTTTTCAGATTGAGAAAAGGAAGCAGTTGTAACAGAAGATTCATTTTACGGACCAAATAAAAGATTCTCAATGTTAAGCATAGTTATAGGTTTAAAGCTGCAAGGAGTTTAGAGGCATCTCTTTCATTGTATTTTATTAAATATCATTTGGTTTTATATCACCCTCATTTCTGAATATATCCCTTTCCCCACCCCTACTCAGGTAGCTATCTCTTGTAGCAAAATAAAAAGAAGAAAAAAGCAGTCTAGCAAGACTAGACAAGACATGAATCAAGTTTTATATGCAGCATTCCACATCCATGATTCCCCACATCTGCAAAGTTGAGAAGATGCATTTTCACGTCTCTTTTCTAGGGCCAAGTTTGGTGATTGTAATCAAACAGCATTCCGTTTCATGTTGTCATTCTTTCCATTTATGTCACTGTGGTTATTGTGCTTGGTTTCCTGGCCCTGCCTCCTATTCTTTATATCAGTTTATAGGTCTTCTCATGCTTCCCTGAATTCTACACATTTGTTCTTTCATATGGTTCAATAATGTTCCATTTCACATTTTCCAAATTGTTTAGCCATTCTCCAATTAGTGGGCAAATATTTTGTTTTTAGTTCTTTGATATCATAAAAACTGATGCTGGTTCAGATGAGATCTTTCTGTTTGTGTCTGATCTCCTTGCCTATCAGTGGAATCTCTAGGTCAAAGGGTATAGACATTTTAATCACTTTTTTTTTTGTTTTTAGCACAATTCCAAACTCTTTAACAGAATGGTTGGATCAATTCACAGTTGTATCAATGATCATTTATCATGCCTGTTTTTCTAAAGCCCCTCCAACTTAACTAGTTGCATATTTTGTCATCTTTTTTGTTGGCCATGAGGTAGAACCTTAATTTTTTTTTTAAATTTACATTCTTCTTATTGGTCATGTAGAACAATCTTTCATATGGTTATAAATAGTTTCCAATTGTTCTTTTCAGAAGGGTTTATTCATATCTTTTAAGCAGTTGTACTTTGGAAAATAGCTCTTAGTCTTATATATTTGTGTTCATTTCCTATATGTTTTGGATATCAGAACCATATATGTGATGCAAAAATTATTTTCCCTGAACTAATGAATAATCACCTATTAAACATCTACCTTGATCCAAGCATAGTGCTAGGCATTAGAAATGCAAAGACAAAACCATCAAGAAGTTTATATTCTATAGGGGAAGACAAGATATGTATATCAGCATATCCAAAAATAAATTCAAGGGTATTTTTTTCTGGAGGAAAGGCAATATGAGCTAGGGGGAATCAGCAGAAGACTCATGTAGAAGGTGGCAAAAGCTGAATCTTGAAAGAAACTAGAAATTTTAAGAGGCTCATGGAAGAAGGCAGTGCATTCCAGGCATGAGAGAGCTTCCCAGGCAATAGTCCCTTCTTTTTTTGTTTTATCTGCATTGATTTCGTTTGTGCAAAAGCTTTCCATTATTGTGTAGTTGAAAGTATCTATGTTTATCTTTTTTAGGATTGTTTCTGTACTTTGGTTTAAAACTATTCCTCTAGTCATAGCTATGAAAGGTGACTAATCTAGTTGACTTCTCATTTTTATAATATGATGTTTAATATTAATTTGTTCTTGTTGAGTCCTTTCAGTTGTGTCCAACTCTTTGTGACCCCATTTGGGGTTTTCTTGGCAAATGTACTGGAGTGGTTTGCCATTTCCTTCTCCAGTTCATTGGACAGATGAAGAACTGAGACAAACAGGGTTAAGAGTTGCACAGGGTCGCACAGCTAGTAAGTGTCTGAGGCTGGATTTTAACTCAGGTTTTCCTGACTCCAGGCCCAGTACTCTATCCCCTGTACCACCTAGCTGCCCGAATTTCATTCCAGGCTTTCATTTTGAGCTGATTGTCAACTCTTTCATTTTATAGATAAAGAAACTGATGCCTGGAGAGGTTAAGTGACTTGCCCAAAGTCACATAGCTATTATGTCACAAAACCAATATTCAAACCCAGGGTTGCTGCGTCCACTAAATCACAAGTTGGGATGGCTAAAATGGGCAACACAAAGCAACTAATGATAATTACTTTTTCTCCCCAAATAGAGGAACTTTCTCAGTAAGCTCCCCATGTGTGATTTGCAGTTTATCTTCAGATTAATGATGATTGCTCTCCCATTAATATTTCTGAATATTACTAGTGACTGGAGGAAATTTTATTGGCTGCTGCAGTTCATTGAGAATTAATTGATATGGTACACTTACTCTACATGAACTTGGAAAAAAGTATATCAAGTGAGTGATTTAATTCACTTTATGCTAATTATAAATTATGCCAGGCAACATTAGTAAGGATGAACTTGCTTCCAATGTGGATATTACACATGTGTGCAATCTGTCCCTTTGACACCCGTTAGCTTGGTGACTTTGGCTGAAGAGCACCTCATATAAGTCATTAAATGGGAAACTATGCCCATGTTTGCAATGTAGGGTGTTCTTAAACTCATTAGGACAGGAGAAGGCAGCTGAATGAACTAATCATCTTTATTTGTAATTTCACTTACACTGGGAAAGCCCATCCCCATATGAGATGGTTTCAAAATGTTTCCATCCACCTTTTTTTTTTTTAAGCCATCTTATAAGTATTTCATATTTTTAAGCCATCTTCTAAGTATTTCATAAAACTGAAAAGTAAACGCACTGGTGAGGGGTGTGGAGGGTAGAAGGGCAGAATGCTTGAAAGGGGAGGGAATGGCTGCCAAATAAAAGGAAAAATGAAAGATGACTTTAGAAACTGCATGTAATGAATTACTAGTTGAATGTTAAGACCACATCATAAAGACCTCCTTCATTCTCATTTCCTGTTCAATATTGTTGATGACTGGATTCCTCCCGATGCTCCCTCTATGTGCAAAAGCCCCCTCATAGTTTTATTAAAAGAAGTCCATCAGAATGGAAGATAGTTGTTATGCAGGAGCAGTCCTTCACATAATGGGAGATGGCATTTCTTTTCCAGCTCTTGCTGCTCCGCTGGTTCTAATAGCAACCTGGAGCTCAATTTCCTCCTCAAGAACATTGCATTTCATGTGGAATGTCAATTATTAAAATGCAGTGTCCCGTATCTTACTTTTCACTAGATGAATTCATTTGCAAAACTTGCTAATTTATGCAAATGATCCTTAACCGGTAACTGCCTGGAATGTATTTCACAATTCCTAGCCCTTTGGCAGCTTTGAAACATGGAGCCAGGGACGGAAAGGCATTACTGCTGAATTTGTCTGTCAGCTCTGTCATCATTACATTGATTATGGCATCTTGTTTTAAAAAGCAGCCCTGGATAAAAATAGGTTATTAAGTGCAAGCCAACAGCCCTGGCTGAAAAATCTGGAGATTAAATTAGAGATAAAGCAGAATGGGACTATCTGATACCTACATCTCCTGACATGGCTGAGTAATGTTCACAGCTAATGTCTGCTTTTCTTGGAGAAACTAACTGGTTAATAACCCATGAAGGGTCACTCTGCACCTGACTCACACATTTTCAAGCAGATTTAGACAAGAAATTTCTTTTCATGTGCAATGACCCAACAGACCTGAGTTTCAATAAAGACAAAGGCAAAACAAACAAACATCAACAGCATTATTTTTACTTTGATCACATTTGCTCAGAAGCCAAAATACCTTTAAGTGTCTGTGTGTGCATGCGTGCGTACATTTGCATGTACACACATGCTTCTATCTACATGAGCATTCACAAATGTATCTTAGAATCATAGATTGTTGAACATGAAGATACCTTAAAGATCATGTCAATGTTCAAAGTCTCATTTAAACAGAGTATGTTTCTATTTGCAGGGCCATATTGTATTCAAGTGCTCGAAATGACACAGAGCAAGTTTTGCCCCAACTCGGTATGATTTCCTGAGATACAGCCTTTTGTCCGTGAGATACTGTACTGAAAAAATAGCTTGCTGCAAACCTGAAAACTGTTTACACACATACACAAACACACACACACCTTTTCTCTCTTGAGTATGCCAAAAGGAAGTTTTAGATGACAGATCTGATCTTTGTGTTTGGGGAATATGGATCCCATATCCTTTTTAATATAGTTCTCTCCTCTACTCAGATAGGTTGATGGTGAGTAGCCCAAACCCCATCTTTTATAACCCCGTAATCGTAGAAGACCAACGAAGTCACAAGATATTACCATAAAGAATGAAGCATCTTTATGTACTAGTCTGTGCTCTTGAGAGCAGTTTGGCCCCAAACCTGGGCACCTAATTTTGAATCTAGTACCAAGATACACCTAGACTAGGCTACAGTGTTGATTATACCTCTCTTCCTCTACAATATTTATTGCACTTGCTTCTTTCTAATCCTCAATATTTGAACCTTACTCATTTGCCTCAACAGGGGTATTTTTGTATGTATCTGGTCACATGCTATTCATGCCACCTCATTCCCCCTTGCTCCAGCTTTCTCCCTCATTTTATATCCACATCGGTTAAGTGAGCATGGGACTGTCCTAATGTATCTAAATGAAAAAGAAAAGAACTACAGTTTGGGAAGTTAACAATCATATTTTTTCCAAAGGACCTGTCTCATCTCTAGAAGATTAAAAAGTACATATTTAATTACTCATGTGAGTTCTGTTCCTTGGTATCTTACAGAGCTATGTCTCTTTAAATCTACTGTGGAAGATATTCCTTCTGGCCCATAGGATGCCAAAATGACTTGATGATTTATTTATGTAGAGCTTGGCAGACTGGAGTCCAGATTGTGGCTGAAGCTGAATTTTATGAGCCTTCCCCTAGTGAGTATATTTTAAAATTATATAAAAAATCTTTTTTTTAAAAGCCAGATAGAGTTTGGCACTAGTTTCAGGTGATTATGATCAAGAAAACAGAAAAAAAAAGAGATTGAAAATAAAGTTTTAAAATAAAACATAAATATTTACCAATTGAAGACATTTATTACTAAACAAATTATAAATTGTTTTAAAATGATAACTGAAAATCCTTCATTTTGGGAAGAATAATGTGGTAGTGTTTGAACTGAATATCATTTCTTTATACATCTGTTTTCAGGTTCACCTATTGATTCACAGCTGGATAATCAGAAATTACAGGAGCAAACAGACCTGGCGAAACAATTTCCAAACCTATTTTCCTCCTGTACATACTTTCCAAAAGTGAAAAATATCAAGGCCAAAAAGGGAAATAATTTGTTAAGGGCAGAAGGAAGGATTTCAACAAAGGAATAAAGGAACAGAGTCACTGGGGGAGTCAGGTGGAGGTTTATGGGTAATGAAGATGGCGCTGTGCTTTGACATTCTAAACTTAAACCTGACGACTGCCAGTGACCAGCTCTGTGAATGTGGCAGTTTATCAAACTTCAGAGGCTTCAGTTTATAGGCTTTGACATCTGGCCAGAGCTACAAGGCTTTTTCAAAGTGAAATAAAGGGTACTATGGACAGGCAAAGGATTAAACTCTGGTCAGTTTAAATATTGATAATACTGTCAGACTTGGTGAATAAATTGGTCACTAAAGTGCTTTTTCCTCTCTTTTTTATTCTCTGTAATAAGGGATTATTCTCTCATTATCTTTCCCACTAAATCCCTCCCCACTCCCTCTTCTCTTTTACTGTGGAAGGCAGCACCATCCTCCCAGTTCCTTAGGCTTACAACCCAAGTGTCATCCTCAGCCCCCCATGTTGAATCTGCTGTCGAGGCCTATTGATTTTACCTTGGCAACATCTCTCAAACATGCTACCTTCTCTGCTCTGACACTGCCATCACCTTGGTACGGGCCCTCTTCACCTCCAGCTGTGTTATTGCAATGGCCTGCTAGTGAATCTGCTAGCCTCAAGTCTCCCCTCACTCCAATCCATTCTCCAAAAAGCCGTAAAAGTGATTTTCCTAAAAGTACAAATCCAACCATGTTTTACTCAACTACTCAATTATCTCCAGTGGCTCACTCTTGCCTCCAGGATTAAGTATAAAATTCTCTATTTAGAGTTCAAATCCTTTCCTGACCCAGCAGCATCTACCATTCCAGTCTTTTTACCTCTTACTCCAGGCCTTGTATGCTTGGATAAAATACTACATCTCTTGGCTCCGAGCATTTTCTCTGGCTGTCCACCATGCCTGGAATGCTGTCCCTCTTCATCTCAGCCTTCTGGCTTCTCTGGCTTTCTTCAGGCCCCCAATTAAATTCCATATTCTACAGGAAGCCTTTCCCACCCCTTCTTTATTTAGTGCCTTCTCTCTTTTAATTATTTCTTAGTTTTCTTGATGTGGTTGTACATATTTGTTTGCTTGATGGTTCTTCTATCAGAATGTGAACAAGGACTGATTTTTTGGGTTTTTTTTTGCCTGTTTTTGTATACCCAGTGCTTAGTATAGTGCCTGACACATAGTAGACACTTAATAAATGTTTATTGATTGGTTGGTTTGAGTGGGAAAGAGGGGAGCAATAAACTGAGAAACTGAAAAGATGGAAAACCAGAAGAAATCATAAAAATATTTTTCAAGAATATAAGTTGTAGAATATAAGCTCCTTGAGGGAAAGGATTGCTTCATCTTTTTCTTTGTATCTATTTGTAATACCCAATACAATGATCTGCATGTAGTGGCTCTCAGTAAATGTGTGTTGAATTAAAAAAAAATAGAAAGCTTACTGAAATTAAGTATTTTTTTTATAACTAAGACATTTCCCCCAAACATGAAATTCCTCAGAAATTCAATACTTAGAAAAATAATTGGATGTAATTAATACCATGTAACAATTATTGAGTGTTGAAAACATTTTCTGATTATAATTTATTGGGTACTAGTAATGCTCAAGTTATTGCACAGAACATGAAATTAGACACTTTTCCTTCCTATTGAATTCACAATCATAAGTTAATGACAAGACTCGGCACTCTTCAAGCTGAGCTGATTTCATCCCAGTGCCATTCATTCTATTGTAATTGTTATTTTTATAATTATTGTTAGTAATGATAACAACAACTATAATATAACTCCTACTGAGTCAGTCCATTCTTTCCTCAGTGTCCAGCCATTTAGGAAAGACTTTATAGTAAGATTTATTTAGTATTGCCTAGAATGTACTTGAGCATTATTTTGAATTAAAGACAGTGTCAGTTCATTACCAAAAGGTGACAGGGAAAAAACATTTCAATCAATCAGTCAACAAGCATTTTTAAGCTCCTACTATGTGCCAGGTACTGTTTCCTGGCACTAAGGATATGAAAACAAAAATGAACAGACTTCATGGAGCTTACATTCTACTAGGGGATATCATGTGTATAAAAAATAAGTATAAAGAAAATATAGACAAAATAAATGCAAGCTAAATTTTTGTAGGAGAAAGCCCTAGCTTCTGGGTAGGGGGAAGGTGGGGAGGTGAGAATTGGGAAAGGTTTACTAAAAAAAAGGCTTTAGTCACAGTTTTAAAGAAACAAGGAATTCTAAGAGATGAAAGTACAGTGGTAGTACATTCCACGTGTGGGAGATATTGGAAAGCATGGAGATAGGAGAAGGAGGGTCATGTGTAAGGAATAGCAAAACTTTTATTCGACCCGTCAATATTTGTTGTTTTTTATAAAGGAACATTTACTTAAATATATAGCAAGAACAAAATTACTAACACTTCCCCCAACACTTCATGGGCATAATTTCCCCTATACCAATTTGATCTTGAGTGGGGAAAGGCAGAGATTAGGTTCAAAATTTAGTTCTTGGACAGTCTGAAAATAAATAATGTTTTATCAAGGTCCAGGGCTACCATAAAGCTGAGGATTATTCATAGCATTGATTCAACCAAGTTCTCATACAAAGGTGACATTGGCTTCTGCTGGGCTGTAGTACTGAAGGACATTTCATATGATTGCTCCATGCTGGGCTGGATGCAACACCCAGCTTGGAATCCTGGATTCTCAGATTCCTGTGGCTCATACTGCCCTCCTTTGAAATTCCAAAGGTCAAACACTGTTCTCCTTCAAACAACTTCTTCTTTTCTTCCTTCTCCTTTTCTTCTTTTTCCTCCTCCTTCTCCTCCTATTTTTATTATTTTATTACCTATGGCTTTCTCCTAATCCAATGTATAACTTCTGTCTAACAATAATAGTAATAATATAAATATAAGGTTTTATATATTATCTTGTTTTTTATTTATACTTGAAACAGACATTGATCATATATACATGTATGGATTTTAAAATTGTGTTACCCTGTTTTGTTATTATTACTTATAATAATAGCACACTCATCAATAATCATAGTGTTTTAATGTTTTCAAAGTGCTCTGCATACGTGATATAATTTGACAACTCTCCTGGGATTATACTACAGGTTCAAAGAAAAATAAATAAAGGGAAGTTTGAGGAAGGAGAAAGCATTGACATCTGTGGGAGGGACAGGGAAGGCATTCTAGAGAAGGTGGTACTTGCTTTTAAATATTTTTTCTGGTTGAGTTATTGAGCTCTTGAGCACTGGGGTTTTAGGGGTTTTCTGTCACCCACAAAGGTATGTGGACATATGACAGCAACAAAGGCTAAGAGAAATTTTCTCCCAATTTGCTGCAGTTATGTAGAGCAATCATAGAATGATACAACTTTGGAAGTGTAGGATGAAACTTAAACAGACTCACTTGATAATAGTCAGACAGTGTGGTGCCGTGGACAGAGGGCTGAACTTGGAGTCTTAGGACTTGAATTCAAATCCTCACTCTGCTATTTACCACTTTCATGATTTAGGGGAATTCATATCACCTCTGTGGGTCTCATTTCCTTTCCCTGTAAAAAGAGGGGTTTAGACAAGATAAACTCTTTCCTTTCTTCTAACTCTTGATCTGTGATCCTAGTGATACTGCTTTAAATTGACACCATTTTATTCTTTACAAAGAACTTCATGTGCATTGCTTTATACATTATCTTAATCCAAACAGATATACCTGCAAAGTCGGTAATTTGTATTAGATCTATAATTTCACTGGATCCCATACCTAATTATTCTTTTTCAGTCTCTTAATGCCAAGCTTGTGCATTGCAGCCTCAGGATACTTTCCTAAGGTTCCAAACTGTAGGGTCATACATGTTATGAATGTGATAGTGTTTTATGAGGGTGAATCAATAAGCTGAGGTGAATTTATCTTAAGGGTTCTTGAATTCAAACATATAAACAAAATGCTATTAACTTTATGTTGTAGAAACTAGATATGCCACATTATTAGACATAGTAGGAATAAGGATAGAGACTTCATCTTAGATTGCATTACTATAGGAAATTCCCCCTTCCAATGCAAGTCAGTACCTTAGCTGTTACTTAAAATCTGAGATTCTAGAAAGTTGCCCAGAGCATTGAAAGTCAAATGTCTTGCTCATTGTCAAACAACCAAGTATGTGACAGAGGCAAGATTTGAAGACCCATATTTCTGACTCAGCACACTTCATCTACACATGGTAATGAGAATCTATAGTGACATATATAGACAAATTCCAGGAAAAATGGAAATCTATCTTGTCTCCACTTGCAATAATGATTTGTGGTAATAAGCTCCCATTGATAGAATTTGAGGAAGTTCTACCAATTTTGTTCCTAAATTACCACTATATTGTTCTTATTGTCCGGTCATTCAGCTGTGTCAGACTCTTTGTGACCCCATGGATGCCAGGCCTTTCTATCCTCCATCATCTCCCAAATCTGTCCAAGTTCTTGTTCATTGTTTCCATGGCACTATCTATCCATCTCATCCTCTGTCTTCCCCTTTTCCTTTTGCCTTCAATCTTTCCCAAACCAGGCTCTTGTCCAAAGAGTCCTGTCTTCTCATTATGTGACCAAAGTATTTAACCTTCAGTTTAAGTATTTCCATTTCATTTTTAAGCTCCAGCTTCCAGTCATTACTATTTTAGAGTTTAATATTACAAAGGGTGTCTGTACTTAGGATGGGTCCCATTTTTACAGGTGACACATACTTGGGCTATTTGTAAATGATGCTAAAAATACGTTTAAAAGTTAAAAAGAAAAAAAAACTGTTGAGTCTGTCTAAACCAGTGTTATTAAACTCAAATAGAAATAGATCCCTGCTAGCTGCCTATTGATTTAGAAAACCACTAATTAACATTATCTGTGTTGTATTGTATTTTTATTTTGTTCAACATTTTCCAATTACATTTAAATCTGGTTCTGGGAGTTTTACCAGTGCTTGCTGCCTGGGCTTTGAGTTTGACACTTCTGGTTAAATAGGTTAACTAATTGGTTTGACTAAAATAACCTGTTGCTTGTCCATTGCTGTGTCATTGATAAAGCTATGAATCTGTCCAACCATTCTGGAAAGCAATTTGGAATTGTGCCCCAAAAGTTACTGAACTCTGTGTTCTCTTTGATCCAGTGATACCACTACCAGGCTTATACCTCAAAGGCATTAAAAAAAAGAGGAAAAGGACCCACATATACAAAAATATTTGTGGCAGCTCTTTTTATAGTCCAAAGAACAGGAAACTAAAAGAGGTGCCTCCCCACTCCCCACAAAATGGGCTGTGGCTGAACAAATTATGGTATGTGAATGTAATTGAATACTATTGTACTGTAAGAAATTATGAAAGAGATTATTTCAGAAAAACCTAGGAAGACTTGTGTGAACCGATATACAATAAAGTAAGCAAAACCAGGAGAACTATTTATACTATAATAACAACATTATGAAAGTGAAAAATATTTGAAAGACTTATGAACTCTGGCCAATATAATATTCAACCATGATCAGGAGGACCAAGCCTGAAGCATGAGGAATGCTACCCACCTCCTGACAGAGAGGTGATGGACTCAAGATGCAAGATAAGACATTCATTTTTGGACATAGCCAACATGAGAAATTGTTTTGCTTGACAATTCATATTTGTTATAAAGGGTTTTTTTTTAATCTTTTATTTTTCTGTTTTTTTTCCATTAGGGGAGTAGGGAATGGGAGGGAAAAATGCTTGACAATTGAAAAAAATAAAATAAAATAACTTGAGGTTTTCCTGTTGCAGTGACTCAAAAGAGTTAGAAACTTACAAAGAAACAGTCAGGTACCCATTTTGGGTTAGTATGGGAGTTAGAGATGAACAGTATTAGAAGATAAGAGTCACAGTACTCTAGCCCTTTTCTCTACCCACATGACTCAATGTCCTCTCTTCATTTGAACTTCATGACATTTGATTATACTATCTTCTCCTAATTTTTGTGGTTGTCATCTATGGACATTTGCCATGCTCTTACCTTTCTCCTTGACAATCCAATATGGTCAGCAGAGTGTTAACTATGTTGACTATGTTATTCAATTAATCAAACAATCAGTAAGCACTTCTTTCACCTACTCTGTGCCAGGCACACTCTCGTGACCTCCATCTCCATCTCTTTCATCATGGGAGTGATTACAACTAAAATTTCATCATTTCTCTCATCTATACATTCCTTTCCATTTCCACTGCAATATCCTAGTTCAGGCCTTCATCTCTTCTTACGATCACAATTATGATCTCCCTACTGGTCTTTTGCTGCCAGTCTATCTTCTCTCTTATTCATCATCCACAATGTTGTCTGAGTAGTCTTTTGAATGTACCAATCTGGTTTAATCCCTCCTTTGCTTAAAAACATTCACTCTCTCTCCATTGCTTATAAAATATGCAAAAGTTCCTTATCCTGTGATTTGAAGCCCTGAAAAATCTAGCTCCAATGTGCCTTTTCATCTGCACTATGTCTAAACTACTCCCTTTCTTGTATTCAATGTTTTAGCCAAATTGGACTATTCTCTATGTACCATTTTCATTGTTCTCTTTTCCATCTTAGACTTTTTGATCACAGCACCTCCCTTGCATAGAATAGACTCACCACCATCAACAGCTTTTGAAGACTTCCTTCTTTTGTGGTCCAGCTTGGGAATCTCTTTATGAATCTTTTCCTGACCACTTACTCCCCTCCTCCCACCCTGGGGAATGTCATCTCCTCCTCAAACTTCTTATAGAACTTTGCCTAGATATAGCTTTGTCAACGTCTCCCTCTTTTGTTTAATAATTATTTGTGGATATATAGGTTTTTTCTCCTTGTTAGATTGTAAGATTCTTTAAAACAAAGTTTGTGTTATCTCAAACTTTATCTTCTTCCCTGTCTAGAGCAGTACATTGCAACATAGTAGGCCCTTTATATATTTTTTAATTCAATCATGCCTAGAACTCATAATTCTTTTACTGCTGCCCATTTCCTTAACTACTATCTAAACAGAAATGGTGTTGTTACCTCAAGAGTTATACAGTGGACTAGAGGAAAGCTATAGGTAATCCCTTCTCCTGAACTAGCTTGAAATAAAAATTAAATGGGCCTTGAGTGTTTGAGAATTGCAAAGTTTCACTGGGGCCATGGAACACTAAGTGAGGTTGAGAAACAGGGTGTTAATTCAGGCCTAATCATTTAATTCCACTCTGTTATATGCTATATTTATTGCCCTCCTGGATCTGTTTTCTATGGCCTGATAAAGAGACAGTGATTCTCCAAAGCTCAGTCAGGGACCATTTTATTTATATCATTAGTTAGTCCAATAAAAGCATTGGCTCCAGCTTCCTGCTGTTATTTTCTGTCTGCCTTCTTGTCATTAACTATGAAAATGCTGACTGGGTTTTCAATGGCTGGGCTGGAGCTCTTTTGCAGCTGGAAGGGGTGTGTGTGTGTGTGTGTGTGTGTGTGTGTGTGTGCGCAATCTAGCACACACTTGGATCTTGGAGAAAGAATAGGCTTGTGAGACCCTCATAGGACAGAACACATGATGTTTCCATGAGGAGGGTTACAGGTGCTCCATTATATTTCTGCTGTGCTTTTGCAAATTATTTGACCACATTTGTGGATCAAGTATCATTTGTACCTATAAGCAAGTCTCCCTAGAGTCAAGATAGATCTAGAAGGAAATGATATAAAGGTTTAAAGATAGTTTATGTGGTCAGAGGTAGAGTGGGGTAGTGGATAGCAATTTGGAATCAGGACACCTGAGTTCAAATTCTAACTCCAGTTTGTGAGTACAGAGAAGGTATAACCTCTCTGAGTCTTATTTTCCTCACTTGTAAAATAGGAATCAATCAATCAATATCACTTAAGGCACTAAGAATATAAATAAAATGTATGAAACTATGCCTACTGTCAAGGAGCTTCCCTACTCTTGAGAGAGACAACATGCACAATATGGGTTTGTTGGCCATATAATATATAGATATGACTGGCCCTCATGTGGCACCAATAGATATCTGATGTAGGATCTGGCTCATCCTGATGCCAAGGAAGACTTCAAATTCTACCTTTTTGGGAAGTAGGATTAGGGCCATGTCTGGGCACTTGCCCCTTCATTCTCCTGTCTCTGAAAGGATAATTGGGCTAGAATTATATCAATGCATCATACACTAAACATCTGTAGTTTAGGGCTGTGATAAGGGGTTTTCTGTTTTTAAGGGGATGGTAACAGTTAGTTTACTCTTGATGGCTTACCTCCCTCACACTAAACACTATTAACATAAGTCACCAATAGCTAGTACACCTCTTTATCAAAGTAAGCAGTAAACAGAAAAGAAGGGATTTATACAGATTAGAGAAGTAAAAGAATACACAATAGTAAATGAGCTCTTTAACTTAGAGTGAAAGGAAAAAAAATCTCAGCTCAATCAAAATTAGAACAATCTTGGCAAGAGGAAGTCCATTTTTAGCAGTCTCTAGGTACTATAAGTCAAGAAGAATATTGGGGACCAGCTCTCCCACATACCTACAACTGCAAGGAGATCTTTTGTCCACCATTCAACACCATTCAAAAGTTCACGCTTGTCACTCTGGATCACCACTCTCTGTGCCCATCTCTGTAGAAAAGCAGTATCCTTGGCTTAGAACCCTCTTAGCCAAACAGGAATCATATTTCCCTTCATAACACCAGGGAGCTGTCCCAGCCTGGAAAATTGCCCCAGCCTTGGGCAGAAATGGAATTACAGATAAGCACAAAGAATAAATACAAAATGAATATAAGTTAAATACAACGTAATTAGGGGAGGACTAGTAGAGGGGGATCAGAAATTGTCGCATGTAGAAGGTGGGGATTAAATTGCCTCTTGAAGGAAGGAACGATTCTCTGAGGCAGAGGTGAAGAGAGAGCACATTCCAAGTATGGGGAAAGATCAGTACAAAGTCATGGACAGGGAGGATGAAATGCCATGTCTGAGAAAAAGAGAAAAGCCAATTTGACTGGATCGTAGAGTGCAAGAAGGAGAGATCTCTCTAATGTGGCTGGAGAAGTAGATTAGAGCTAGGTTGTGAAGGATTTTAAGAGCTAAACAGACATGTTTATATTTTCTCCTAGAGGCACCAGGGAACCATAGAAGTGTATTGAATGGGGAATTAGCGTGGTCCTATCCTTGTTTAAGAAAGATTAGCTATGAGGAGCATGATCTAGTTGGGAGAGACCAAATAAGAGGATGTTAAAATAAGTCTGACGAGAAGTAGCAAGGGCCTGAGTGAGTAGAAAGAAGAGGTCATATGTGAGAGATGTGGTACAAAAATGGCAACATTTAGCAATCAATTGGATATGTGGGATAAGGGAAAGTGAGGAATCAAGGATTATTAAAAACCACAGGGAATAGGGCACTGGTGGTGCCTTTGCCAGAAACAGGAAAGTTTGGAAGGGAGTGGGATAATAATAAGAGTAACACTGATGATGACTCATTTATATGGTACTTTAAGGTTTGCAAAGAGCTTACCCCACATTATCTCATTTGATCCTCACCACAACCTTACGAGGTAGGAGCTATTATTAACTCCTTTTTGCAGATGAGGAAACTGAGGCAGAAAAAGGTTAAATGACTTGCCTGGTACCACACAACTAATAAGTTTCTGAGGAAGCTATTACTAATTAAATGACTCCTGGGAGCTTATGAGGTCACCAAGACAAAGTGTAGACAGAAAAGAGAAAAGGATCTGAGACAAAGTCTTGGGGAAATAATACTAGTAAAGTCATGAAGATCTGGTGTCAAGAAAACCTGAGTTTGAAACTAGATTTTTATACTCACAAAGTATGTGACCATGGGCAAATCACAGTTTTTCTAAGCCTCATCTGTAAAATGGGAATAAAAAATAATACTTCATAGGGCTGTTGTGAGAATCAAATGAGATAATATATGTAAAATATTTTATATATATATATATATAAATGTTGGGTATTATTTTGTTGTTTAGTCATTTCAGTCTTGTCCAACTCTTTGTGACCCCATTTAGGGGTTTTCTTGGCAAAGATGCTGGGGTAATTTGCCATTTCCTTCTCCAGCTCATTTCACAGATGAGGAAACTGAGGCAAACAGAGTTAAGTAACTTGCCCAGGGTCACACAGATGGTAAGTGTCTGAAGCCAGATTTGAACTCAGGAAGATGAGTCTTCCTGAAACCAAACCCGGTGCTCTATCCACCATACCACCTAGCTGCTTTAGGTATATAACCAACATTTGTATGGTTATATAATAATATTATATAACCATATAAATGTTGGTTATTATTGGTATTATGATTATTACTATAATTATTATTACTAATCTTGTGGGTTTTATGAAGAAAACACCTTGTAAACCTTAAAGGGTTTTATAAATATGAGATTTCTTATTAGACCAAGAAATAAAGAAAACAACAGCATATATTTTAGTCACTCTTAAGATCATTACTTTTTCTATTTCTTAACTACACAGATCAATTGATTATGTTTCAAATGACCTCTGGAATATTACCAAGGCAAAAGAAGAAGGAAAAAGCAATGGGGAAACATTTGCAGAGGTCACTTGAGTTAATGATACAGTTATCAGAAGATAACACAGGTGCATTAACATAACTTACCGTGTGATTACCATTGTTTCCAATGCAGTTAATGTGTAGTTATCCATGTAATAAGAGACATTATTTCATGGTAGATATGCCATTGCCTTATGTCATTGGAAACAGTGCTTCAATGAAGCAAATCATTATTGTTATTTTAATGCTAAAAGGTGAGGACATCTTTAAGAAGAAGCAGGTCTTTTCTTGCAGTAGGATTGTTGTTTATTCAACTGAGTGGATGCATTTAATAATCCAAGTGAAAATTGTAGTTCTGAGAACTGCATCGATTATTATCTGAAGCAGCATGGCATAGTCGGTAAGTCAATAAACATTTATTTAACACTTACTATGTGCCAGGTAGGGCAACTAGGTGGTGCAGTGGATAGAGTACAGGCCTGGAGTCAGGAAGACTCATCTTCCTAGGTTTAGATCTGGTTTCAGACATTTACTAGCCTTATGATCCTAGGCAAGTCATTTAACCCTGTTTGCTTCAGTTTTCTCATCTATAAAATGAGCCAGAGAAGAAAGTGGCAAACCACTCCAATGAATTTGCCAAGAAAACCCCAAATGGGGTCACAGAGGGTGGGACACGATTGAAACCACTGAACAACAGCATGTGCCAGGCAAATGCTGAGAATACAAAGAAAGGCAAAAGGCAGTCCCCACTCTCAAGGAGTTCACAGTCTAATACAAATAACTGTGCGTAAACAAGATAGATACAGAGTAGATTGGAAATAATCGAGAGAAGACATTAGAATTAAAGGTGATTGGGAAAGGCTTCCTGTAGAAGGTGGGATTTAAACTGGGACTTGAAGGAAACCAGAGAAGCCATGAGGTAGAGATGAGAAGGGAGAGCATTCCAGGCATGGGGAACAGCCAGGAAAATACCTGGAGTGAGGAAATGGAGGGTCTTACTCAAGGAGCAGCAAGGAGACCAGTGACACTGCCTCACACAGTACATGGAAGATAGTAAGGTTTACAAAGACTGGAAAGGTATGGGGGGGAGGGGCGGATAGTTTATAAAGGACTTTGAACATCAAACAGAAGGTTTTATATTTGATCTTGGAGGTGACAGGGAGCCAGCGGAGTTTATTGAGGGGGGTGGTGATGGTTACATGCGTTTTAGGAAGATCTTTTTGAAAACTGAGTGGAAGATGGACTAGAGTGGGTAGAGATTTGTGGCAGAGAGATCAACCAGCTTTAGGAGTAGGGTGGTAGCAGTGTCAGAGGAGAGAAAGGGGCATCTGTAAGAAATGTTACAAAAGTGAATTTGACAGGCCCTATCCAACAGATTGGATACAGGGGAAAGGTTGGTTAGAGAGCATGAGGATATAAAGATGAGTTCAGATTGGGATATGTTGAGTTTAAGTTGTCTACGTGACATCCACTTCCAGATATCCAATAGGCATTTAGAAATGTAAGACTGCAAGTGATGCTGAATTCAACATCAGGAAGGTCTAGGTTTCAATTTCAGCTGATATCTATTATCTGTGTGGCCATGGGACACAGCCCCTTAACCTTTCTGATCCTCAGCTTCCCTTTCTGTGAAATAGAGGTAAGGATGTCTGTAATGTCTGTCTCATAGGGTTTAGTATGAGTTTCAAATGAAATGGTATATGTAAAGTATTCTGCACTTCTTAAGAGGGCTATGGAAATGTTTAGTGTTAGCGAATCTTAATTTCTTGCTTGAAGATGTTTGTTGGTAGAGCTATGGATTGGTTCAACCAACCTGGAAAACAATTTGGAGCTGTATACCCAAAGTTACTAACCTTTTGACCCAGTGATACAATTATTAGGCGTATTTCCCGAGGAGATCAAGATTAGAGGAAAGGGACCTATACGTATGAGAATATTTGTATTAGTACTTTTTATAGTAGAAAAGAACTGGAAAAAAAATAAGTACCTATCAATTGAGGAATGGCTGGACAAATTTTGGCATATGAATGTAATGTAACATTAATGCAAATATGATAGATTCTTAGAAAAGTAGGAAGACTGAGGAGAACTAGAAAAACTATGTGATGTAAACCACAATGATATGAAGGAAAACAACTTTGAAAAACCTCCAAACTGTGCTCAAAATAGCAAGCAATAGTTACTTCAAAAGACTGATGATGACTTATTGATATGGCTTACGTATAAATATGTATATATAACACATGTAATATATGTGTGTGTGTGTAAAATCATTCTATACATACTTCTATTTATCAGTACTTTCTCTGAATGCAGATAGCATCTTCCTTCATATGTCCTTTGTAGTTAATTTAGATATTTATAACAGTCAAAATGATCATCTTTAGGGTGGTGGGGGGGTGGGGAGGAAAGAAAAAAGAATTTACATAATAACTTTATTATATATTTTTTAAAATAGCAAATTGTACATAATAGATTTGAAGTTTCATGTGCAATCATCTTTTTTAATTATACTGTGTTATAGAAATGCTTGTTTTATTCCATAAGTTAAAAATAAAATAAATAAATAAATTTTTAAAAGACTGATGATTTTTTTTCCCCATCAGTTGCTCTGCTTGGCTTCAACTCCATGGAACAACATGCCTTCCTCTCCCCCTACAATCTCTTCCCCTCCCAGGATAAAGTGATCACCTGAAATCTCATTACCAAAAAGAATGACTCAGGCTCTAATACCCTATATGAGGGGTGGGGAAAATTTGAATTCAGTCAAAAGGCAACACTTGAGGACCTAGAGGACCATAGGCAGCAGGTTCCGCACCCCTGCTCTACACCTTGTAAACTCACCCTCGGTTGACTCTTCCCTCTGAGAAACTGGAGAGTTGGAGGGTGGAGCACTAACTTGCTCCCTAAGCCTTCCTTTATGAAGGGCTCATAGCTTTCCCTGTAATTCCATTTTTTATTGACTGCTCTGCTCGGCTTTGATTCCATGCACCAAGGTACCCCCTGATGCCCCCCACAACTTTCCAGCTTCTTTTTAATGTACTGTCTTCCCCTATTAGATTGTAAACTCCTTGAGTGCAGAAACTATCTCTTTTTCTTCTTTGTCTCCCTAGCACTTAGCACAGTGCCTGGCACACAGCAGGTGCTTAATATTTTTTGTATTTTTATATTGTATGATGAAATATGTTCTTCTCACTCCAGAAGCATTGACCTATATGTACAATAGCACTGGCCTTAGAGTTAGACAAAGTTTTTAATTGATGACTTTATGATCCTCTTGCTGGAGGAGCAATAGACTTGAGCTTCAGAAAGAAATATGCATCCTTGGACATTGCCAATGTATTGATTTGTATGGATGGACTATATATGTTTGTGAAAAGGAGGCGTTCTCCTCGAAAAGGTGGAGGGCAGGCTAATGAGTAGTGATACATACCAGAAAAAAAGAAGGAATAAACATTTTTAATGCATAAAAGAAAACAAAAAGTGCAGAAGGGGACATAAATAAATAGGTCAGGTTTATTACTGTTTTATTCAATTTAACATATAGAACTTATACTTCTTAAGAACAAATTATATATAACAAAAATTTGCAGTTTTTTGTACAGGCTTCTTAAATGTTCATTGTTTACTGAAAATCTGAAATTTTTTTTTGGTGGTTGTTCAGTTCACATTGAACAAGAAAATTTAACTTGAAAATCATCAACCAAACAGCTAACACCTTTGTGTGCAAAGACAGAAAATTAAAGGGTAAAAAATTTTTTTAAAAAAAAACACTTGTTTATGGAATCTAAAAATTTAGGTCATGTTTCTTGGAAGAGGTAGAATCCATTGAAGCTGAATATATCATTCCTTCCTATTTGTTATGGCATGGTCCCAGGGATTTCCAAAATGCTCCCACATAAGGGTTTGTACGAGTTCACTCTAGAAGTGTTTGGAGAACCAGAACAACTAAACTTAACCGGTCACACTGCATGCAGAGAAATACAACCTTAAATTCTAAAACATCATTGTTTGTTATCTGAGCCAAAAAACAAACAATTTTATACTCATTTTTTTAACTCATTTTATAGATTAGGAAGTGACATCCGGAAAGGTTGTGACTTGGCCAAGATTGTACTTGGAGAAAGACAGAGAGAGAGGAAACAGAGAGAGAGACAGAGAGACAGAAACAGAGAGAGAGAGAGAGAGATTGCTACTTTAGAATGTGATGAAAGACCTTCATGAAAGACCTACCTGAATTCTATTCATTGTTTGAGGCAGGAGAAAGGGGAAGGGCATTAAGAGAAGCAGTATCATAGGCAAAGGAGTGAAAGGTGGGATGTGTAAGATGTTTAAAGACAGTGAATAGAACAGTTGGGCTGAAGTGGGTGGGGGGAGTCTATAAAGGGGAGTGGTAGGAAGTAATATTGGAGATGTAGGTTGAGTTCATATGGTAAAGGGTTTTGAATGTTAGTCAAAGGAATTTGTATTTTATTCTATAGCCAGCAGGGAGCCATTGGTGGGTTTTGAGCAGTTCAGTGATGTGAACAGAACCCTGCTTTAGGGAAATTACCCTGCTAACAGCATATAAATGGTTGGAGGGAGACCAGTTAGGAGCCGTTTGCAATAGTCTGAAGTATAAAGTGATGAGGGACTGTATGCTGCCTGCGGTAGTTAGTTTATAGCTGCAAACGAGATACTAATTCACATAATGTTCTGCTGAAGTAGGAAAATGGAAATTAAGTGTCCTCAAGTATCTCAGGTAGTCATATTTGTACCCCCTGTGGAGACATATATATTTTATATTTACTTCTCCGGGTATTTGTTGTTTGCAAAACAATAGAATGTAAACTCCTTGAAGGAAGGAACTGTTTCTTTTTTTTCTTTTCTTCTTTCTTTTTCTTTTTTCCTCTTTTTTCTCTCTTTCCTTGTTTCTCTTTTCTTCTTTCCTTCCCTCTTTCCCCTTCCTTCCGTCATTCCTCCCTTTTCCTCTTTTTCCTTCCTTCCTTTCTTTCTCTTTTTCCTTCTTTCTCTTCTTTCTTTCCTTCCCTCCTTTCCTTCCCTCCCTTTCTTCCCTCCCTCCCTTCCTTCCTTCCCTTCCTCTCTCCCTCCTTCCTCTTCGCTCCCTCCTTCCTTTCTTTCTCTTTCTTTCTTTTTTTCTTTCTTTCTTTCTTCCTTTCTTTCTTTCTTTCTTTCTTTCTTTCCTTTCCCATCATTGAGAACAGTATTTGGCACATAGGCATGTAAATATTTCTTAAATCATGTGGGGAAAAAATCAGCATTGAACACATATAAATAAGAATAAAGTGAACAGCTACTGCAAACCCAGCAAAGCACCCTCCATATTTACTGTATAAATGGTTGTTAAAGACAATCATAATCAGATAATCTCCCTGAGCCTCAATTTCCTCATCAGTAAATTGAGAACAATAATAATTCTACTACCTACCTCAGAAGGTTGTTGTAATGGAAGTGCCACACAAATTATTATGATGATAGTATAATCCCGTCACTCCCTGGTAAATACGAAAGCAAACAAAAAAAAAATCTACCTTTAATGTCTTCTTGTTATCTTCAGAATAAAGTTCAACCTCCTCTTCCATTTAAGCGTCTCCATGACCTGATACCTTTCTAACCTTATCTCATATAATTCTCTAATATGTACCCAATGCTTCAAATAAACCAAAGTATTTAATATTCTCTGAACAAACTGTGGTCAAAAGGGTCAGCTTGAAGAAAAAGCACATGCCCTAGAGCTGGAATACCTGAGTTCTTGTCCCACTTCAGCCACATAATTAGCTGTATGATCTTGAATAAGTCACTTTAACTCTCTGGATCTCAGTTTCCTCATCTGTAGAAAGAAGGCACTGGATTAGATTAGGAGTTTTTAACCTGGGTCCCATAAACTTCTTTTAAAAATATTTTGGTAATTGTATGTCAGTATAATTAGTTTGGCTTGGTAATCCTATGCATTTTATTTTATGTGTTTAAAAATATTTTATGAGAAGAGACTCATGGACTTCACCAGACTCCCCAAGAGATCCATGACACACACACAAAAAAATGTTACGAGCCCCTACACTAGGTGATCTGGAAGGTTTCTTCCAGCTCAAAAATTCTATGAATCTGTGAAATTTTGCTCCTGCTGTTCTCTCTACTTGGAATGGCTTCCTTCTCTCTCCACCTGTTCAAATCCCACAAACCCTACCTAAATTAGGAGTGATGTCATTTATTTTTAACTCCCAAAGCAGAGCCCTTTTTTTTTGTACTTTCCTAGTGTACTTATCACATTTCATTTTTCACATTTCTGTTTTATTCATCTTTGTAAATCTGAGTTAATGATTGGAAAATTAAAAGACCTTACAGAATGTCTCTTGAATTTAAGTGACTATTTCTTGAATTTAATTAACTTTTAAAAATTTGATAGATGTTATAAAGATAATTTTGTTTGGGATTTTAGAATTTTATTTTTAATATGAATATCTATGCTCTTAATGTTGACTCATCCTTGCATCCTTAGTATAAATCCAACATAATCGCAGTGAATAATTTTTTAGATATATTGCTATGCTTATTTGCAATTTTTGAATTGGTAGTTATTAGTGATCTTACTCTATACTTCTCTTTCTTTGCTTTATCCTTCTTTAGTGAAGGAATTAGGTCTACCTTTGTCTCATAAAAGGAGTTTGGTAGTGATTCCCAATTATTGAGAATACTTTGTGTTATAGGTATTAATTGTCATTTAAACACTTGGTACAATTTCCCTATAAATCTGTCTAGACCAACATGTTGTTGGTGGTGGTCCCCTTTGGTAGTTCTATTATAGCCATTTCAATTTCCTTTTCTGAGGATAGTTGTTTAATATCTCTATTTCAACTTTTTCTAGTTTAGATATTTATATTTTTGTAGCTAAAAGGATCACTTAGTTCAACTTCCTCCTTCATGTAGTTACCTTGCATGAAGTAACTAAGGTCAAAAGTGATGAAGCAACTTGTCCAAGGTAAGACCAAAAGGATTGATCAGGGACATCCCATGATTGGCTTCATGAGCTTCCCTGGTGGAGAGCCTTTGTTTGGGACTTTAACCATTTGTGGAGAGAATAGACATGCTGTCTGACCACCTCGTTAAGAAGATTGGGGGATATTTCCTGAGCCATGTACCTAGTTGATAATGAGGACATCTTTTTGAGTCATCAGTTACGAATGAATTGATTATGTTGGTGAGTTCAGATATATTAGTAGTTAATTAGTTGATGTACTTCTGTGAATGAGGGCTATCCTGGAGCCATAAAAAAGGGGGTCAGTTGCAAAGTCAACCCTTTTGATCTTTCTCCCAATTTTAGAGTTATCCAGAGAGAACTCAGTATACCTAAAAGTGAGCATTGAGCCCTGACTGGTATCCGTGTGTTGTCACAGGCCTTCTGGGATGAACCAATTATCTTTCCCTTAGTTCCAGAGATGATAGCAGTTGGGGCAGTGGTTGAGTCAAGTTATTGGACCCCAAGTACCTGGCCCACTGAGTGCCTGGCCCCAGCCCTGCAGAGACAGTTTCAGAAATACTTTGTTACTGTGTATGCTCTCAATTGTTGTGACCCTAAGAAGGGGGTATCATATTGCCAAGAGTTGGGACATCCTGAATCCTAGGCTCTTACATAGAGAAATAGAAATTTCCTGGACAATTTCGTGTGCCTTGAGAGTTTGAGGAGCCAGCCTTCTATAGGGAAGAAAGGAAGTTCTGGGGATTGGCACTGGCCAGCCTCAGGGTTAACTCTAGCACCCTCAAGTTCAAAAGTTATAAAGTCTGGCCTTCTAGTCTCCTTGGAAGAGGAATACTACATATGTGTGATATGAAGGAGAAAAAAAAAAGCTTGTATTCAACTAATACTATGAGTTATTTGCAAAGCGAGGTTTGATGGGGAAAAGGCTGTCTCTCTAGCAGCCCTAAATCATTTTCCTTTTCAGGAAGTCCAAGTCCTTAGGGTACTTCCATAAGACTAGAGCTCTCTTAAATAAGCCCAGGGATGAAAAAAGAACTCACCATAATGACAGAGGTTTGTCTCCCTAGTAACTGGGAGTTCATTTCCCTTTCAAGGGGAGTAGAATATATGATATGAAGTCTAGAGTATTAGATATGAAGAACAGATATGTAGGGTATATGATATGAAGTCTAGCATATATGATATGAAGCTGGGGAACCACATAGGACTCTAGTAAGTTCTCCCACAGGAAGTGGGAGGGCTCACCAGAGAGGGAAAAGAATTCTATCAATTGCTTACAGGTTACAGAGAGTCCTTCACATGTTTTTGTATTTTCTTTGGGTTGGAGTAAAGGCTGTCCAGTACCTGATGTGCCTGGTTACCTTGAGTATTGCTATATTGTATGGATCTGGGGACCTGCCTACCCACAGCCATGGAGACCTAGATATGAGTTATATAAAGCTATATTCTATTATTCCAGAAGAAACTTAGGGCAGAGGTAAGATAACCCAAAGAGATATGATTTGAGGGCTGAACCCAAGATAGAGCTTCACACATATAAGCTCAGAGCTTGGAGAGTGCTGTGCCACAACTCGTAAGTCCAAGAGACAGGGCTAGAACCTTGCTTTTCTGACTTTCAATCGATGGCCCTCTCCACTACAGCGTGTGACCTTTGTAATTGTCTTAATTTCTTTAATGACCTACTCTGTAGGAAAAAAAATATAGGATAATGAAGGTGATACTGACCTTAATGGTGGGATCAAATTATTTGGTAAATATAAAATCTTATATAAATGCATAATAAATGATAATATACTGACATTTCAACAGAAGCCTTAGAAACCTTCAAAGACTGAAGCCAGAGCAGCAAGAGGGGGTGTTTAGGGGCACTGGGGTTATTCTTTGCACTTTAAGTTCTACTACACAGGTAGATGTCTGATCCATAGACCAGCCTTCTTATGAGTCTCAGAAGGTTCAGAAACTTACTGAAGATCAGTCAATCCATCCAAGAACTTCTTATTTCTTTGCTGCTCTAGCCATGACCCTGTTTTCCTGCACCCTGAGACCTGCTGTGATGGAAAACCAAACATTAAGAGCACTTTTCTGGGTAAGGAAATTGAACTGCCAATGTGTAAATTATGCTGCAATCACACAGCATTCTGTGAATAAGAGGAATGCCCTCCTCAGGCTCCACAGAGATGCTTCCCGTTGTTGCTGTCACAAAATTACAGTTCCCCATGTCTCTTGCACTGTCTCCTGGAAAAGCCCACTGGGTCTTCCTCCTGTGTTTATAAGCTTAGCTCTTTAAATATGCATATATGGTCCCCATTGCTGGAAAGAGAGCTGCATAGTAACACTGCATGATGTGCTCTTCCCGTTCAAATGTTGCGGGGCACTTGTGTTGGTAAGCCCTGGCGTCTACCTACAAGCTGTGCTTACTGGAGTGAGACTTTAATTTGCTACAGCATGCCAGAGTATTAATAGACAATTATTTATTGCAAATCTGAACCATTTATACTGTTTACTGGCTGACACAATGTAAAATTTTGATCCAAATGTTAATGTGTCCATGACATTGCATAATTCTGTTCCATGCCAAGGTTTTTTCTCTTCTAAATGAATCGAATTTGCAGTACAAGGAAATGGTATTTTTAATGGATGAATGATTTACAGCCTCCAACTTATAAGGTAGTTATTTGTGTAACTAAGGGAAAATTAGCTAATTGCAATAACACAGAAAATTAGAAAAATTTAGGATTACACTATGAACAAATTCAGAGGGAGAAAATGAAAATAATTTGTAAAGTCCTAAAGGGTAACTAAATAAATCTTACTTTAGTTTTATAGAGCAATTGTATTTTGGGGGGAACAGGTACCTTTGAGGTCAAACAGACTTATAAATATTCAATTGAGTAGAACATAGATAAAAATTACCTCTTCATAAAGAACCACATGTTTAAGGAAAAGCATTTCCAATTCTCCAAATGTTTACTGAAACTGCTTACATAAATGTTTTCAGCAATAGGGAGAAAACAAAAAGGCTTTATCATTATGTTATGTTCTTGAAAAGACATCATTTTAGCATAGCTACCTTCTATTTGGTGAGCACATAACGGCTATGCTAAGGAAGAATAATTTTCTAATGGAAATCTTCATGATTTTTAAAAAAGAAAAGAAAACAAAACCTGATCAGCAGAGAAACCATGGTCTTTGTCTTCCAAGGTCCTTCTTTCCTCTTAGACTGTTTGTATCCATTCCTATCAGTTTGCTACCTTTGCCCGCAGAGAGATCATTAAGATAAGAAGTGCCACAACACAGTTCTAATTAATCTCTGAGAACCACACTCCAGTGATATTCAGAATTTGTCTCAAGCCCCCAGACACAAGAATTTTCAAAATTAAGATGATTCCAGTATCTTAGTCCATGGGACAGATATGTTTGGAGGCTCCAACAGTCTGTGTACATCCAAAGGCCAAGTAATGATAAGGGATGTTTGACCTTAAAGGAGAATTGGGAGAATGAGAGTGAAAGCTTTGTTGGTTTCCTTCTGGACACCATATAAAATGTTTCTTCTCTTCATAAGACCCTATTTCTTCTAAGCTTTAAGCTTTCATAACACTGCTTCTCTCATTCATTCTTTCAGCAAGTATTTATTGAATCTATCTTCCATGCCTGGCACTGTGGTAAAGAGCATGGGGAATATGAGAATAAAGAAAGTGTGATGCCTGTCCTCAAGGGATTTGAAGTCTAATAAAGGAGAGAAAACAATCATAATAACAAACAATTAACAAAAATACAAGGAAGAAGGTAAGAAAAGAAAAACAAAATTAAATAGGATTTCAGAGGAGAGATAATTTTTTCTGTATATGTATGGATATAGTCTTTAATTGGACAATTTAATAGTTAATCTCTCAGGTCAACTCTGTTGTACTTTAGTTTCCATAATTCAGTAATCATGATAGTCTTCAAGGCAATCTTTGAGTTCTAAATTAGAAGAAGAGTCTTATATAGTTATATGCCTGCTTTCCTAACTATAAGAATGCTGTTTTGACCTTTGAAAAATACCTTTTGGGGCCATCATCCTTGAGTGCTTTGAAAAGCTGATTCATTTTTCCATTCTTCAATCAAGAGGCAACCCCTTTGTGCTCTTTCCAAAGAGTTCCATTTAAGATCATGAAGAATTTGAAAGAAATAAAAAGTCCTCTATAAATACGATAATTTTAGGTATTTGGATATTGGCATTGAATCAGAACTTTAGTATGAATACTGTTTCTCAAGTTAGGTTCAAAGACATTCATTCATTTCCATCTTTTCCCAGTGCATAATATAACCCAGTCAGTCTACCATATGGGTATTTTTAAACATAAGTCATGGGAACTGCTGCACCTTTAAATCTAGTATTATATCAAGGTCTTGTAGAAAAAAATAATAGCTAGAATTTATGTAGTGCTTTAAGGTTTACAAGTGTTTATAAATATTATCCCATTTGATCCTCACAACAACCCTGGGAGAGGGTTATTATTATTCCCACTTCACAGATGAAAAAATTGTGGCAGATAGAAGTTAAGTAACTCACCCAGGGTCACACAGCTAGTAAATGGCTGGGACTGGGTTTGAATTCAGGTCCAGAGTTCAATCCACTGAACCTCAGGAAAAAGAGTGAGCATTCATTCATTTATTTAGATTTTTAAACACTTTATCTATGTTTTTTGTTTTTATACTACAATCATTTCCAAATATAGACTCCCCAACCAATTATCCTACCTTTGTTATAAAACTTGAAGCAAAACCACTTAAACAGTGACAACTGATAGTGAATGCAGTATTCTGTATCCAATGTCTTTTACCTCTTTATCAAAATATGATCTTTTAACATATCTACTAATATCTAATAATGATAGTATCTATTATCATTACCTAGGACCTACATTAGTCATTATAATTGCTGAGGTCAATTTCCTTTTGAATGAACATTTATTTTAGTATTATTCTTATTCAACTCAATTCCTATCCCATATTCTTTTCTGGTTCTCACTGAGATTGTCATTCTGGACTCTGGATCACCTAATTGGTCTCCCTGTGTAAAGTATCTCTCTTCTGCAGTCCATCCTTCACACAACTGCCAAAGTGATTTTTGCATAAAGTACAAATCTTACCATCTCACCCTATTTGATAGGAATGCCCTTATTCAATAAACTCCCATGGTTACCTTGCCTCCAAACTGGAATCTCTACTGTGTTTTGGCATATAAAGTCATTCCCAGCCTACCTCTCCAGCCTTATCATACATTATTCCATTTTCCACATTCAATGGTCTGGCCAAACAGGCCTTTTTATTGTTTGTCACACATTAAACTCTGTGACTTTGAGTTGTTTGTCCCACATGCATGGAACATATACTCCCTCCTCCCCTCTTAGAATCTCTTATTTCTTTCAAAACTCAGCTCAAGCATCACCCTATACATGAAGGTTTCCCTGATCCCTCGAGTGGCTAATGCTCTAACCCTCCCCCCAAAATTACTTTGTGTATCGTGTATATATTTTGTTTGTACTTAGATATGAACATGAAAATCCCTTAATAGGATATAAGATCCTTGAGGATAAAGATGGTTTCAATTATGTGTTTGTATCTGTAGTGACTGGCACAGTGCCTGTTACATAGCTGGTGTTTAATAAATGTTTGTTGATTCATTGGATGGCTCCCTCCATCATTTTAAATGGCAAGTCTGTGATTGTACTGGCTCACCAAAGCTAAAAGGAATATCAGAATAGACCTGAAGTCCCTATGTAAATGAATGGAAACTTCATTTCTCTAAGACTTCTGAAAACAAAGAATCATATACTTGAAATCATCTAATTTCATAGCTAGAAGGGTGATCTTAAAGGTTTCATAGTCCAACCCTCTCATTTTACAGATGAGAAAATTTTGACCAAGAGAGGCAAAGAGATTTATTTGCCCAAGGTCAATCAATTGGTGCTGGAGCCCAGATTAGACTCTGGGTGTCCTGACTCCCAAGTCCAGCTGCCTCCTGTTATGTGACATCATAACATGTTGTTTTCAAGGACTGGAATGTGGAATATACTAAGAAAAGGGGTAGGGGGTCAGGGAAGATTTTTCCTTGATCACCCATATGATGAACCAGAGGATCTAATAAATGGGGAATAGAGGCCACTCTTTATAGATGGATTGCTAACATCAAAATTTTACAGTTTGACTTAGATCAGTGAGATAAGATCGAAAAAAATTATTTTTACATGCATTAAGTGCATTTATTTTATTTTCACATCCCATTTAAGAAGAGGAGATATAAAACTAGATATACAGGTTAAGAACCAGCCTCTGGTGCCTTAACAATAGAAGAATTCCTTGGGAGCCATGAAAGAATATGACGCTAGTGAATATCAAGAAGAATCCTGATCTTTATATTATTGTTTCTAAACCAGAACATTTTACTTATTATTCATAATACATGTTGAAAGCAGACACCAAAATGGCTCTTTTGGAGCCTTTATGGGATCGCCCACTAATGCACATTAACGCCAGTACACATTTTGTATTACAGATTCATAAAATGCATTTGCATAATATTGAAATTATAATCCCAAATGTGTAGTAAAAATCTTTATGAAAAATTGTTACTGCTCATATACTATACAGTGGCTAATTTTTAATCTTCACTATCTCAGCTGCAAGGAAGGGCGGTGTGTTCTCCAGATGCAAATCTCAGGAGAAGAAGCCTAGAATCTTGCTTCTTACTCTCTTCTTCCCGCTTTCCCATTACCAGCCCCTCTTTTTAAAGGATATTTTGGGCTGTAAAAAATGTATCCATAATGGTAATTTACTTTCACGCTGTGAGACCTTTGAAATCACAGAAAAATCCAGGTCCAGACATTTTCTCACTTTAAACTCCTTTTATCATCAAAGGAGTAGAGGAAAGGAAATTGTGAGAGAAGGCCTTTTCCTGAGGAGTTGAGTCACGCTACATGAATGAGTATAGGGAATATGGAAGTGGTAGAAGTTTTATCACTGGGACGAGCCAGCAAACATCTTGATAGAGAATTGAACTGCAGGACACAATCTGAAATCAGAGGCAATGTGATAGAGTGGAACAACAATCAGTTTTGGAGGCTGAGACAAATCATACCTCTATTACTGCTTCTGTGACCTTGGACACCATCTAGACCTCGGTTTCCTCATCTGTAAGAGGGCTGGGGTAGTTGACCTCTAAGGTACTTTATAGTTCTAAATCTATAGTCCTGTGATTCTATTAATTTTTCCATTAGCTCCATTACTTTATTTCTACTTTTGTCTCCAGATGGCCCTGGAAGGAGTTTTTCCAGTGAATGTTTCCATACTAGTTTTTCCTTATTGTGCTTCATTTACATAGAATGTGGTATTAAACAGTAGAGTCATAGTTTGTGCCAACACCTACCGTGTGTAGAAGGAGAATTAATAAATCATCAAGCATGTATTAATCACCTACTATGTGCTGGGCTAGGGACGTAGGTATTTGAAGATGCAAATACCAAATACAAAACAAATAAATAGTAGGTGAATGAATGAATAAAATGCATAAAAAATGAGTTACTGAATAAATATATACATGAATGAATGAATGAATGAATGAATGAACATAAATAATACCTCCCATCAAGGAACTTATGTTCTATCAGATCAATGCAAGAATGGATTGCCTCCCATTGTATCCACTAGTCTTCTCAGAGGCATCTGGCATCCTTTCATTCTTCTCTTCCAAAAGTCCTGAGCAGACCTTTACCATTTGTATAACTTCAGTTAAAATAAACAAAGAACTCCCCCTGATATCACTGTATTGCTGGATTAAAGTTGGGGGAAAGTAAGCCCTGTCCCTTGCTATAATATGCATTTTTTAGGGTTGTTATAATATCTATTTTGATTTATCGACAATCACTTCCATATGCTTTTAAGTTCAAAATTTTTCTCCCCCTCCCTCCCCACCACCCTCCCCAAGACAGTGCACAGTCTGATATAGGCTATACATGTGCATTCCTATTAAACATATTTTTACATTAGTGATGTTGTAAGGAAGAATTAGAAACAAAAAGAGGAACCACCAGAAAGAGGAAACAAAACTCAACAGAAGAAAAAAAATAGAAAATAGTATGCTTCAATCTGCATTCAAACTCCATAGTTCTTTCTTTGGATGTAGATAGCATTTTCCATCATGAGGCCTTTGGAGATGTCTTAGATCCTTGTATTGCTGAGAGGGGTTAAGTTTATCAGTATTACTCATCGCACAATGTGACTGTTACTGTGTACAATGTTCTCCTGGTTCTGCTCATTTCACTCAGCATCAGACCATACAAGTCTTTCCAGGTTTTTGTGAAGTCAGCCTGTTCATCATTTCTTATAGCACAATAGTATTCTATCACAATCATATACCACAACTTGTTTAGCCATTCCCCAATTGATGGGCATCCTGTCAATTTCCAGTTCTTTGCCACCACAAAAAGAGCTGCTATGAATATTTTTGTGCATGAGGGTCCTTTTCCCATTTGTATGATCTCTTTGGGATCATAACATGCATTTTTGAGGCTGACATTATGCAAAATTGCAAAGAAAGCAAAGGCTCTGTTTCATTTCTTGCCTCCTTTATCAAGACCTCTGCCCCCTGATGTTGGCCTTTGTCTCATGTTGCCTTATGCCATCTAGGCCTACTCTGTCTATGCATTGTTCTGTGTCCATTACACAGCTGGAGTGGGCAAGAGCCCAATGGCTCTGTTCTTTCAAGGTCACCAGAGGGCTGAGAGTATCACTACAAAATCACAGCTGTGCCCTACCCTGGAGCAGCAGGAACATGAAGTCAGAGAATATTGTCCTCTTCTTTGGCTCAGGGCCTACCATCTCTTACTGAAAAGGTAGGAAAGGGAAAACCATGTGAGGAAAATGGCAAAAAAAAAAAGTCTTCCAAAGATCATGTAATCTAGTGTTTCCTAAGCTCAATGGGCCACAGACTCCTTTGGGACTAGAAACGTATTGGTGGAATCCATAAATGCAGGTATCCATGGTCAGAGCCGTGGGCCACTTGGCATAGTGAGGTTGTATTAGCTAGGACTAAAGTTACAGTTAAATAGAGGATAGGAATTTGTGAAACAAAAATAATAAAGTGAAGTTTTAAGTTACATCAGCTCTCTTATTTTTCTCTTACCCCCCATCAGTTTGCTTTTTACATTTTAGGAGTTGGAGCAAGATCATATGCCTGGGAATATAGAAGTGAGGCAGAAAAGGTTGGTGGTGGGTAAGGGAAGAACATGGTTTTGTTGTTTGTTTGTTTGTTTTTCCCTCCCAAGCTCTTCCTTTTTCTTTCAGATACCTTTGGACTTGAAGTAGGAGTTTGAGTTAAAGTTGACAAGGGAAGAAGGGTCTGGCACAGTCCTGCTTAGATCAGAAGGCCTCTCTCTAAGCTTAAGAAGAAAGGAAACCCCTTATAGATGATTCACTAACATCACAAATTTCTCATGGAATCCCAAATTACATTGTGCATAACATCAAGGTGCCATAAAGCTGACTTGGTTCATTGTTCCTCAACCAATATTTCTGGAAACTTCAGCAAATCACAAAGATGCTCTTAGATTGATCGTGACATGGTGGGTTTCTTCATTCTCCTTAGCAGTTTCAGCAAGATAGTTAAAATACAATGATGGAGAGAGGAAGAATAATTGTTGGAAGTATGTGTGAGAGGGTTTCAAAGCTGGAGTGAGGAAGGGGGCAGCAGGTAGGGCAATATAAAGGAATGAATTGATGCCTGGCTCTTTGGATCACCGGGCAACTTCACAGTATACACACACATACACACACACACAAGCATGTATGTATATGTATACATGTGTATATGCATGTATATCTATATGTCTCTTTATCTATAGATATAGATACAAATAGATATGAATATATGGAGTTAGACACTTACACTGGTGCCTACCCCAGTCATGGATTGAAAAAAGTTGAGAAATACTCCTCAAGGCCATTCTTCCCCTAATACTGCACTGGAAACTAAGACAGGGTCTCAGCTCTAGTCCCAGCAATCTCCAGGAGGCAGATTCCAAGCCTTTCAACTTTCTCACAGCCTTTACAGTCAGGAAGTTTTTCCTTATGTCTGATATAAATCTCTCCTGCATACATACCCTTATGAAAAATGTGTTCTAACATTTCACCACTGCAAAAGAAGTTCATCTAAGAATCTCCAGCCAGGACAGTATAATACCATAATTTCATGGCTAGAGTATGCATCCTCATTTTATAGCACACATGCCCTAAATCATTTTAAAAGCTTTTATTACCACACATAATATACATACAACTGCTGGTACATGTCCCTTGGCTTCACCTAGAATTTAGCTATAGAGAGAAGTACATATGTATATGTATATGTACATGTGTTTGTATATGTTTGTGCATACATGCATGTGTGCTTGGATGTATATATGTATGCATGTATATATACACATATATAAATATAAATGTCTAAGAAAACACTTGGAGTTTTTCAAATTTTCACCCTCTTGAAAACATTTGTTCTAAGCATAGAATTCTATTTTCTGATTAGATGCTGAATGCAGTAAAGCCTTCTGAACTTCACTCCCCATACCATATTTGATGGAACAAGACATTGTCTCTGAAACTGGGATTATTGTAGGTCATTCCTAAGAATGTCTTTCTTCTGTTGTCTAGAAACAATAGTTATTTTAGGAACATTTGGCATCCCAAAAATCTCAGCATTGTGCAAATTAAAACATCTGCTTACACTTTGACACCCTCATCCTTCAAAGGTTAGTTGAATTTGTGGTTGCTTTGTTCAACAACACTTCTCTTAGAGCACAAGGATGCACATTTAATTATCGGGAAGATATGTTTGACAGAGCCGTAGGGGAAAAAAATTACCCTTCATATTCAGACCAGCATTAACATTTTTATAGAATGAGATTGCTCAGGAGCTAAAGAAGGGGAGAAAAGCTCTGAGGAAAATAAATATGAATCTATTTGGTCACTGGACATCTCCAACTGATTTACAAGACATCAGCCAAAGACTCTTTGTAAAGGCTGCTGAGAACTCATCAGTTTGTCTGATCACAGACTGGCATTTTTGATTTCTGCTGAGGTTAAAAACAGCAAAGTAAACTCTGCTTATGACAATAAATAACCGAAGGAGTTATTCTTTTCATTCAAACAGGCTTTAGATCAAGGCAGACAGCTACAACCAGGTGCATTTAGCTACATTTGTCATTGCCAGTGAATGCAAAACATGTAAAGAATCCACATGAAAAGGATCCCTTTCCAGGCTCTTTTGCCCCCCTTAAATATTCATTTTTTTTTCACATGGGAAACATAGAGCTTCAGATTCATCTTCTGGGTATTTGTTTGAAGATACTGTCCTGGACATTATCACTGATTGTCACGCTGAAAGGCAACTGAAACCATTGAAAGCAAAGATTTCTTTAGAAGGCCAGGGCTTTTTTTCCTCCCTTGTTTGTTTATTTATTTATGCAGATCACTAGAGCCAGGTAGCACATCAATTATGGATGGCCATGGAAATATTGGTATCTCAGGCCAAAGATTTGTACTCTTGCAGACCATGCAGAGATTACACATTTGAAGAACCAGTGGTGGCAGGTGAGCTGACCTCATCACTCATCCCACCCAAATGCCCCTCCTAGTGTAGTCACAGCATCTTCTGATGTCATGTCAGTAGCCAAAAGACTTCCATCTTTGACCTTGGAGGAAGCATCAGCTAAAGGGGGATGCATGGGAAATATAATTACAGAAGTTTGATGAAGAAGTAGCTGCCAGGTGAAAACCAGTTCCATTTTAGATGTGTGCAGCAGGGTAGGTTACATTTGCAAAACATACAAAGTTCTCTTTGTTAAATTTTCTCATGTAACTAGATGTGAATGAAAGAGAAAGTGAGGAGGAAAAAGAAGGAAAGGGGGAAGGAGATAAGAGGGAAAAGGGGAGAGGGAGAGAGAGAGAAGGTGAATTTGTAAAGATATCATATCTAATTTGTGGCCCAGTTGAGGTGGAGGAGTGCCCATTAGGGACTGGATTCAGACAAGCTGAGTGGTACAAGATTTATATTTCTTATTCTAAGTAAAAAATTCTGAAATCTCAATTTTAAGATCTTGTAAATTTCCACAAAGAATAACTTAACAGTTTAAAGAAAACAATAGTGAACAAATGTCAGGTTGATGAGGGACAGAGGTAAAGCTGGGCTTGAGATGAGTGATGAAGCTCATAACGATGTGTGTAGCTTTATATATTAAGCCATATCACAGCAGTACTTTTCCAGATGTGATACAATACATTTATTTTTTTGTACTCCTCTGAACTGAAATAATACAAATGACATACTAAAAAAAGGATATCATTCCTTGCAGAAGTAGGAGAAGAATTTAGAAGCCCTATTCTACAAGTTAACAGCTGTGCCTCCACATTGGCAGGGCCCAATTGTTTCTAGGCTGTCAGGCAGCGAACCAGCAACCTATGTTGGGTCAGGACAGTGCTAGTGCTGCCGTACGTGCAGATTCTGCATGTGTATAGTTAAGGGCTACTTTATTTCAGGCAAAAATAAATAGCTGGCAGTAAGAAGTCTGTCTCCACTGAAAGCATGTTGTAGGACTGAATATAGCCACTGCAGTCATGCAATAAAATGAGATGAGCTTAAAACTACCAGATGGTACCCTGTACAGTGCCTGGAATAAAGTGGAGAATTAGGGTGCCCTAAGGTGTGCACGGGGAAGGCAATTACATGAAATAAATGGGCCTCAGGCCTAGATGATGCTCAAGTATGCTACACAGGAGACAGATAGTACATCTGGTGAACAGATTTTATCACACACTGGAAAGCTATAAAGCATGCCGTTGAATTTCGGATCTTCAGTCTCACAATGACATTTTACCTGTGTTGGTATTTGGTGCTGTTTATTTTAAAAGGTGCTGTAATCTCAATGATGTGTTTTAAAAGCCTCCTTCACATTGTTTTCTGCCATGTCTTAACACAATGAGATGCTGCATCTCCTGAACAAAAGCATCAACTATCTGGGCTGCACTCTTAGATCATGTTTTTATTTAATTTATCTCATTGCTGATGTGATTTTAGTAATATGATTATGTTTGTCAGCACTCCATATTTGGGCAAATGCCAATATATTTTTTAATGCTAGTTGCCACAGCTCCATTTCACTGTCTTCCCCTTTCCTTTAAAAAAAATGTTTCAAGGGGGAAAAATTTTCAGGAGTGGAAGCTTATATACAAAATCTAGCATGGAGAGAGAATGTGGTTTAATTTTTTTTTTTTTTAATTCACCAGTGCAAACCTGCTTTCTGATGGGAAATAATATGATACCTTTCTATTGTTTAAAAAAAAAAAGACCATGGGACCATAACATTCATTATTGTTTTAAGAGTTACCATAATAAAATCCTTTCAGTACTTAAAGATAGTTTTAGTGTCCCTCCTAGGATATTCATTCTAGCTTTGATAATTGGGTAATTGTGTCCCCTCCCCCACCAATAAATATTTTCACCCAATTAAGTTTAAAGCTATAATAAATTTTAAAGAATTATAGGCTAAAAATTCATACCCTAGAACCAGAATGAAGTATGAATATTTATCTGAAGCCCACCAAGCAATATAGTGTGTCTAGATACACACACGTATATATCCCCTGCATCTTTCTTACTCCCTGATGGTACTTGCCATGGCTGAGGCTGCAGCTGTGGCTGCTGTTGCTGTCCCTGCTGTTGCCATGACTGCTGACATTTTTGCTACCTGGCTAAGACCGTTTGAAGGAGGGGGCCTGCCCGGTGCTAGAAGCAGATGAAAGTCACAACATCCCTCTGGCTTCTGGGGCTGCTCTTTGCGGAGTTAATCATTCTTTTTGAGTATCATTTCTTGCCCCTTGCTCTGTAGGGATACTTTTGTGAAGAGCAAGCCAGGACCCCTCAAATTGCTGCAGTTCTGTGAAATGTCTTAGGCTATTGTTTTCCACTGTCTTTGCTTTAAGTCAGGCTTTCTCATACTGTTTCTTATGTCCCTCCAAGAAGGCTCAGAAGATGACAGAATCTCAGAGCTAGAACATTCCTTAGAGATCTCCTAGTCCTACTCATGCCCCTCACTTTACAAATGAGGAAACCGTTCTAGCAAGGACTTACCCAAGGTCACAAAGTAAGTGACACAACTGAAATTTGAACCCAGGTCTTTTTTTATTATTTTAATTAGTTAATTTTAAATTTTCAACATTCATTTTTATAAGATTTTGAGTTCTAAATTTTCTCTTTCTTCCTCCCCTCCTCCATCCCCAAGATGGCATGCAATCTGATATAAGCTGTACATGTACAATCATCTTAAATATATTTCCACATTAGCCATGTTGTAAAGAATCAGAACCAAAGGGAAAAACCACAAGAAAGAAAAAGAGAGACAGAGAGACAGAGAGACAGAGAGAGAAATGGTATGTCTGGATCTGCTTTCAGACTCCATAGTTCTTTCTCTGGATGTGGATAGCATTTTCCATCTTGAGTCTTTTGGAATTGTCTTGGCTCATTTCATTTCTGAAAAGAGCTAAGTCTATCAAAGTTGGTCATCACACAATGTTTCTGTTACTGTGCCCAATGTTCTCCTGTGAACCCAGGTCTTTCTTCTAACTCCAAATTCAGTGTGAACTCTCACTGAATTTCATCCATATGGACTACTGGTTGTTCCCTAAATTTGCAATTCCATTGCCTGTTGTCAGGCATGCCCACAATGAATAACTCATGCTTGGAATGCACTCCCTTCTCATTTCTTAGAATCCTTATATTCTTCAAGGTTCTATTCAGGTGCCATTTTCTCTGAGAAGTCTACCATAGTTCTATCTTCCTAACCCATAGCTGTTAATACTCTCTCCCTTTTTAAGTTATCTTGTATTTACTTCTCTGCATTTATATTCTTCAAAGAATATAAACACCCTGAGGACAGAGACTATTGGGTTTTTTGTTCTTGTATCCTAGTGTTCAGCAGAGTGCTTTGAACATAGTAAGCATTTGTTGAATTGAACTGAATTGCTTCTCTGCTCCTTACCTATATTTCTTGTATGCCTCCCCACCTTTGTCACTAGCCTGCTCTGATCCCAATTACTCCCATTTCCTGGATGGGCCTGGTATTGATTTCAATAGTCTGCTTCTTAAAAGAGAAAAAGTAAACCAAGACATTAAAATATGAAGTACATTATTAAGGCATGTGTTAAAAGATAGTAAGCCACAAAAGAAATTCCAGAAGCTTAGAGTTCAACTTCTAGCTTGTTAAGACTTAGTAACTCCCCTATTCTCTCAGAAATTAACAACAATAATAATGATAATAATAAATAGTTAACATTTATATAGTGCTTACTATGTACCAGGCACTGTTCTAAGCACTTTATAATTATTATCTCCTTTGATCCTCATAAGAAATCTTGGAGGTGGGTGCTATTATTGTCTCCATTTTACAGATGAGGAAACTGAGGCAAACAAAGGGTAAGTGAATTGCCCAGAATTGTCAGAAAGTGTCTGAAGCCAGATTTGAACTCAGGTCTTCCTGACTCCAGATCTGTCAAGCTAGTAATTGTAAATTTCAGGAGAACTCAAAATCCAAACTTTCCATACAATTTAGAATGGAGGTCCACAACAACTTTAGTCCTAAAATCTTCTGGTAGGGTCAAAAAATGCCTGGTGGAAATGACATTTCATTAAAGGGTAAAGAAAAGAAAGTGAGAAAAGATGAATGAGGAAAGCAGAGAAGAAATAAAAGGGAGAGAGAAAGAGCAGGAAAAGAGACTAAGGAGGTACATTGAATGGGTCCTGGTAGCAGAGCACCAACAATAACAACGGTACTTGTATGATAAGTTGCTTAGCCTTCGATTTGGGGTTGTCTTTAAGTGAAGCTGAGATGATCCTAGAATCAGAAATATAAGGGTAGAAGGGACCTTAAAGCCTGTCTAGTCTAATCCCCTCATTTTACGGATGAGGAAACTGAGGTCCAGCGATATTAAGTGATTTGCCTTAGGTTACACAGGCAGTAAGTAGCTTAACTGGAATTTGAACCATGGTCCTCTGACTCCTTGATCTAGCATATATTTTATTTCCTCATTCTGCTTACCACTTTACTACTTCTCCTTTCCCCTTACTCTAACATTTTATACACTTTGACCCATGTCCACTTCCTGCCCTTTTCACAATGCCTTACACATGACTCTCCTTCACACACATGGCAGTTCAATCAAATTGGACTTCTTGCTATTCTTCCCAACATGGCACTCTCTATACCTCCAGGATGTCCTCAGTCCTGAAATGTATTCCCTCATCATCTTCATCTCTTAGATTCCCTCATTCCCTTAAAAATACATCTCAATTGTCACTTTCTACTCGAAGTTTTCCCTGATACACCCAGCTGCCTTCCCACTAAAAAAAACCTTGTGTTTATTTCAGATATATTTTGTATGTGCAAATATATGTACAGGTTATTTCCATTGATAGAATGTAAACTTCTTGAGAGCAAGGACTGTTTAATTTTCCTTGTTGTAACCCCAGTGCTGGAGAAGCAAGATGGCATAGTAGATAGAAAGCTAGCCTTAGAGCCAGAAGGACCTGGGTTCAATTATCACCTTTGATACATACTGGCAGTGAGGCCCTGAGCAATCACTTAACCTCTAATGCTGTGGGCAACTCTCTAAGACTGTAACATTGCCTTTGTCTTATAACTTTAGTGACAAGTGAAGATCAAGTGAATGGGGAAAAAAACGGCAGTTGAAATTATAGTGTCATAGAGCCACTTGTACATACTTATTGAAAGGTATGCAATTGCCACTGCTTTTACTCACTCCCTGAGCTCTGGGTCCATTCTATTTCTCATTGAGAAGACTATTGGGAATTTATCAATCTGCCATTCAGATATACATAATCTTATCTAGAATTCTCATCATTGTTCCCATGTACTGGTATCAATTCAGGAAGAAGGTATTAGCATCCAGATTCCCACATACACAATCTTTCTTAATTCAGGGCTCAGGATAGAATTAGGATACTAGCTTCTACCTTTTCCATAGTGCTCACTGTTCCCAAAGGCAGAATCACCAGTGCGCCTCCAAGCTTCCCAAATCTCTCTCTCTATTAGGTATATTTCCCCAATTCTGTATTCACCTGATCCTTCTCCTGACCTATTCTAGCCTCCCCAGATTCACTCCTCCAGACTCTGTACCTACTCACAGACCAGGAGATTAGTAGTTGTGAGCAATGTTACTACTACCTCCTAGGCACAGCTGGTTGCCTTCTGCAGGCCACATTTTTAAACTCTAACCCATTGACTCATACACATAGCCAATTAGAAGTGACCTTAGCATTCCCCTGTCTCAATCTTTTCATTTTTGAGATAGTTGTGGTGAGTTGACCAAAGTCATACAGGTAGTGAATGGAAGATCAAGGACTAGAATACAAGTATCTCCCATTTGAATTCTTTTTTTGCTATAACATGTGTGGAACTGATTAGGGTTATGACAATGCCAATTCATGGTTTGTTCATTCCCCAAAGCTAACATAATCAGACTTCATTTAATTGGCATTTGGGAAATAAATTATTAAAGGAAAGAATTAGTTTAGCCAATCCAAAGCAAGGAGTAAGAATTTAAGACAAGGTACCACAAGGTACCATAACCTTAGTTGTGTCTGTACACAGCTTTACATGCAGTTGGTGTAGTTAAGTTGTCTTTCAGTACTGTCATGAAGTACTCTTCATGACCCCATTTGGGATTTTCTTGGCAAAGATAATGGAGTGAAGAAACAATTTCTTGCAAGGTATTAGGTGAATTTCTTCAAGTTTTATTTTAAATTATATTTCACTTAGCAGGCAGCTAATTGCTGGTTACTTCAGGCTGCTATGAAACATCTGCCCCAAGGGAAGGATGAGTGGAAGGAAGGAGTAAGACCAGGTCTAGGTGAATTTCCAGGATAGAAGTTCAGGCAGAAAGGGGGGTGGGTGGAAGAATAGAGACACGAAGGGGCAGCTTTCGTGGCTGCATATAGGGGGAGTGTAAGGGAGACAGGGAAGCAGGGGGCTATCCAGCTTATTGTACTAGATAGAATGTGTGTAAGTGCCTGCTCTTGTGACTGAGTTTAGAGATGTATGCTGGGTACAGATTGGTTCTTTGTGGAAGAAGGTTGAAATGTGTGAGAGGCAAAGAAGTTATACTGAGGACATTGTAGGATATTTACAGCTCTGACTGGGCAACCCTCAGGGTGCTGAGAAGAAAGAGAAACTTGGGAAAGGAGGGTATTTAAATGGTGAAGCCGGGAAGAATTTTTTAGATAGGACTCCTTTTCCTGCTAATACCATATTGATTACTATATATGTTTACACAGAGTACTGTGTGGTTATCAACATTATCTCATTTGACCCTTTCTACAATCTAGTGAGATAGATAGTGCATTCATTATTTTTCTCTCCATTTTATGGATGAGGAAATGAGGGCCTTGAGAGTTAGAGTGACTTACCCAAGGTCACACAGCTAGTTAGTGGCCAAACTGGGACTAGAATCCGTGTTTTTTTTTTCTTCTGAGTTTAGTACTCTTTTCACTACAGCACACTATTGTCTTTCACTGAAGACAATTCTTCATGGGAAAAGAACCTTCAGGCTATATGAAATAGTGATAGTGGAGATAGAGCTGCAAATGGCATTTGGGAGTGTTGTTACACTTGGGGTCCCCAGATCTCACTTGGTTGGAAGGCACCTTCTTTAAAGATGGTACATTTTTATGTGTCATAACTATTTCTGAGACCCCATTGGTATATAGTTCTTACATATGACCCTGAATGACTAAATCACTAGGAATTGAAATAATTACATGGTGTCTTGTGTCAGAGTCCAAAGGTTGATGTGTAATTCAGATGTTAGTAAAGGCTGGGGAGGAGTCAGATGTCATTATAAATATGGCATCAATTATATGGGGATGTGTGTTAAGAAGGTCTTGGAGGCACATGTATGTTTCTAGCATGAGATGTATATGCCTTTCTATGTACATCTACATTTGGAGGGCCAATTTCAGTTATCTAGGACATCTAAGAGGTTGATCTCTGAGATACTGAACATTTCATTTGAGAGATATCCAATGTCCAGAGGTCTAGAGTCTCAATGTATGAATTAGCGATGATGACAAATAACTAAGGATCTCACTTCCAGCAGGCATGGAGGACAGGAAGAAATCTGCAGTAACCTGCAAAGATTATGTTCTGTTTCTGTTTCTGTCATAGTTGAGTGACAGTTATCTGAACTCAAAATTCAGACTTTTTTTTCTTACCATAGGAGGTAAAGAAGTTCAATGAGTGTTTTTCTACATTCCAGGTTATCAGAAAGAATAAAATGTCCCTTAAAACAAAAACAAAAACTGGAGAAAGACTTCCATATAAAAACAAAGAAGATTAAGGATCTGATGAGACAAAGGAGAATGCTGACCTGTATGAAAAAGTTGAAGGGTGGAATAATGTGATGAGGAAGAAGAATGGAAATTGGACCACTGAACACCAGGTATAAGTAACAAATTTTATTTGTGTTCTAAACTTAAACATCAAATAAATGAACATTTCCATATACATTTTAAGACAGAAGAAGAAGATTGTACTAGAAATAGAAACTCTGTATTATGTAGAATTTGCTTCTCTCTTAAAGAATAGAATAAATTCAGCTTGTAATAGTCAATGCTGTCCCGCTTCTCAGTGATTCCTTTGGGCAGGAGGCGCCTCCCAAGAAGAAAGAGTTGTTCCCCCTGGGGCAGAAGCAGTTGCTTGTTTTCCAAAGAATGATGATAGAGACCAACAGGTGACTGTGATTGGAGATCAATCAGGAGGTATCAGAGAAAGAAGAAGCAAGTACAGACCGTTGGTGATTCCTTGCTGAGTGGTTACTAAGGCATCTCTTTGTTAACCTAATAACAATAGATATCTATTGTCTGTCCTTTTGGGCAATGGATATTTAGAGGCTGATTCTCAAGGTAAGTAGAGAGATAGTAAGAGAGAACCTAGTTGCTCTTCATGAATCCAAGTCATTTGACTCACATGAAATATATTCTAGGGGAAGGGTTGGCATGCAGACTAAATCCAGTCTGCCACCTGTTTTAGTATAGCTTGTGAGCTAAAAATGTTTCTTACATTTTAAAATAAATTTGGTGGGCCAGATTTGACCCTTTGGCTATAGTCTGCCAATTCTTGTTAACTGAAAGAACCAATTCATGCAATTGCTGAGCCACTTTCAATGCTCTCTAAAAGACTGTGGTGAAGAGAAGGGATACCACAGAATTAAAGGAGTCTGAAAACTAGAGGCCAGCAAACTTGACTTTGATTTCTCAAAACATTCTAAGTTTCATTATCCAAGAAATGGTTCATGTCCCTGTAGAAAAATAAGTTGTGATCATGAAGAACCCTCATGTTTTCATCAAGGACATGCTGGACAGACTTCATTTCCTTTTTTTGACAGTGCCACCAAATTGGTAGAGTAGAGGAATATAGTTTATACAGATATTAGCAAATAAAGCATTCAATAAAGTCTCTCATTTAATTCCTGAAAAGAAGAGAGAGATGTGGGCTACATAATAATACAGTCAGGTGAACGCTCAAGTGGCTAAATGATCCAAAGAGTTGTACCAATGATTAGTCATCGATGGATTCATGTCAGCTTGTAAAGAGATCTCTAGTGGAATGCTCCTGGACTCTATGCTTGGCTCTGCTCTCTTTAACATTTTTGTCTATGACTCGGGTAAAATTAGAGATGGCACACAAAACAAATTGGCTGGTGACAGGACATTGGCAGGGACAGTAAACACACCGGACAATGGTATCAGGATACAGCAATATCTTGACAGTTTAGAACATTTGTCCAGACCTAATTATAAATGAAATTTAATAGGGATAAATATCCTATTTATATTTGGGTTAAAACATTTAACTTCATAAGTACAAAATTATAGATCCATGATTAGAGAGCAGCCTATTAGGACTGGGGAGATGTGGAGACAGGGAGAACCCATATAAAGCAAAAATTAGGTAAAATTGCTGACAATAAATATGTAGTAGGTCTCTGAGCGGTATCTACACACTCAAATTTGAAAGGAAGTGGATTGGTACAGAAGAGCCTCAGACATTAGAGGCTCTGCTAGAGTAACCAGGAAATTAGTTCATGGCATGCTTTAGTTTATCCACTAGGGTAACAGAGTAGCTGATCTATCAAATTGGACAACTAACAGGTGTACAGTGTGGGAGCAGTCAAGCCAGACGCTATACATGCTTCTATACCAATGCTACAACCTTAGTAATAAGATGTACAAATTGGGATGCTATAACCAATGCAGACCCTGATCCAGATGACTTTTAGAGGCAGTTAAGTGGTACGGTGGATAAGAACAGTAGACTTAGAGTCTGGAACACCAGGGTTCAAATCTCATCTGTGACACTGACTAGCCAAATCATTTAACTTTTCTTAGTTGGAATTTCCTCAGCTGTAAATTGAGGAAAATAATACCTATTTTCATAGGATTGTTATGAAGTTCAACTGAGATTATGTATGTGTAGTGCTTTGTAAAATACTAGTTTAAGAAGAGGGAGGAGCCTTAAAGATTGTCTTGTCCAATCACTACATTTTATAGATGAGGAAACAAAGGCCAAATGAGAAGAAGTGATTTAGAATCACAGATTTAGAGTTGGAAGGGACCTTAGGGTGCATATAACCCAAAGCCCTCATTTTACAGATAAGTAAACAGAGGCACAGAGTGATTGGATGACTCGCCCAAAGTCAGACAATGTGAAGTAACAGACCTGGGATTTAAGACAAAGTCATCTGATTCTAAAACTAGCATTTTCCCCACTATTACCACACTGTCTTCTCTAGAAATATAAAAGAATATAAGAAAGAATATAAGCAAGATCATAATGTGTTTCCAGGCTAAAAATTTCATGGAAGGATGCAGGGAGGAACACGATAAAGTTGGGAATATTTGTTTATTTTTGTTTTTTCATTGCTGGCTAGAAATCAAAAAGCTAGGGGCTCAGCGGAGGAAGATCAGGGCCTGGAGTCAGGAAGACTCATCTCCCTGAGTTCAAATACAACTTCAGGCACTTACCAGTTGTGTGACCCTGGGCAAGTCACTCACCCCTGTTTGCCTCAGCTTCCTCATTTATAAAATGAGCTAGAGAAGGAAATGGCAAACCACTTCAGTATCTTTGCCAAGAAAACCCCAAATGGGGTCATGAAGAGTCAGATACAGTTGAAAATGACTTGATAACAACAAAAAACTAGAAATCAGAAGATCCAGATTCTAATCTAGGTCATTCTCTAGAAACTCACTTAATCTCCTCAACTATAAAATGAGGAGTGTGTTCCAGATAAGGTCTCTTCCAGTCAAGAGAATTCTAGGAAACCCCTATGGCTGAAAGCTGTATAACTACACATCCCTATTCTTACATTTTCGTCACACCGAGTGCTTCCACTTCCTCATCACTTACTCTCTACTTTGTTACCACAATCTGACTTTTGCTCCTTTTATGCTACTCCATGCCTAAAAGTCCCCAATGAGTTCCTAATTAACCAAATCCAATGATCTTTTTGTAGCACCGGTAGGATCAGGACTTAATCTCCCAAACCACACCTACTCTGGTAAATTAAATGCCCAGAGCTTGGCTGCTGTGTGCCCTCAGGGTTGTAGGCTCACTATGAGTGTTTGGAAATGGTGTGTTTTCCTACAACTATAACTCATGAACCCCTATCAGTATGTTTCCTTAAATGGTTATCATTGATGTCAATTAGTCAGACAGGCTCAAATAGCTTTTAGTAAAGGGTATTTAATAAGGCTGTATGAGTTGGTACAAAATATCCCCCCAAAAGTCTGTGACACACTATTCAACTACAGAGTTCAGGGAAAGTAGGCTCAAGCTTAGAGACAATGTAGTAAACAGATTACATGAAGTCCTTTTCTCTGCTATGTGAGGCACTCGTGAAATTGCCTGTAGGCCCTGTATAATGTCTCTGCTGGGCTCCTTGTAGAGGCATGAAGCCGCTCTTTGTCAGTGTGCCTAGGTTTGTCTTCAGCTCCTGATGTGGACACTGCCACCAGTCACTGCTGCTTTGGGGACAGTGCAGTAAGTCCAAATCCTTAGACCTTCCAAAGTTCATGATGTCCTTCTCTGGCCAAAAAAGGTGCAGAGGTGACAATCTGAGGTTTAGCTGAGGTTTAGGTGCTCTGCTTCCTGCCTCACCTCCACAAGCACTCCCTTCTCTAGGACTTGGCTGGAGGCTTCTACCACTCAGCTGCTAGATACTAGAATCCCCTCATTCCAAACTGATCTGCTATTTCATACAAAATTCACATGGCACAACCAAGTTTCTCAACAAATCTGAACAGAATTCTTGTTAAAAGGTCACTGTACTTCATCCAATGGATTTCAAGGACTTCTATATTGATGAAGACTATTTAGACAGTCTAAAGCCTTGATTAATTGATTAATATGTCAGCCTTGTTCACACAGAGTTTACACTTCTGACTGATTTCATCTGACAGAAGTATTAGGCTGTAGTCTCTTGTCACTTGCTTTAAATGAAATGGGGATAATTGATCAGTTGATTCAATCAATTCTCACCTTGCACTTTTCTCAGACTTCAGAACATCAATGACTTCTCTGAAGCAGTTGACACTGCTGATCACCTCTTCCTTCTTGAAAATCTCCTTTCTTGGCTTCCATGATGTCTCACAATCTTGACCCTCTGAGGTATGCCTTTCTGCTTCCTTACCAACTGATCTCTTAAGGTCTCTTTTAGATAGAAAACATATAATCCTTTGATCTTATGCTCTTATGAGTTTCTTTTTCCTCCTACCCCTTTAAGTATAGGCATTCTCCAAGGTCCAATCTTTGGATTCTCTCTTTCTTTTGCCTTTCTTTAGAGAGATTGTCATTTTCATGGTTTCAATGATCACTTAAATGTGGATGACTTCCTAGGAAGACAGGTGGTGCAATGGATAGTGTGCTGGGCCTGGAGTCAGGAAGACCTGGATTAAAACATGGCCTGAGACATTTACCAGCTGTGTGACCCAGAACAAGTCACTTAACCTCTGTCTTCATCAGTTTCCTCAACTGTAAAATAGGGCTAATAATAGTGCCTACTTCCCAGGGTTGTTGTGACATTCAGAGGAGATATCTGCAAAGTGCTTAGCATGGTGCCCAGCACCATGGTGCTGATGCTATATAAATGTTAGCTATTATTATTATTATTGATGATGATAAAAATTCTTCACCCTTGATCTGTCTCCTAAGCTCTAGTCCACGCTTCCAACAACCCACTAGTCATCATTCATTATTAACCTCCAAATTGAACTATGTCCAGGTAAACCCCAGGTTATAAGCCTTATCTCCTAGGGTGCATTCCATCCCTGAGGGAGAAGGAATGGGGAAGAGATTGATCTACAGATATGTAGAGATGAAGGGTTAAGAAATTGGGTTATTCATAGGATTTTGCAGGCTGGGGAACTTAATGATTCACAGAGAGAAGCAAAAAGAGTTTGAAGTCCCAGATAGTTAATTTTAAATAGAGCTATGAGTCACTATTGTCTATATATAAATCTTCTGGGGTTTCAACGTGAAGTACACATTTGAGCCAACAGACAGCAATGGCTCTTTAAGATCAGTAATAGTCTATCATGGCAGGGAGAATTTATGGATTTACAGAGTCCTCAGATAATCTGGATCTTGTGCAAGCATGATCAAAGTCCTCTGAGATTTTTCTTCAAAAAATTAGTGCTTAGCTAGCTGTGTTTCTTAAATTAAGTGACTCAGCCATTGTTAGCTTGTTATTAGAAAATACCCAAGGGCCCTAGTCCACATTTTGTAGTAATGCTCCAAAGAATTTCTGCTGGAAGAACAAAGCTGTTGGGGGTTTGTAGGAAACCACCAGCTTCTATTTTTATTTGGCACGCTGGTAACTTAAGAAGTGTGCTTCTGAGTATATGTTTATGGAAGACTTTTCTCAGGTCAAGTCTCCAGTGCCAAATGGGTGGAGAGAACAAAATATTTATGCTTCAAAAAAACAAATTTGGAGCATAGGTTAGAATTTTGGGGAATATGGCAGATTGCTAGGTTATCAACTAAACCAATTTAGAGGCAAGCTATTGTGAAAATGTGAACCAGGCTGGAAAGAGCTACTAAAAACAGTGCCACCAAAATCTTAGAAAGAGTCTGGTGGCTTTCTTAGGTATGTCACTGTCCTTAATGATTAGGAATCAAGAGTGAGACCAGATCTAAGCCTGGGCAATTCAAGGTTTAAAAATGGAGAACTGGCCCCTAGGTGGCGCAGTGGACAAAGCTCCGGCTCGGAGGTCTGGAAGATTCACCGTCCCGAGTTCAAATGTGACCTCAGACAGTAGCAATGTGACCCTGGGCAAGTCATTTAACTGTGTTTGCCTCAGTTTCCTCATTTGTAAAAGGAACTGGAGAAGGAAATGACAAACCACTCCAGTATCTTTGCCCAGAAAACCCCAAATGGGGTCACTAAGAGTCAGAAACGACCGAAAAGACTGAACAGCAACAAAAGGAAATGGAGAATTTTGGCGGGACACCCAGGTTGGGGGGAGACGGGAGGGGCAAAGGAGTCACGTGGCGATGCTCGGTGGCGGAGCACTGCCAGGAGCAGCGGCAGTGGGAGGCCCGTCCAGAGGGGCGGGGCTTGGCGGCGCCTCCTGGGCCTCACTGCCGCTTCGACAGTAACACGGCTTGCTGCTGCTTGGCTGCGGCCAGAGGAGCTTTACTGAGGGATCCGGTGCGTGCTTGGAGATCCCCGGCCGAAGATGACCCGCCATGGGAAGAACTGCACCGCCGGTGCCGTGTACACCTATCACGAGAACAAAAAAGACACGGCGGCCTCGGGCTATGGAACTCAGAAAATGCGCCTGAGCCGGGACGCCATCAAGGACTTTGACTGCTGCTGCCTGTCGCTGCAGCCCTGCCGTGACCCCGTCGTGACACCCGACGGCTTCCTGTACGAGCGGGCCGCCATCCTGGAGTACATCGTGCACCAGAAGCGGGAGATCGCCCGGCAGGCCAGGGCCTACGAGAAGCAGCGCGGGGCCCAGCAGGAGGAGCGGCGGGAACTGGGCCGCGCGGCCGCCCGGGACCGGCTCCGGCGCTTTCTGGAGAAGGAGGCCGCCATCGTCAACCGGCCGATCGACCCCTTCACACCGCGAGCGGGGGCCGGCGCGGGAGATGCCCCGCTAGGACCCAGCGCGGCGCCCGGGGCCTAGGATTAACACCGAGAGAAGGCAAAGGAGCTGCCCAGTTTCTGGATCCCCTCCATGGCCCCCAAAGCCAAGGCCGCCAGGCTGGAGAAGCCGTCGCGGGTCGTGCGGTGCCCGATGTCCGGCAAGCCCTTGCTTCTGTCGGACCTCGCGCCTGTCCGCTTCACGCCCGTGGACGGCCCCGAGGACAGGGTGGGGCCGATCGCGCGGAGGGAGCGCTACGTGTGCGCGGTCACCCGGGATGGCCTGAACAACACCACGCCGTGCGCCGTGCTGCGACGGCGAAGTGCGTGGAGCGGCTGATCCGCAAGGACATGGTGGACCCCGTGAACGGGGCCCCGCTCACGGACAAGGACATCATCCTGCTCCAGAGGGGCGGCACTGGCTTTGCGGGCTCCGGGGTTCAGCTGGAGTCGAAGAGGGCTCGCCCAGCCATGCAGGCCTGAGGGGGGTCCGTGGGGGATGGGGCCCGTGCGGGCTGAGTCTGGATAGAGCAAATGGATAATAAATGTATTGGCCTCTGAATAAAAAAAAATGGAGACCGCTGTTTGGGATTTTGTTTATAGGTTGGGTCAGATATCTCCATTGACTGAATCCTGGCTGTCGAGAATACTTCATCAGGGCAGGCTCTTGAGATCTGAATTGTGCGCTGGAATTCAGGACTATAAAATGAAACTGAGAACTGAAAGGAAGCTTCATCTCCTGCCCCTCCCAGGGGCTACTGCATTTCCACAGCTGGATACCCAGGAATTCTTGCTATTCATCAGGGGATGGTGGTTTAAGATGGTCAAGAGGTTCTGCTACTGCTTCTCCATGGCCATCTCAAGGACTAAGGGGGACAGAGGCGTTCTCGGGAAGCTGTGCCAATGGAGAGGCTTGACTGCCTTGGGACCAAAGTCCTTTCAGGTCTCTATGCTCATCTCTCTCTGATATGCTCTAAACCCTGTCTGCCCTTTTTAATATACCTAAGTCTCAGTGTGCTGCCCAAATCTGCTGTAGCCTGAGCCAGCCCAATTATCCCAGACCTCAGTCAATCAATGAAAATGATTGTAACTATCAAGAGGGTTCGGTCAAATCTCTAAACAAAGTCTCCGTACTTAAGACTATTAGCATAGTCTTTTATAGTATGATGGAAAGAGGTCTGATTGTAGAGTTATTTTTGGACCTGTGGTACAAATATTGGCTCTGTTTCCCTTCCTCCCTGTGTGACCTTGGGCCAGTCAATCACTGGGTGCCTTCATGTCTTCAGTCATCAAGGGGTTTGTGAGGTTGGGGAGAGGGTGGAGATTGGGCTAAATGACCTAAGGTCCTTTTCTAGCTCTAAATCAGTGATCCCAATTAAATGTGGAAGCTAGGTAATTTCTATTTTATAATACATTCTACAAAGTTTTATAAATGGATTGTGACAGATATCTTTTTGATGATAAGTGACGGGTGTTCATCTGGAGTAGACAACTCTTTTCAAAAAACAATTTATAGAAAGCAAGGAATTGAGAGGTAGAAGGAAACTTTGAATTTATCTAGTCCAAAACCCTTATTTTATAGATGAAGTAACTTGGGCCCAGAGGAAGTGACTTAGCTAAGGTCACAGAGCAAGTTTACAGGAGTTTAGGCTTTAAAACCAAAAGAAATTTTAGAAATTATTTAGTCTGAATCCTACATTTTGTAGGTGAGGGAGCAGAGACACAGAAATTAAGCAACTTACTTGAAAAAAAAATGGCAGAGCTAGGGTTTGAACTAATGCCGTTGGACATGATTTTTAAATAATGTCTGCTTCTCCAGACCCCTGAATACTGTGATACAAACACACGTTCTTCCATGAAGCCTTTGAAGCCAGGAAACTTTGGCCAACTCTCAATTCAGACACTGAGAATGTTAGATTTTGTAAAGCTGCACATAATGAGATCATCTGTAAAGAGCTGGGTGACATGGAGAGCCAGACTTGGAGAGACAAGAAGAGCTGAGTTCAAATCTGCCTCAGATCCTGGACAAGTCACTACTACCTGTCTCCCTGGGAAGCTGTGAGGATCAAATGAGATAATACATAAAGTGCTTTGCAAACCCTAAAGTGCTTTATAAATGCTATTATTGTTTGTCAAGGAAATTGGCTATTGATCATGTGTGTAACATCAATATAATAGAGAAGTTGGAAAGAATCATTGTCTCCTTTGGCTGTAGTATGATTCGTTAAGACTGAGCCAAGAGTGTGGAGATCACGACGTGTTGTGACAGATATAGGAAGGGGAAGGCACGGCTATTGAGTCAAAGGGTACAGTCATGGCTGATAATATCAGCAAGCCATCCCACAACCTTACCTCCCATGGTGATCAGGCAGGGCTAGGGTTAAGCTGTGTTAACCAAATGAGGGTAGGAAATGGGAAAGTGGGGTAGGTGACAGAGGGGAAAAGAGTCATTTGGTCAATAAACACTTATTAAGTGCCATGCATTATGCTAAGTACTATTCAAAAATTGTTCATATCACTTTCCTGGTTTTGAACTGAAATGTTTTTAACCAATTAATACGGGGGGGGGGGGGTGATCCAGGTTTTTTTCACTTTCTTTTTCCTCGTTCAAAGCTCAGTCTTTGTGAAGGACAGAACTGACAATGAAACATTCTCCTCAATCTTCCGCAGGACCTCACCCAAGTGGGAGAGCCTAGTTCTGATTTTAGGGTCAAGACCATCTTATCTAGGTAGAATTCATAACCCCACGGTTGTTCTTTGCTCATTGACTGGGCAGAGGTGATTCCTTTGTGTGTATTGCTGGAGGCAGAATGATTTTAACTGCACTGTGATCAAAGTCTTGTTCCCCCAGACCCTCATTAGAATAAGTCCTCCTCTCATAATCTCTCATTGTTAATCAGAGTTAATTTCTACCTGCTGGGCACACCCATTCTTCCAAGGGTGTTTAAACATTAGATATTCTCCTGGGGATCATCTTTGGTTTCTGAGGCCACTGACTTCAATCTCCTGATTATTTGCTAGCCATAATTAATAAATTGATTATTAATTACGCAGAAACTCTCTCAGACTTTTAATTCATCTCAGAATTTACGGTTTCATGAGTCCAAAGTATCTGAATAATTGTGATGTATGAAGGACATAGTGGTGTGTGTGCGCCTATATTTCCAGCTGTTGGGGAGGCTGAGGCTGGTAAATTACTTGAGCTGAGGATTTCTGAGCTACAATAGGACTAGAGTTTGTGGGTTTTTGTACTAAGACTGGCACCAATATGGGGTGGGGGTGTGAAGTGGCACCAGGCTGCCTTTGGAAGACCAATTGACCTTGTTCAGAAAAATGGAACTGGTTAAAGCTTCCGTGCCAATCACTATTAGGATTGGCCCCATGAGTGACAGCTGCACTTCCAGCCTGGATAAGATAGGGAGATTTAATCTTTAAAGAAAAGAGGAAAAAAAAAACAGCAACTGTGATATACAGAAGCAATTAGATTTATTCTGTTTAGTTCCAAAGGACAGAACTAGGAGCAATGACTGGTGTTTGGTGGTACAAGGTAAAAGTATACTTCCTAACAATTTGAGCTGCCCCAAAGTGGGTTATGCTTCCCCAGGAAAGCGTAGCCATGAATTGTGGATTCCTGATCACTGGAGACTTTCAAACGAAGGCTGGATTGCAGCAATCCTCTGGAGATCATTCTTGCTCAGGGATGGTTTGGAGTTGGTGATCTCTGAGGCTCCCAATCAACTGATTCTTCCTCACGCTATGACTGTAAAACTCTACCTCTTTCTCTCCTTATCTCTGAGATGCAGATTTGCTGTATTCAGTGGGGGGAATTTTTTGCCATTGATATCACTCTATACGCTTTCATTCCTATCTGTCTCAGCACTACTTCTCTCTACAATCCATTTCCTCCTTATGACTTCCTCTGGTTTGGTGTCTAGGAGTTAACTCATGTACATATTTTGTTCTAAGAATTCTTTGGCAGTCAACTCTCCTCTGTCTGCCATTGGCTGTTGTGTTTCCTTGGTGTTCCATTCCAGTGATCCCACAAGGTTCATCCAAATTTGGAATAAGGGATTTGCAATATGCAGCATGAGTTTTCCGCATGCATTTTATACTGTTATGTTGACCACCAGTCCCACAAACTGAGGTGATCCTCATTAACATTTTGGCCCAGCCCAGTTTCCTTGCCTATGGGTTGTAAAGGCACCTTCCTCTTTGAAGCTGTGATAGTATCAATTACTCAATTTATCCTTTAGCTCTCACTCCATATATATATATGATCCTTTGTAACCTCAAGTGTGGGTCTATATGACAACTCATTTTGTTTTGATCTGGTTTACTTTTTGGCAATCTTCCATCCCATTCCTTCCTGACACCTTCCAATTCTCTCACAATACCCCTCCCCAAAATAACTTCCTTAGAGAATTGACAGTCCTACCAGAGAGGTGTCTGTGTGACGAAGTCACTCTGTGCATCAGTTTCTTCATCTGTAAACTCACAGAGTTAGCCTGCATGACTGCTAAGGTTCCTTGCAGCTTTAGGATCCTAAAATCACCCTCCCTCCCATTCTTATCATTAAACTTCATTATAGTTTTCCTTGTTCCCTTACTTTTTGACCTCTGATAAATATAATACTAACTCCAAAAGTGATCATGGAGACAGGCAAGAGAAAGAGACTTAGTGACTTGTTGGTAAACCCAAGTGCACAAGATTATAATGGAATTGCTGGCGTCCACATGAACTAACAATGAGGTAGAAGGCATTGCCCTAATTGGTAGGCCTTGTTCCAGCTCAGCCCACATAGCAGTCAAAAGTAGATCAGGCTCAGAAGGCTTATTCTAGCATACTCAAGTAAAGATGAGTAAGGGTACCTGAGTCGATGGAAATCTGATGTCCCTGGAGGCTTAGAGTGAACAGAACATTTTTTTTTCTTTTTTTTTGGTGAGGCAATGGGGTTAAGTAATTTGCCCAGGGTTACACAGCTAGTAAGTGTTATGTGTCTGAGGCCGGATTTGAACTCAGGTCCTCCTGAATCCAGGGCCGGTGCTCTATCCACTGCACCATCTAGCTGCCCCACCAGAACATTCTTAATTGTTTTCCATGCCTCTTGTCTCTACCCACCATGATTCATCCTTAACACAGTTGCCAAAATCATCTTCTTAAAGCACAGGTCTGACCACATTACTCTTATGCTTAAAAAATCTTCCATGACTCCCTATTACCTCTAGAATAAAATCCGAACTCCTCAGTCTGACATTTAAAACCTACCACAATCTATCTTCAGATTACTTGACTTTACATTCCTCTTCATATACCACCCATTTCAGCCAAACAGAGCTACTTAGCTCATTTCCAAATTTTCCATTTTATCTCCTATATGTATGGGCACAAGCCATCCTCAGTACCTAGAATTCATTCTGTCCTCATCTCTCTCAGAATCATTATCTGAGTCACAGGTACAGCCCCCTCCATGAAGCCTTTCCTGATGTTTCTCAGTTGTTAATGTGCTCATCCTTCTCAAATTACTTTGTATTTACTTATCTGTGGATATGTTATCTACCCAGTAGGATATACATTCTTTGATGTCAGGAAAAGTTTTGTTTTTACTTTTTTATCCATGATACCTACCTAAGTACCTTGCATGGGACATACATAATTGTTGAATAGAGTTAAATTGAACTCCCATGCCTTATCAGAGTGTGGGCCTGTTCATGAATAATAATAGAGGATAGAGATAGGACCTGTGATTTCATTGGTTAAAGGGGAGTCCCAGGTGAGGAAACTCCCTCTTTTTACCAGGTTGACAACTTCTCTGCAATTTATAGGCTTAAAGAGGTTAAGTGACAGTTTGTGTCAGTTAGGATTATAACAATAACTAATGTTTATATGGTACTTGAAGGTTTGCAAATCACTTTATATGTGACCAAATTTTACCCTCTGATATCCCCATAAGTTGAGGAAATTGAGGTTGATAGAGGTTAAATGATTTAACCAGAATCATACAGCTACTAAAGTATCTGAGGCAGAATTGTAACTCAGGTATTCTTGACTCCAAGGCCCAGGCTTTGTCTGCCACATCTTCTAGCTGCCTCTGGTGCTGAGGAGGTACCAGAACGAGTCCAGCCTCCATTATATCAGATCTCTCCAGAACTTCCATCCTTCCTCTCTCCCTCTCTCCCTCCCTCCCTCCCTTTCTCCCTTCCTTCCTGATATAGACTCTCCCTTCCCCCTCCCCCCACTCCCAGTTATGAAGCTGTCTAGCTTCCAAGATTTAGGACAAAACACATGGTTCAGTTCACCTGAAGGTTTGTACTATGGTGGACCTCAGTATCATGTCATTCAGTGTATCACAGGGCAGTCTCATTAACAAGAGCCAGAACAGTGAAAGTAATCAGAGTCAAATCCCAGCACCTTGAGGAGATTATATTTGCCACTGTGGATTGTCAACCAAAACCATAGTCCTCACAAGGAAAGGAGCTACCCTGGCTGTCAATTAACCACGCATTACAAAGATCCCTGTATAAAAATCTGATGGAGCAGTGGAAATAAACAAAAGATTAATATCCAACATTTACATTCCAGCAATACATCATTAATGATCATTATGGAGGACTTGCTTAGTTCAAATGAGGTTCCAGAAGACTGGAAGCATTTCAGTGCAGCACCAGGATTTATAATAACCACCCTGGGGAACAGCAGGCCCATCAACTTGACGTCTCTAATATGCAAGGTAATGGAAATAAGTAGAGGTGAAACCAATACCAGCAGACACTGAATTCAAGCTGGACTGTATGTGATTGTTAGAAGTTAACTAAGCTGTTTGTTAGAGAGAACGTTGCATCGAGTTCCACCAGTAATAGTTTTAACTTAGCATTCTCACCTCCTCCAGATCAGAATAGTGAAAGAGTGTTGGGAATATCCATGGTTGCAAATGAGAGCACCGGTTTCTACTGTCATTTCAAAGAGCTGAGTCAGGTCTGATGATCTGGCAGTGAGGATACCTGGGTTCTAGTGGGAGCTTTGCTATTTAAAATTGGATCAAACATTTAGCTTCTCTACATTTTAGCTTCTGCAGCTACAAAATGGGGGTGATATGATCTGCTTTATCCAATTTCATGAGGCAGCGGTGTCAGACTCAAATAAAAATGGGCCACTAATCCACATGGAAGGATCCCTGCAGGCTGCATATTGACTTAGTTTTAAAATGTAATGTTATCCATGTTTCATTGTATCTTTTACTTATTTTGTTAAATATTTCCCAGTTACAGGTTAATCTGGTTTGGGCAGTACTGGGAAGTGTTGTGTGCCACAGGCAGCCTGTGGCTGGTGTGTTTGACACCACTGTCATAGGGTGCTGAGGGACAGAAATGGAAGTATTCTGGAAAACACAAACAACACATGGTAGCATGAAGGGGATAGATCACTAGACTTGGTGTCTGGAAGACACTCGGGATCACCAGACGACAGTTCAGAGCTAGAAGGGACCAAGACTAGTGTTCAAATACCGTTTTAGCCACTTACTATCTGTGTGACCCTGAGTAGTATCTCTGTGCCTCAGTTTCCTCATCTGTTGGATTCTGTGGTTTCTAAGGTCCCTTCTAGCTCCCAGTTATGATCTTGTGTTCTATATAAAGCATTGTAGTACCTTGGCTAGAGTTGTGGATTTAGAGTTTTAGGAAGACCTGACTCCAAAGCCTACCCCTGACACTTCCTAACTTTGTGAATATGGGCAAATCACTTACTTTCTCCTGGTTTCAGTTTCCTCTTCTGTAAAATGGAGAAAATAACACTTGCAGTCCTTACTTCATAGCATGGTTGTAAGGCTCACATGAAACAATTTGTGTAAAGAACTTTGCAAACCTTAACACATTATGAAATTTTTAGTAATAATTACTACGTTAGACATAAGCTATCAATGGTTATAAATAATTTGAATTTGGTAGAAGCACCTAGATTATGGCCCCATTCAGTAGTACCTAATTTTTTGGATAAATCTTTTTGTTCTAACTAGTTCAAGAAAACACTTTGGTTAACTTTGAATTGGCCTTGGACATAAGCACACAGAATTTACTAATCAGCCATCTTCATCAATTGCTTTTTTTTTTTTTAATAATTAGTTTGCCTTGGCCCATGGAGATAGTAAAATGAATGAAATGAATAGCCCCTCCTTTTTGCATGGGCAAATGGGTCAGTGGCTAGAGAGGTGATTTGCAATGTTGTCTTAGGTATTCATAATATTTTTCTTTAGATCCATGATTTCATTAGTATAAAGAACTCTCGGTGAGGAAAAATCCTTTACTAACTGAGACCTGAACCTGCTTTGCAACTCGTAATCTTAGAGAAGAAGCTGGAGCACTGACATTTCAAATGATTTCTCTAGAGGTGCTCAGTTGGGATGTATGATATTATAGAACTACACCTGAACAGGGGTCAGAGGGCATCTAATTGAAACCTTTTCTATTCCAGTGAGGAAACAGAGACCTAAGAAAATTAAGTGTTTGTCAAAGACGGAACTTGAACCTGCCTTTCTGATTCTGAGGCTGGCTAGCCTATCATTCATAATAATAATAAATATTAATAATAGTCAGTATGGTTTAGAAGAAAGAGGACTAGACTTGGAAATCTTAGACTGGGATTCCAACTATGTGCTGTGTGACCTTGGGCAAGTCATTTAAGTTCTCAGCCAAAGACCAGGTTTGTTTGTAAAAAAGGAGTAACATTCACAATAATAACACCTCAAGTGGTTATTGTGCGGTTCAAATGACATCACATGACATAAAGCATAATGTGCGTATGAGCTAATTTCTGTATTCAATTCACTGGAGAAGTGAAGAACAAAACATTTCTCTTGTCTCTGTGTTGAACAAGATGCAGGTGAAGCTAACGATATCTCCAATAGTTCTTATGCTGGACTAGCCAGCCCATTGAGAAACAGTTCTAGGGTCGGTCTCCTGGAGCTTTGGCGATGGGCCCTGGCCTCTTCCCATGGGCGTCTATGGAGGAGGCTTTAGGACTTGTGCTGCCACAGGCTTCTTGTTGGTCCCTGTCTGTCTCCCTGCTGCTCCACGATGGCCACGCCTCCAAGAGGATTGTCCACTTAGCAGCAAGAGCAAATGTCTTCTCAGTTCACTTTTCCGAGTGAGACAAGTTCTGCTTTCTCTCTCCCTCCCTCCACTCTTCTTTCCATCTCCTTCCTTCTCTCCCTCTCCCTTTCTGTCTCTTTCTTTGTCCTTTTGACTTTGTTTCTGTCAGTGGGTTTCTGTCTCTGTCTCTGTATGTCTCTGCCTCTGTTTCTCATCATCTATCTCTCTCTGTCTCTATGTGTCTATCTCTCTGTTTCTGTTTGCCTGTCTATCTCTTCTTCCTCTTTTCTGAAAAAGTGGCTCAAGGACTTGTCCTCCTGGCTGTGATCACCTTGTCCTTCCCAGCTGTATGAGAAAGTCCAAGAAAGGGTGTATAGAGGAGATAGAAAGGAGAGATGAAATAAAGGACTGTAATTGTGTGCACTGGTAGAAGTGATTCCTGGCATATCCCAATGCTCAAGGGGATTATGCAGTTTTTGGTGTCATGACCCTATTTCAACTTCTCTTTCCTGATTCATCTGTGAAGATTTCCTCCTGGATTAGCATGAACACTAGCAAATGGGCAAAGAAAAAGATACCCCCTTCATCCTCCCCTGCTCCCCCAAACTCCCACCTAGCTGCTCTTTGGGATGTGTTCTGTAATTCTTAACCTGCGGTCCATAGAATTGGTTTTTAAAAATGTATTTTTACAACTGTTTCATTAGAGTTTTTTTTTCCTTTTTTATTTTATCTGTTTAAAAGAGATTATTTCAAGAAGGAGCCCATAGGCTTCACCAGACTGCCAAAGGAGACCACGGCACACAAAATGTTAAAGACCACTGGTCTATTGCGTAAGAGTTAGAAAATTATCACTAACAATAAAAATTATAAAAAAATATTCAGAATGTGATTAGTTTCTGTTTGGATATTCCTACAGAAATAACAAAATACTTTATTATTTTTAATGTGTATTATAGACATTACTACTCCTCATGTTATTTCCATCTCCAATCCCCACCATTGTTTTCTAGTCTATAGATTAAGAAATCACACAGTAATAAAATCACCAGGGAGAGATGGTAGCTTCAGGTCATAGGGAAGGGAAGTAAGAAATGGAATCTTACAAGAGGTCAGAGGGTGGCGCTTTGAAGATTCCTGGCCCCATGAATGACGTGTTTAGGGAGAGGAGGAAACAGAGTGGGCAACCCAGACTAAGGGGAGCCTTCTGTTTCAGCTCTAGGTTTCCCATCCATGATGCTTAGTGCACACGCCCCTGCTCTTCCTGTCACAGACTCAGTGCTTCCCCAGGGAACCTGAGGGTCAGAACAGGATATAGATAACTCCCAGAGGGAATCTGAAACTACAGCAAAACAAACAAATGAAAAAAAGGACTTCCCTTCACGTGCTCTGCACCAAAAAGCATTCATGCTGAAAGAAAGGAAGAGTTCTCAAAAAATGGTGTTTCCTTGGCTTCTTAGAGAGGGCTAATTAATACATTCTCAAGGGGGAAAAAAGGAAAATCCTGGAAATTAGGAATTTGTAGGGTCATAAGATAGTGAGAATTTGCAGTGGGAAGAACTGGGGAGAGAAAGAAGACAAAATATTCGATACACTTTCTCACCACACAGGTACATATAGGACATGCATTTATTTCCCAAGCCCTTTTAATTCAGTTCAATCAGCAACTTCTTAATGCCTAACTTTGTGCCAGGTTTTTGGGTCTTTTAAGGAAAATGAGCAAATCTTGGGAGCTCTATGAGATCCTCACCATGATCTTTAAACCATGAGAATAAGTAAGGGTAAGTCCCAGCTCCCCACTCTTATCAAGCACCTGAGAACATAGATCTTGAACTTCCCAGCTCCTAAAAGGCTCAGCTCAAGTACCATCTCCTTCAAGAGGCTTTTCTCAATTTCCCCCAGAAATTATTTTATATTTATTTTGCATATCTTCTGCATTTCCTTAATCTTTGTTCATCTTTTCCATCCTGCCTCCCTCCTGTACCAGTAGAATGTAAGATCCCTGAGGATAAGGACAATTGTTTTTGTCTTTATTCCTAACATGTAGCATAATAGATGCTTAATAAGTACTCATTGAGTACAAATGAATTTCCCTGAACTTAGGAGAAGATGAATGAACCTTTAGGGGATATCTCAGGGAATGAAGAGAAGGTAGGACTTTCACAGGGAAGTCATCCTCAGCTGGAAGTGTTCCTTTTTCTCACAAATTTCACATTCCACTCTGTTTAGCCCCCTTCTCTGCATTTGCAATATTATGACATTATGATAGTTAATCTGAGTACATATTTAATCACTCTTACTAGTTGGATGGGAAGATCTTAGAGGTCAGAGACTGTCTTGTTTTTGAATGAAAGGCACCAAGGTTAGTGGAAAGGGCAAAGTCAGGAATGACCTAGGTTCATATGCCAGCTCAGATATTTTTAAACTGCATGACCCCAGACAAATTATTTAGCTGCCCTGAGCCCCAATTTCCTTTCCTCTAAAATAGGAATAATAATAATAATGCCTACCTCACAGGGTTGATGCAAGGGAGACAGTTTGTAAACCTTAGAACACTATAAATTTGAGTTACCACTGTACCTGAATGTTGATTGACTTGAATCTAATGTCTATGCATATTGCACTATGGATAATTAATATTGATGAGACTCAAGATGATCTTTAAAGTAGGTCCCTTTGTAACTATAAATATAATAAACAGTGACCACAGTGAAAGAGAGGGAAGGAAGGAAGGAAGAGAAGATAGAGGAAAGGAAGGAGGGAGCAGAGGGAGGAAGGAAGGAAAGAAGAAAGAAAGAAAAAGAAAGAAAGAAGTGTTTATCAACTATTACGTGCCAACTATGTACCAAGTACTGTGCTAAGAGCTTTACAAATATTATATCATTTAATCTTCACAACAACTTTGGAGCTGTTATAATTATGCTCATTTTACCATTGGCACGTAATACTTGATAAATGCTTCTTTCTTTCTTTTTCTTTCTTTCTTCTTTCCTTCATTCCTCCCTCTGCTCCCTCCTTCCTTTCCTCTATCTTCTCTTCCTTCCTTCCTTCCCTCTCTTTCACTGTGGTCACTGTTTACTATATTTAAAGTTACAAAGGGACCTACTTTAAAGATCATCTGGTCCAGATAAAGAAACTTGAGTTAGACAGAGGTTAAGTGATTTGCCCAGTGCTCTGTCCACTGCTAAGCTCAACTCTGGGTTCAAGTCTCATTTCTGATGCATGCTGGCTGTGTGACCCTGGGCAAGTTGCTTTTATTTTTCAATACCTCCAGGAAACTAAGACTATCAGTTAAGATCAGTTGCTGACATGTATTGGCCAAAAAAAAAAAGATATTAACTGACATGTGCATATTATATACGTACATGCCCATGTATACATATATACATACATGTACACATTTGTGTGAGATATATACATATGGCATCAGCTCATACATACACGTATACATATCACGTTCCCTCCATAACAACCCTGTAAAGAAAGTATTTCAGAAATCACTGTCCTCATTTTTTAGACAATGAAACACGGGTGCAGGGAGGTGATCACTGACCTATTAGCCTAGAGCTAGTAAGTCTCACAGTCTCTGTGAAGCCAGGTCTGTGGACTTAGTCTAGCAGGACGCATCCTTTCCACTGTGCCCCGCTGTCCAAGGAGCCCCAGTCTGAAACCTCATTGCAGCTGCTGAGGTTGGCACAACTTCTGCTGGGTTTTAATTGGAGTGTGGAAGCAGGACCCATAGCCAAATGACCAGATTAGGTTGTTGGGGACGGGAGTAGAGGGAGAGAGACTTAGAATGTATAAAATATATAAAAATAGGGCTCTTTGATGGCTTGCGGAACTGACACGTGGAAAATGTAATGCATTATTGACAAATACGTACGCTGGCTGCAAAAATAATTAACACAGGCAGAAAAGAAATAGGAATGAAATGGAGCATAAAGACTTTGAAAGATTGGGAAGTGTCCGCTGAAATTGCCAAGCTCGTGTCAGAGACATAATTAAAAATTTCCAATAGAACAGGTGAATAGGCACTCAGGAGAGTGTGATGTAAACCCAGGCAAGGTAGATCATTCTGGGAGTCTGCACTGAGGCACTAATCAGCGTTTTATGTTCAACTTTGCAGTGCACATGCTAGCAGATGGGGAAAGCTCTTAAAAGAAGATAGCTAAGCAGAATGCTACCTCCTTTACATGTTCATAATAGCCATGTCTGAAATCGTTGCCTGCTTCAAGGAAGCACTGTAGGACTGAACCCTCTGAACAGAAACATAAATATGTGTAAAAAGTACCATAGTGCAGTCTGTAAAACTGCATACCCAGTAGAGGTCATGGGTTGGGAAGGGAAATGTCGAAGCTCCTCAATGGAAAAGGTTTAAGGTTGGCATACTAAACCACACAGCCATTGTTGGCTGCAGAGCCTACAAACTGATAAACTAAAGTGTTCCATGATAGGAAGTTAAAAGCACCAGGAAACACTTCTTCAGATCAGATATTGCACGGGCGCTTGGGCACATATCGACACATATGCATATTCTTATGGTAAGCGGTATTGCTGCAATAACAGAAACAATTAGGTGGTGGATTGTGGGTACATTAAAAGAGAACAATCCTTCATGATCAGAATGACTTTTTCGCTCATTCAACAACAACAAAAAAGACTCTTATTTTTTATTTGTTGGCAAAGCCAAATTAGAAAAAATATATATCTTTACGACCATAAGAGACAAATGAGTGATACCAAATATCACTAAAAATGCTATTAATCTACAGTGATATAAAATTACCATCTCAGCACAAAGAAAGCCTATATAATCTGAATTTCTCCTGCATCGTAAAAACGAATGAGAAGCGAAATTGAGAGTAAGTAGGCTTTTGAGATGCTGTTAAGAGTTACATGCATTGTTAGCAAATGGGGTCAGATTTGAAGATTTACCTTGAGAAACAAATTTATAGGGACTGAAAAATATTTCCAATTGGGAACATATCATCACCTTTCATATTTGATGGTGTCACTGCTGAGGGTGATCCCCCTTCTTTAAATTGTATCTCTATGGCTGGTAAGTCTTTGGCTCTAAAAATCTCCCCCTCACTATTCGTCTGTCTCAGTTCTCCATGTTTTATCTCAGGACCCAAAGGAGGGTTGTTTTTTTTTTTCCAGGAATGTAGTGTATCAGACTCTGGTAACACCTCTAAAATATGAATTATCAGAGTTAGAACTGGGTTGGAATGATTGGTGCTTTGTCCCAAAGTACAGAAAAGTAGGGGACACTGAAGCACTTTCAGTCCTTTAGCAGTGTAGAAACAAGTAAGAAGTTAGCAAGAATAACTAGTTCAAATAGGAAACTTCTTTCACTTGCTACACATACCCCAGGTTAATTCTTTAATCAGTCACTGAAGAAGCAATGATTAAGTTCCTAATCTGTGCCAGGCACTCTGCACAAAGGCAAACATGAAGCAGTCTGTGCCCTTGATGTGCCTACATTGTATCAGAGGAAACTACATGTAAATATATAACTATATACAAAATAAATAAATGGTTATTTTGGAAGGTAGGGTAATAACAACCGTAGGAGGTGTGGGGGACGATCAGGAGAGACTTCTTGTAAAAGGGGGTGATTGAGCTAAACCTTGAAGGAAATAAAATATTCTAAGAGGCAGAGGCAAGGTGGGAGTGCTCCAGCTCCCACCCCTGTGTTCTACTTTCTTAAGGCACAAAAATTACTGGTTACTAATCTAAGTAGAATAGACCAACAGACCCATCTCTACCCATGTAGGGTCTGACCAGGTCCGATCTTTGATCAGACTAGGTAGATAAGAAATCGTCATTAATCTAGACCATTCTGCCATATTATGGAAGTGAGGCCATCAGGAGAAGGAATGAGCTATTCCCAGGCTTCCAAAATGTGAGTGTTTAGTGTTCAGGACAGTAGAAAATGAAGGAACTGCAGGACTCACCGTGGATGGCATCAGCTCAAGCCAGGAGGGATAGGACAGCAATGACGTGATGAGGAGCTGAAGGCAGTCTAGATACAGGGGAGAGCAGAAGACATTAGAGTGGTAAGGGAGACTTGCCTTCTGCTCTTGTCTCTATTAAAAAATATTTTAGTAACTCTAAAGGTGAAGCTTCTGAAAGGGTAAATTGAGCTGGAGAATGCTGTGGAAAACCTGCCCAGTTTCACAACTGACAAAACCTGGTCAGAATCCAAAGATGTCCCAAAGTTTGGTGCTGGCTGATGAGAAAAAACATTAAGCTATATTGTCTTGCTTTTAGCTACTCTCTTTGTCTCCAAAGCACTTTTGTCTCAATAATCTGAGTTCATTTTCACAACATTGCGAAGAAAGAGAGGCAAGTGTTTTGGAGCCCAATTACTGGAGGAGATTATTGAAGGATTAGTTATGAGACTAACCTGAAGTCATATAATTAATAGAGGGCCAAACCAGCTTAAGACCCCAAATCTCACTTTTTATCCATTGTTCTTTCTCTTAGAGTATACATCTATTAATATTGTCAGTGCACCCATAGATCCTGGGCACTGTCTTTCCAGCCCAAATAGAAAATCCAGGAGTAACTCTTAGCAAAATCAGGCAAAGTTTGTCTGGAGCACTCTTATTTTTAAATATACTTTTTGTTTTTACATCACTTTCATTTCTAAATTAGTCCTTCTTACCTTTCTACCCAAGAAGCCATTCCTTATAACAAAGGTTTTTTTTTTTAATAGAATGAGAGGAAAAAAGCAGTTCTGCAAACCAACCAATACATCAATGGGTCAGAAGGTATATATCATATTCCACACCCATGGTCCCTCACCTCTGCAAAGAATGGAGGGAAAGCATTTTCTCAGCTCTGCTCTGGAATTACTTCTCCCTCTTTCAATGATGTTCTCTGCAATCCTGGTATCCAGCTCTTACCCCTGTGTGTGACCTTTGTCCTGTTCCCTCAAAAGTTCGCTTTCTGTTAGCTAATCCTGGAGACAGAAACTAATAAATGAATCTGCCCTGTCCTCCCTGCTCCAAGTAGGTACAAAGAACTAGTAATTATTATTCTTCCTTGGGTATTTATATTTTATATCTTTATATTTTAACTGGGGAATTTTGAAAGCAGAAACAGTTAATAAGCTATAATATTGAGTAACAAAGGTGGAGAGAGAGATTTAGGAGGCAGAGAGCCAAATAGATAGCCCTTCCGTTTCATCATGTTCCACTTAGTTCATGAAACTGGTCAAGAACTAAGTCCCACACTTCGAATTTTCTAATTCTTTTGACTTAGAATGTGCTATTACAATGAAGGGTCTCTCCCTGTCATTTGTACCCCCATCTTTGCGTAATGCCCCATCAATGCGTTGTGAGTACCTGCTAAAATCGAAGGCAGCCCTCTGAAAAAGGCTAGTCTTTACTTTTTTTCTTTTTATTATGAATGTAATAATCATCAGCAAACAAACATTTCAATGTACAAAGAACAAAAAAATTTTATATAAACTGCAAATTTCTATTATCTAAAGTGTAAAAAAAATGTTTTAAATTTAGAAAGACAGCAAAAAAAGTTGCCCTATTTTCTTGTTTGTGGTCCCTTCTGAATTTTTGAACCTCTTAAATATGTGTATTTTTTAAAATTTTCTTTTAATTTATAGAATAAAACAAGCATTTCCCTAACATAGTACAATAAAAAATTTGATTGTACATGAAACTGCAAATCTACTATGCACAACTTGCTATTGCTTTCAAATATGTGTATTTTTAAATAGGGATTAAAAAAAGAAAGAAAAAGCATCAACAAAACATTTTAAATATGTGTATTTTAAAAATTTGTAATTTTTTCTTTCTTTTTAAAAAATCTCTATCATTACCAACTTACCCTACTCCCCAAGTAGAAACCCTCCCTTATAACAAATAGATACAGTTAAGTTAAAACACATCAGCATATTGTTCATGTCTGGAAATTTGTGTCTTTTTTTTGTTTGTTTGTTTGTTTACTTTTTCATACCTAGTGATTGAGTCCCAAGATTCTTATTTGCATCACTTAACACCTATGGTGTTAGACAATAATGCTTCTTTCAGACAGATTCGGTGTCTAATCTTTGTTAAAACGCGAGTTAGCATTTCACACAGAAAGGATCTGGAGGAAAAATGGTAAAGTTTTTGCTTCTTTGACCAGACGTCTGCAAGCTGCAGGTACTTCTGTTTACAGGGGCGCCTGTGAATCATTATGAACCATGCATCTAGTTCCTCTGGCAATCCTTAGCACCCAAGATGGTTGTGTCAGATCAGATAGCACCTAGTTGGTCATTTTGATTTCCTTTCTTCCCTTTAAAAATGTTTGCTTTAATGTTTTTAAGTTTACTGATGTTCAGGCATCAACTTTTCCAGACCCACTTTCCAATGTCTTGATTGTAGCACCTGCGATAGAGATCTACTAAAAAGCTTAGGTTTCCTGTGTCTGTATGAGGGGGAAGGGAAGTGAAGGGGGAAACTTCCTTATCCTTGGGATCTGGGTTGGGAATAATTTAGCTGTTGGCATTGAAAATAGCCGAGACCCTAGTGTTCTCTTGACTATGGCGTTCACACCATTCTGCAAAGAGGTACAAGTTTTCCCAAGAAGGACAAGGCAGCTAGGTCCTGATCAGTTCAAATAATGAAAACTTAGAGTGGGTGCATATATTCAAATTCACACTATTTGAAGTTATAATTATATACAACATGTTAATTGTTTCCAGCACAATGGAAATATGCAGTGAGAATAAACCAAATGATCGGCTTTCCAGAATGTGAAAGGAATTAGTTGTGCGTTAGCCTTTTAAGTGATTGATGTCGCACTGAATAAAAATGAGGATCAGCAGTGCCATTTTTTTGCATGATGCAGTGGAAAGAGCCTTAGATTCAAGAGTTCAAGTCCCAGCTTGGACTCTTACTGTTGTGTAACTGGGGAAGTCTTTGAATTTCTGCTAACCTCAGTTACCTAGTGTGTAAAATAGGCATAATAATATATGTACCACCCAATGCGTAGGGTTGTTGCAAAGCAAATGCTATATAAATGTACATATTTAAGGGGGAGGGGAAGCATGCACAGGCTTCCTTTAGTGACCAATGGCTTTTTGTTCAAAAGCTTAGAAAAACAAGTGAAGAGTTTGTGATAGATATGTAGCAAGATTCCATGTGTGGCAAAGACTGTCCTCTACACATGTCATGGGGTATCTTTGTGTGGCATTGAAGGGAGGCAGAATGGACATCTCTATTCTCTTCTCCCCTCGCCCTTCTCCAAGGGGGACTTTAGCCAAAAAGGGAAGCAGGAGGTTGAAGCTGGAAGCCACTCTTCTCTTCTCAAGGAGAGGGGGTACTGGGCTAGAACTGTATCTATCTACTCCCTTAAATATTGTTTATCTGTAGGTAAAACTGAGTTCGAGATGACTTTTGACCACTATTTCATTATTGGGGAGGAGCAGGACCCCAAGCTATATATCTGAGGCTTGATCTATTTCCCTCCAAATACCAATTCCACAATGAGCACACATTAACACTTAACCAAGAAAACCCATTTATCCAAATTGGTAGCAAAAAGGAAATCAGAGAAAGTATATGTAGGAGAATATATACTAGACAATACAGAGTGAAGGAGCTCATCGTTTGGGAGCAGGTAACTCAGCTCAGCCAAGAGGCTCCTATATCTTACCTAGTGTGGCAGCCTGGGGATAGGGACGTGATGGAAATTGCCAGCTCCTCTCACGTCAGCTTCTTCCCAGACTCTTTTCCTTCAGCAGCATGAAGTGGGGTTGGCATCTCCCACCTCCCTTCTTGAAGCTGGAAGGCAGAAGAGAGAAGCGTGAAGAGAAATCAACTTGATGAAAACTGCAGAGCTCTCTTCTCTCCTGTTCTTGACAGTTCCTCACCCCTGACACAGGTAGGGGGATTGATCTCCACAAATAAGGAGAGAATCCCCTACCGATAAGCTTTGGGACTTGGGAAAAAGATCTTTGTGCCATCAGACCAGCTTCTTGGAAGTAAGATGTTTTCTTTAATTCACAAGATTGGTAATATTAATAGAAAAAAACCCACATCAGGCACAAGGCTGGGTACACTTATCTCTATGATATTTAGTTCCAGGACACATTAAAAAGCAACTGGTTTGATGAGACAAAATGCCTCATTTTGTTAGAATGCAAAAATCTATTGCACTGGAGGCATTCAAAGGCACTGACTGCCTCCTAAAATGTGTCCTCTTTTAGAATGACAAACTGTCATAATAATGCAGCAGAGAAACTACTAAAAACAGAAGAACCATGATACAGTGAATCTCTTCAAATTTATCTTGGAACAGGAGTGGAAGAACCTCATTTATTAACCAAAGAGTCTGAGCTCTCTAGTCATCAAACTGAAGATCTAGTTAATAGAGATTAAGGATCATCTAACCGACTCTTCATATTATAGATGAGGAACTTGAGGGCCAGAGGGATTGATTACCTTGCCCAAGATCACACAGCTAGTTAGAAGGTGAGTAGCAAATAATCTTAAGACACAGCTTCCTGTGTGCTTTACACTGGAATGTCCTTCATCATCCCTGGGGTGATAGGAAGTACCTTCTAGGTCACTTCAAGTGACAGTTTAGCTTGAAGCACCTATCCATTTTCTCAAGGACACTGCCCTGGTGTTCAGAGTGATGTGATAGAAGACTGCAGTGATGTCATACTGAATGTTCCTATATATGAAAATATTTTCTCCCCTTGATATGTTATAAACTCCTCGAGGTGAGGGGTCATTGACTTTTGTCTTCATATCCCCAGTGGCTAGTACAGTGTCTGGCACTTAATAGGTATTTAATAGATGCTTGTTGATTGATTGAATGCCACGGCAGAGATTTCTCCTCTTTCTCTGTTTCCTGAAGGGAAGAGGGGAAGGTAGTGTTTACATTCTGCGTGTCTCCCAGCAAAATGTGGGAATTTCACTGAGTGTAATTAATGGATAATGATATTGCCATGTCAAAAAATTTAGACTTGGGGCCAAATCTAGATCATTATGAGGATCATGCATATTAGGAATGGATGAGAGAGGGAGGGCTGCATAGTGGGGTAGAAGACTTGCCTTTGTACTTAGGAAAACCTGGGTTCACGTTCTGCTATTACCACACACTGGCTGTGTGGCCATGGACCAGTCATTTATCCTCTTAGAACCCCAGACAATTCCCTAAGACAAAAAAGTACAGAGAACATAATGATCTGTATATGTGGAAGGCTAGGAGTTCCCTACCTTGATGAAATCACAGGTCCAAACATAGCAGCAAAATTATGAAATCAATGTTAAAATGTGAAACTTTTCAGAGTTTAGCTCTGCCCCAAAGAATACTCTCCTTTGGTTATTGCTGTTAATGTCTAAAGGTGGAAATTCTTGAGTATTCTCATAACTTAGTCCCATTGACTATTTTGGAGGGGGGAGTGAAGCAATTGGGGTTAAGTGACTTGCCCAGGGTCACACAGCTAGTAAGTGTCAAGTGCCTGAGGAATTGAACTCAGGTCCTCCTGACTCCAAGGCTGGAGGTCTATCCACTGCACCACCTAGCTGTCCCCCCATTGACTATTTAAGAATGATCAAGCAAGCTTTACCTTGGTTTTATTTATTATTATTAATATGAATTATATTATTTATCTCCTGAACTTTTCTGATGTGCATATTTCTGTTTTTATTCCTCCAAGATGAAGGGTTCACATATTTTTAAAAACTGCAGTTTATATTAAAAGCTTCTCCCCTCATTTCCTTTTTTTTTTAAAAATTTTCCTTGCAAAGTATGCTGAATTGACAGCTCTGGCAATTTTTGTTTATACCCTAAGCAACTGTGACACCAATCAGTACTGACCTCCCTAGTTTTGTCTGGAGCATTGTTATGTGTGTTTCTGAAAGGGGTAGGGTTTTTTTCCCTCAATAAGGTATCCTTGAAAACACAAATGTATCCATGAGGGTGCTTGTGGCAAGCAAGCATGGGTCACTCTTACCAGCCACATGAGCTATATCCCTTTGTGATCAATCAACAGCAATAAACAAACAAATAAATGAATGAATGAATAAGCAAATCAGTAGATCAATAAATCTGTCAAGTGCCTGCTACATTCAGGACACTATTATGGGGCATACAAAGACAAAGGCCATTCATATCTTGGTCCTCCAAGAGGTTACAGTTTAATTGGGAAAATAAGATGCCTTCTATTCCTGGATTATTTTCCCCCCATGAACAAGGCATAGAAAGAGCTAGAAAACATATCTAGGAGCTGGGTTCCTAGTGGATTCATATTTACCCAAAGCCATATAGTCAGATGTCAATTCAACTTGTGCCTGGCTTAATGGGATGAATAAAAATGGGAGAGGATTAGGGTTAGGATTAAAACTTGCCCCTTACTGACCAGAAAGAATTAATACAGTTTCCTAACTAATCTAGGAAGTTGTTTATTCATCAGATTTTGGCTCATGATTGTGGAAATATTGCCACTCCTATCATAGCTGTGATTGTTGTTACTATTTTTACTATTACAAAACTATCATAGAATTTCGAGTTGACACAAACCTACTGTGAAGAAAGAATGAACAAATGAAGAAAAAATTTACAGAATTGCCCAGTTAAGATTATTTGGTATCTAAGACTGATAAAAGGTCTACCATACACCAAAGAAAATACCATGTCCTTCTCTTGAGTTTTCTCCTCTGTAAGAGGAGGGTTGGGAGGCCTTCAGTTCTAGAGTTACAATCTCTAATCCTCCTCAATAAACAATGCTGTCTATATGAATTTTTTTTTAAGGCAATTGGGGTTAAGTGACTTTCCCAGGGTCACACAGATAGTAAGTATCAGGTGTTTTGGTCTGAGGCCAGATTTGAACATAGGTCCTCCTGACTTCAGGGCTGGTGCTCTATCCACTGCACCACCTAGCTGGCCCTTTCTGTATGGATTTTGGAGTCCAAGCATGTGCCTCTGTTCTTTACCTCCTTCCCTCTGCACTACTGTCCTTGAGGGTCTTACTTTCTCCTCCCTTCCCATCATCTCCTTTAGCACTGATTGCTTGTGTTTGCATTTCCAAACTTCTGACCCAATGCCCTTCCTATTTCTGCCAACCCAGCAGACACTTTTCCTCCTCGCTTACCTCTGATGACAGAGCTGAGCTTCCTCTTTCCCCTGCGGGAAGGAGGAAGTGGAGGCTCCCTCCAAGGCCAGCCAATGCTATGAAGCCTTCAAGATGTCTATGCAATAGATACTGATCCCTTCCTTGTGGTCTCAGGTAGCTACAAGAAAATCCTTTTCTCTCAGGGAAAATGCCATTGTTTTGCAGCCACCCATTAAATTCTTCTAAGTCAATATTTGCAGAAAAGTAAGCACAGCATGCTATTATTGCCAATGGAGTTGTTTATTAATCCTTTTCTGTAGCTTCCTTCCTATCGGCTTCCTTTCTATTTTCGGCTCCTCATTAGAGCGGTAATGGTGTGTGCGTGTAGTATCAGATTGCACCGCAGTTTGGTGATGAAGTAAATCTTTATTCTGGAAGTAGTCACACAGGCCCCATCCCTGTCTTCTACCAAGGGTAGTCAGGTTGACAACCCTGTTTTCTGGTCAAACGGAGACTGAACACAAATGACTGTGTATGAAGAAGTTGCTGTGCCCAGTTGTTGTATCTAGCTATTCTGCTTGGAGATTCCAGAGAAGTTTGCGACCTCCTCAGAATACCAAGGGGGCATGAGTGTCACAGGACCTTTGACTCACAGCAGCCCCAGGAATGTAGAGGCCGTTAAATCCCCATTTTGCATGCAGAAAAAGGAGGCACACAGAAAGGTGAGATCAGAAGGTGACTAATGATGTGCCTACAGTCATGTAGCAAGTGTTCATCTCCCCAGACTCCTCCTCCAGTGAATTCTAAGCCTGATTCACAGAAAAAATTTGGTAGAATCCCTGCCTTTCCTACTTTAACAGTTTGTATAATATGGGGTTCATCGTTCTTCAAATGCTGGCTAGAAGGAAGCACTCAGCTTCCCCTGTTTGGACTCAAGAGTTAAAAACATAATGTTACCTTAAAGCCCCTCTTCACCAACTGCTCTGAGCCTCTGCTCCCTCTCTCTGAATTTCCCCTAGACCAGCTGGAACTAGTGTCATAATAATACATTGTAGTGGTTGAAAAAAGGACAATTTATTTAAGATAGAAACATGGAGTAAATAGCCTGGAAAATACAATGTGGCAGCAAATATTCTCACCAATTTCTCAAATGTAATGGGGGAGGAAAACTGGTCAACGAGGGCTCAGTCCTTAGAGCAGATCAGGACTGCATTGGTCAAACCCCTCCCTGTCCTGTCTCCCATTATATAAACAATATCCTGCTCCCCAAGAACAAGAAATGTTGAATTGCTGTATCCCTGACCCATGCTGCTGCTGTCAGGCCAGTACTCAACACTCTTATGTTATTGTTGTTAGTCCTTCATCTTCAAATAGGACCATTGACATCATGGGGTGACGTCTTGACTGGAGCATGACTTGGATTTAGGTGAGGCAGAGTTACAAAAAGTTGTTAGCCTCACTAGTACTTCCAGAGTCATCAAAGTTCAGTGGCAAGACAAAAGTTGGTGAGTTGATTGATTCAACATCAATAACCTCTTAGTCATGAGCTGATCACTAAAGACATTCAATCTCCATGCCTGGTTCTTTTACTCTTGGGTGAGAGAAGGAAATGGCATGCTGTATATAAGAAATAGCTAGCAGGACCGTTTGACTGGAATGGAGAGTGAAGGGAAGGAAGTAATGTAGAATAAAACAGAAAAAGTAGGCGGGAAGCAGATGGTGGAAAATCCCAAATGGTAAGCTGGAGGATTTTATATTTTATCCTAGAGAAAATGAGGAGGTATTGAAGAGTTTTCAGTAGTAGAATGATGTGGTCTGTTCTATGTTCTAGGAATGTTAATTTTACAGATGGGTGGAGGATGCATTAAAGAGGGGAAAGACTGGAAACAAGGAGACCAATTAAGAGGACATTGGAACAATCCAGGCAAGAAGGAATAAAAACCTGAACTAGAGTAAAGCGTGTGAGACAAGAAAAGGGGACAGAGATATGTTAGGCAGACGATATCACTAGATTAACAAAGCTCTATTACTATAGACAGCTTGATGACTGAAAAATAGTTTGGAAACAAGACTTGGCAACTGGTGGATAAATAATTAGAGGTGGGAGGCAGGGTAAAGAAAAATAGAGAGACATAGGATCATGCCAAGATTTCAAACTCAGATAACTGGAATGATGGCAGTATTCTCAACAGAAATAGGGAAAAGTGGAGGGGGGGAGGATAGGAGTCCAGTTTTGGACTGGACTCTTGAACTTGAACTAGGGATGCCTCTAGGACATGCAGGTGGTCTTCTGTCCAGAAGGCAGTTGGTGATGCAGAACTGAAGTTCACTGTTTTCAAACAAAGACAATCCATAGGGAATCCTTTATTTTCATGATCATGATCCTTCCACTGGCTCTTGTTTCTTCTTCCTTTTTCTTCTCCCACTTTCAGTTTTTTGTCCCAAGCTTCTCATATACTTCCTGGGTTATGTCATGGACACTTGGACACTGTACCCACTTTTATAGAGAGATGAGTCACAAGGAAAAAAAGTTCCAAAAGAGACAGAAGAATCACATGCTATTCTCTAAATGCTTTTCATTGCTCTTTTCAAAGAACTCCAAACAGCCTTTAAACTCCAATTAGGGACTTTGCTCAGTACTATTTTACATTCTCAGTTTTGTTTTGCTTTGTTTGGCTTTGCTTGTAGCAAATCCCCATTTTAAAAATTCTCACTTGCAAACTAGTAGGGAATGTTGAAAGTTATTTCTCCCTAAGATTAACACCAGTTTACAAAGACCTTTCCTTCAACAACATTGTGAAATAGGCAGCACAAGGATTATTATCTCCATTTTACAGATGTGTCTTGGAGAATTTAAGTGACTTGCCCAGCTCTCACAGCTAATAAGTACTATACCTGAAATTGGAACCCTGGTTTCTTGCCTCCAGGTCCAGTGTCCTTATCACTATTCCTGACTGCCAAGAAATTACTTTGGAAAACTTGAGAGCTATTTGGCTGAATATTGAGCTTTAAAGGAGAGCCTAAGACTCAAGGTCATTAAGGGAAAGCAGTTCATGATAAATGACAGCCTCCTTTAGTTTAGGTAAAATCCTTTTGCTGGGCAAGGAGTCAAAAATAGCTTCCCGATTGTTTAAGAACTACTAAAGGTCATTTGCTCTGGCTTCTCATTGTGAATGACTTCTAGCAGGTTTCTATGTAGCAACAGGACCTGAAGTACCAATCAATGGACCAACCATTCAAGCTTTCCCCATGTGTTTGCCACATAGAGCCCAGTGGCTGAGCAGGAATGCTTCACAATCTGTCTGCTTCTAATTCTTCTCTGCTGGCCTATCTGTTAATGTCCCAAGTGGGTTTACTTTACAGCAGTGTGATCATCTGTGTATTATTAACTAACCACAAATTAAAGTCATTACTTGGTGCTTAATTTTATGTAACATTTCTTTGTAGTGTGTACAAAAGAAATTTGTTTTTACAGGAATTTGGTAAATAACATGTGCCATGATTAATTAGAGAGTATAATGGGCCTGTTGATTTGAAATTAAATTCGGCGCAATCATTTCCCTAAAAAAAATTTTGAAATTGGCATTTGGGGGATATATGAATTGATGCTGAAGCCCTTTGATTCTGCAAGGGAGTCTGTGTTGATGGGCCAGATGACATGAATCAGACCTGTTGGACTGCATTCCCAGGAAGAGCTGAGTTACTGTGTTGAGGCTTATAAAAACCACACACATCATCTCTATCAATGGCGGACCCAACATAAAAAAAAATACATACATATATAGGAAAAATAGCATTAAAAGATTACAGATAAATTGCATTTCAGTCCTCTCCAAAATCCAAGTAGCATCTAACAAGAAAAACACACAGTTACAACCTGTCAAGCCAGAGGTACCTTAATGACAATTTCATGAAGGGGAAGAAAGAGAAACTCAGAGTATGTTGGCCTGGCTCGTGATACAGGGAGTGAAATTAAGGAATTACAAATGGGCACAGAGAACAAAGGAAATGGCAGGAAGGGAGGGTTGTAATGAATAGAACATGGTCTGAATATCCACAGTGACAGAACAACTGGCTGAAGAGTGACAGATCCAATCAACCAGCTGCTTTGTCTTCATGATACCCACCAAATGACCAGCACTAAGGAAGTTTTCCTATTGAATTGACTGAAATGGGCTTGTTGTTATGGCACGGTGTAGACATAGCCTTATTCTAGTAATTGCAGAGTGGCATTCAAAAACATTAGGACTCTGGAAGGAAATGAGAATATTTCTGTAACTTTTAAGACTAGTGAATAAGACACAAATGATTGTTGTTGTTGTTGTTAGTGTTTGTCCTTCATCCTCAAAGAGGACCAATGACATCACGAGTGTGATGTCTTGGCTTGCGTGTGAATTGGATACAAGGCAGAGCTGTGTAAAATCATCAGCCTTACTCTCTCCTCCAGAGACATTGGAGTCCAGTGGCAAGACCACACAAATGATAAACTGGTATGTCATATGTAGTATGAAAGTGAATGTTTAGACATTTCAATTCTCCAGTCCAGTCACCGTAGCCTTGGTTAACCTTTCCACACAGCCATCATCACCAAATAGCTATTTTAGAGGCTCAGCTTTAGAATCCTCTCCTGGCTAAAGTGGGAAGACTTCATGTCACCTTCCCATTTCCTCAGTCTAATCATTAGTCAAATTCAAAACTCATCAAATTCAGATTATATGATTAGGTATATTGAGTGAAGATCTCTAATTCAGTAGTAAAGGTGACCTTTGGATTTGATATTTGTAATGTGTATCCAATACACTTTGAGTGATCTATGAACTGCGTTACACTATTTTTATAGCTAGATCATATCCCATGTTTGATTTGAACATGCAGTTTTGAATCCTTGAATGAATTATTTTTTTCATGGCAGAGCTGGGACATATCCCTTGTTGCAACCCACACACTCCTTCTAGCTATGGAATCATAATCAAAATCAACTCTGCCATTGCTCCTAGAAAGTGTAGGTCAACCTAGTTCCCTATGGCTCTACCCCCATCCCTGGAACTTTCTAAACAAAACACCTCCTCCCCTCTTGCCTACCATTCTTCATTACATGTTGTTTTCCCCATTTAGTATATAAGTTTCTTGAGGGCAGGGACTGACTTTGTTTATTTAAGTCAACGAGCATTTATGAGGCGCTTACTATGTGACAGGTCTGCCACCAAGGAGTTCACAATCTAACAGGAGACAACATGCAAATAACTATGAGCAAACAAGCTATAGATAGATAGCGTGATATAATATTAGGTATCTATGATATATATGCTAAGTTTTGGGGTATATATAATGTGTATGTGTGTGTATGTGATTGGTCTCTCCAGCATTTAGCACAATGCTTGGCACATAGTAAATGCTTATTTTTTTCCCTATTAATTTTAATTTATTTATAATTAATTAATTTTTTTCCCTATTCATTTCATTCATTCATCTAAGTTCTATAGTACAACTTTTAAATATGTGAAATATCTATGGAACTATTTTTTATCTTGGTGGACATTGCACCCACTGCTTTTACTGTATTCTTAAGTATTATTGATACTGTAGAATTCCAGTGGTAGGATTCTATATGAGGATGAGATGAGGATGAAGCCCATAAATACGTAAGTGTACATACACAATGTCCTTTTATTCCCCCAGGACTTTATTTCTTGACTTCTCCTACTGTTTTCTGTTTTTGTTTTTAACACTACCATCCTTCCTTCTAACCTCTTTCCAGTTTTCCTGAGGGATTGAATACAGGTTTCCACTTCTCTCCTGCCCTGCCTAGTCCTATTCTCTGAAGTCAGGATATCTTGTTGAGTTTCTTTTTATGACTTGTTGCTGTTGAACACTATAAAGTAGGTACTTTAAATAACAGACAAAAAAGTAAAAAAGTTACAGAAGTCTTAAAAGCCAGGTTTTGTCTTTCCTGCCAACATAGGAAGAGCTAGGCTGAAATCTTGCTTAGCCCTATCTATCCCCTTTCTGAGATGTCAAGGAAAGGAGTGTCTTGTGGGGGCAGGGTGGGAGGGGAGCAGTATGGCTCAGAAATGGAGATATACTTCCACTTCAGAAACTGAGCAGTTAATTTGTGATTATATTATTATTATCATAAGATAGGAGTTATTTACTCCCTTAAGTTTACTCTGTCATATCATTTACTCCATATTTTTGCATTTTTAAAAACTTTTCCCCTTAGTCATTCCATTAAATCTTATTAATTTAAATTCAACAGTTTAACAGCATACTAGGTATAGAACTCTGCTCAGTGCTATTTGAAATACAAAGTTTAGATGACCTATCCCTGTCCTCATTGAGGTTATATTGCACTAAAAGGATATGACACACATACAGATAATTATGCTCTTAATTATGGCAGCTAGGTGATAGAGTTGTTGGAACTTGGGGCCTGAAGTCAAAAATACCTGCGTCTCAAATCTGGCCTTAGACATTTATTAGCTGTGTGATCCTGGGTGAATCATTTAATCTCTGCCTGCCTCATTTTCCTCAACTAAGATAGGGAAAATTTAGCACTTACCTCTTAGGATTGTTTTAAGGATCAAATGAGATGATATTTGTAAAGTACTTAGCACATAGGCTGGCACATAGCAGAGACTTAACAAATGTTTCCTTCCTTCCTTCCATATTCCTTCTATATTCCTTCCTTCCTTCCATATTCCTTCCTTCCTTCCACACATCTTTCATGTACTGAAGCATTCATTTGTTTTGAAGTGCCATGTCTGGTCTGATGTTGGATAAAGGATCAGGGGAAGATTCCATGAATTAACTCTTATTTGAATTGGGTTTTAAAAGATGGATAAGAATTTGACAGGCAAAGAATGGGAATGTGGGTATTCAAGACACAGAGAATGATGTGAGTGAAGACATCAAAGTGGATGATCTCATGCCATATGAGCAATAGTTGATGGTACTGGGAATGTCTGACACAGAAAAGAGAAGACCTGAGGGGACATGATAGCTGCCTTCAAGCTGTCATATGGAAAAAGAATAAAACTTGCCCTGCTTAGTCCCAGAAGACAGAAATAGGAGCCACACGTGAAGATTTTGAAGAAATTAATTTTTTCTTTATGACAGAAAATATTTCATACTGATTAGAGTGTTCTAAATGTGGAATGGGTTGTTCCAGGAGGCAATGGCCTGCCCTTACTGGAGGATCACCAATCAGATAAGGTGTAGAAGGGCTCAATCCTTTGTCAAGTATGGATTGACCTAGATGACCTCTGAGATCCTTTCCAACTCTGAAATTCTGTGATTATGTGAAATCCTTTGGGAAAAAATCTAACCACTTTCTTGCTGGAACTAAAGGTAATAAGAAGTTTATTCACATCTAACCTAGAGAGGTAGGTGGATTAGAGCATTTGCTAGAAATTATGTGTTATTGGCGGAGAGAAGGGACCATCATAATGGATCTAGAATAGTGGATTGTCGGAGAATTGGGAGGACCTCGGAGAGGGCTCAACTGTGTGTTCTGTCTTTACATGTCTCCTTGCCCTCTGCTGTTATTTTCTCTATATGCTGCCCTTTGGGGGGCACCCAAGTAAGCCAAAGAAAATCTGTCATGATTATCTGAGCCAAGAAGTACTTGAGTTCAAGAGCTCAATTATTTTCAGTCTACATATGCTCTGACAGCTGAAAGTGTACTGTAGAAACAGGAACTTCATGAGCAGATCAAAAAGGAGGAGCAATTTTGAAATGCCAGGAAGCAAGGAGTCTTCTGCAGATCTCTGAAATCCATTATAAGCCTTTCAAAACAGTCATCTTTGTATCTCCAATACATAGAATACACCCTTGCATAAAATAGGAGTTTAATAAATTTATTTAATTTGTTAAGTAGAACAAGATGCCCTGTGGAATGGTTCCAGAGAAATATGACTCCCACCACAAGGCCATTTGACCCTTTAGTGTGGATGTTTGGTTAAGGTGAGAGAAAGAAGGTCCCCATAAACTGCACTGGCCAATCAATCTTGTGTCTGAACTTTAAGTTTGGTTTAGAAAACGATACTCTGCAAACTTAATAGATTTGTACATTTTGGTGCTTTTTTAAACTTTGTTTATTCAATAAATTTTGCTTCTATAAATTCCAACTTTTGGTTGAACTAAAAAGAAAAAAGATGCTTATATACTTCAATCAGGATAGATAGGGAGGAGCCCTGTACTGGAGACTGAGGAGATGGCAAATGACTCTTTCAAACGATCCAGAAAGAATTGTTAAGGTGGGGGCAGAGAGTGGGAAAAGGCAGGAAGGGCAAATTGGGCTGCTGACTGATCTTTTTGTCCGGACAGTATCCTCTAGTTAGGTTCTATTTGTGACCCTTACCCCTCCAGGAATGCTTTGCAACAGAGACCTCAAAAAGGGTCCCACAAAACATATTAGCTACATTAAACAGTGCCTTCCAATTGTACCAGAGAGAAATGGAATACATCTTCAAGTGGGATTCCACACTAGATGGTTATTTTTTTATGGAGCGCTTATGTCATTCACAAAAGAGATGTAGCATCCCCAAGGGAGAGATAGCAGGTGTACAGCTTCTCTCAAGGTTATTTAATTGCTGTCAGGGAAGACATATGATTAACAAAACCAAGTACTGGAGATATGAAGTATAGACAATTTTAAAGTTGTTTATATAGTTGATTACAGTCTATCATACAATATGTTTATTTGCTATAAACATGCCTATCACAAACTGTTCCCACACCTGTGCATCTATCTAAACAACCCACCACACAGTTCTTTGTAATTCCTGGCTGCAAGAGTGACGAGTACGGAATTTAATATACCTAACACCCTTTCTATGAGGCTCAAGCTCGAGATTCAATTCCCCTTATGACCAGGCGGAGCAGAGCCGGCATAGTAATTGTCACTAATGTTCCTCCAGAAAGCACAGGTGTGTAAAGAATGCTTTGGGCTCCCTAGGAGGAAGCTACTTGGCCTTTTATTGCACTCACTGCCCCCTTGTGGTGGTGCTTCAGGCCGGGTTCATAACAGCCATAAAGAGTCTTCTGTGTTATGTGTCACCTTGAGGCTCCAAGATCATGGGACTGTGCACACATGATTCAGTGAGACCATAGAGTCAGAGCTGGAAAGGATCTTAGACTCCACTGCGTTTAACTACCTTATTTTACAGATAACAAAACTGAAGCTTAGAAAGGTTATAGGGCTAGTGAGGGCCTGAGGTTATATTTGAGCCTGGGTCTTTTTGACTAGTTAGTCCAGCGCTCAGTCCACCCTTCTCCCTCATTTTCCAGATGAGGAACTGCGTCCCAGGAAGGTTCAGTGACTTATTCAAGGTCACATGAGGTAATAAACTAAGTACAGTGCCTGACAAGCCACTTAATAAATGTTTGTTGTATTTTATTGAATTGAATTAGTAAGGAGCAGAGCTAGGCTTTGAACCTCGGTCATCTAACTCCAAAGCCAACCAAATTTCCATTCCACTGCAATCCAGTTCAATGCAATCCAATCCAAATTAATCCAACAAGCATTTATTAAATGCCTATCACTTGCAAGGTACTAGGTGATGGTGAAAAAAAAGATAACAGAAGAGTTCCTGCCCTCAAGGTATTTATGTTCTAGTGCTTAGTTATATTATATTACATTACATTGTATCATATCATATATTATGGTATATCATATTATATCTATTGTTTATATAATAACCAACAGTGGAAAAAAGACCCTTACATGATGACTTACTCTCTTAAAAAAATCAGTGGGAGAGTGAACAATAGCCATCTTTTTGTCAGTTAAGTACATTTGTGCCTTGTGGATATATTTAATTAAACTAGTTCAACTTACCACAAGTTAGGAAGTGAATTTTTTTTTTTTTGCTGCTCCTTAAAACAGCGAGTACTTTTTGCTTTCCAGGCATATCCTGAGGTTTGCTTCCAATCCTTTTTGTGGTTCCCTTCACAAAACACCCTCCAGAGTGTAGACTCTAACTTGGACAGATGATTGTGTCTCAGGGGTGCAAAAGGAACCAGGGCAGGGGAGTGTCAGGATGTCATGCTTCCCCAGGAGGCCCAGAAGGAGTGTTTAATAAGCTTCTCCTTCTACAGGCAGTCCAAGGGACAACTCTGAATGTGTTCACTGTAGAAGAAAGTCCTGAAGAAAGTCCTATGATCCAGAAAACAGGGACTTGGGGTTCAGATGCTACATTGAGGGGGGGATTACTAGCCTAGAATGGCATTCTGTTCTGATTTTCTATTTTCATTTTGGGGAATTTGGTTTGAAAATGCTCAGCCATGAAACCAAGATGAACTTTGTCTTCTAAGACAAGTCACTATATGTGCATGTCCTGAGTAATGCCACCCAAGGTAGAGCAATAGTCCATACCAGGAATCCTAGTTTGCTAACTCCTAGTCTATACGGTCATCTATATCACCTTTAAATTTAAAAACAGTCAGTTGTATTGATGGTCTTTTATTACATCACAGTCATTTTTAGCAGCCATTTTCGGATACACACACACACACCCATACACATGTATTCCCCATTGAACCCATTGTTGTAACAAAGGAAAATGGTTAAGCACAATCCAAGAGTCATAGTGACACTGATATAATATTCAACCTTCCACTCGTGTGCTCTCTTATCTCTCCTAAGAGAAGCAAACCTATTTCATGATCTTTTTTCTGGGAGCAAGTAGGTTATTTCAATCACTGAATTAGGCTTCCTTTTAGACACTGGAGTGGTTTGCCATTTCCTTCTCCAGCTCATTTTACAGATGAGAAACTGAGGCAAACTGACTTGCCCAGGGTCACTAAGTGTCTGAGGCCAGATTTGAACTCATGAAAATGAGCCTTCCTTATTCCAAGCCCTGTGTTCCGTGCACTATGGCGCCACTTAGCAGCCCAGGCTTCCTATTAGTTTTCCTTTTGTTTGTATTATCGCAGTCCTTAGTATATATGGTTCTCCTGGTTCCACTTAGGTCCTTCTGTATCAATTTAAACAAGTTTTTGTGTCATTGCCTTCTGTTGCCAAAACCAGGCCCTAACACATATGCCCCAGGGCTAGGAGGTGCTCAATAACTACTTGTTATCAGTGGCCATATTTTACCATCAGATGCAACAAAGCAATTCACCCTTTTCTCCCCTCCTTCCCTAGGAGTGTACTCTCTCTGGGATGAAATGATAGGGGGAGGGGTGCGGTCTGGGGGAGGATATCCTATCATCTCAAAGACAACTAAAGCTGCCTTGGCTGTTTCCAGCCAAACTCCCAGCTCAGCAGCAGGGTGGGCAGGAAGGCAGTTAATCATATACAGATTTTTAGTTACATAGCTTTGGGAAGCTAACATAGGAAGCTAAAGAGTGCACTCTGGAGAATCCTGGATGAAGACTAGCTCCTTCCCCTGTCAATACCCATACAGCCCACACCCTTCTCATGGTTTGGCAGACAAGATGGTGTCTGAGCTCAGTGTACTGGACAGAACCCATCAGCCCTTGGGCAGAGAAGGAGACATTCTCTTCCCACTCCTGGAAGCCTATTCTGCTCACAAAGAGTAGTCTTGGACCCTGTGAATAAAAAATAAGTCATCAAATATAAAACTTAATCACAATCCATTAATATTTATTGAGTGTCCACAACCTACTAGGATCACGGGGAACATACCAGAGCCATGATTCTTGCCCACAGGAGTTGTACCCTATTTACTACTCCCAAAGCTTAGGGAATCTTCTCTACATGAACGCAATGCCCCTCATTCAAATGAAGTCATCATGTTTATATATATATATTATGTATGTATGTATGTATGTATGTATATATGTGTGTGTATATGTATATGTATCTATATATACAAAAAGGTATATGTATATATCTATACAAAAATATATGTATATATAGATACATATACATATGTGTGTATGTATGTATCTCTCTCTCGCTCTCTCTCTCTCTCTCTCTCTCTCTATATATATCTTAATGCCAAATGTGTAGAAATTCAGGTTTAGACAACTTGGCTAAAGTCACAATAGGAGTCAGGTATGAAACCAAGGGCAGATGATCTGTCTGTTTGTCAGGTGTCAGGAGGTGTTTGTAAGTCCAGAAATGTTCCACTATGTTTCTTTTTGAGATCTCCTCTAACTACTTTCATCGTGTTCTCTTTATTTCTTCCACCCATGGAGCCAAATACTCTTGAGATGCAAAGGACGTTAAAAAATGAGCTGCATGCTGCTAACCTAGTTGTGAGGGGCTATTGGTCATTCATTAGCCTCTTTCTAAGCTCTAATTGGTGGTATCTTTCCACTTCCTACAGATCCTCCTGCTAGTGGCCTTTCCCTGGAACAGGCTCCATATTACAATGTGAAGTCATTAGCCTTGATGACATCATTGTAGGAAATTTTTGCAATCCAGATATAAAATTTTGGCCTACCCAATTCCTCTTACCTTCAGTATCAACTAAAGGGTCTCGTTTGGTTTATCCATAAATTTTAGGTACTGTTACATAAACATGACTCTGTACATGGCTCTGTTAACATAAACATGACCTAGCACCCAAAAAAGACGCATTTTATTTCAGTTAGGTCCAAGATGAGTTTTCATTTACTGTCCTTGACAGATATTAAACTGTCATGCCAAGATGCATATGGCAATATGACAGGTTTGGCCAGGCAGGACTGGGATTCCGGCAAGGCAGGAGGGTCCTGGCATTACTGTGCATCAGATGAGCAAGAGTTGAGTTTTGGAAGAGCAGAGAGAGCTGGAAGGATAGAGTAGATGCCATAGATCTGGGTAGACCAGAGAAGCCATCTGAGATAACCAGGTATTGCCAATTGAAATTGGCAAGGTTTAGAGTTCCATCAAACTGTTTTATTAAATTTGGAATTATTTAACTCTAATGTCACTATTGATAAATTTTGATATCATTTCTTAGAGCAATCAAGCAACAGGTATTAATTAAGCACCTGCTACATCCCAGACACTGTGCTAGGTGATAAGAATTGTACAAAGGGTTACATCTTAAAGGAAGAGAAGGACTCTGTGAGGTAAAGGAAAGAAGGAAACCCATTCCAGGCATGGGGGACAGCCATTGCAAAGGCACATACACAATGCGTGACATGTGAGAAACAGAGAGAAAGCTAGTTTGATCGAATCAGAGAGCACAGGAGGAAAGAACAGCCTCCAAGGGCGGTTGGAGCCAGGCTATATTAAACTTTTCAAACTGATTTAATTATCTAATTTTACATTTGCAATTATTCTGTAAGATACATAGGACAAGTAGTATTGCCCTTATTTTATTGATATGAAGCCTGAAGCACCAAGTATCCAATGTCACATATCTAGCTAGCTATAGGCAGAGTCAGGACTATAACCTGGGTCTGGTCCTATATAATGCATCTTCTCTTATTTGAGTAATTGTCCAAATAAGAAAGGCTCTTCTCTGTCTCTGTGTCTCTCTGCTTCTGTCTCTGTCTCTGTCTCTTTCTCCATCCATTTATCTATCCATCTGTCCAGCCATCTCTCTATCTATATATCTAAAAGTTTTATTTAGTGCTGTTTGAAAGACACTCATTCTTTTACATCCAAAACAGTTTCATGCATCATAAATGCCAGCCCCCTCAGAAGAAATGTGTGAAAAACAACAGTTGCATTTCCATTTTGCCTCCTTCAACGGCTGCAGAGTGTGTCCTGAAAAGTTGGGTGACAAGATCTGAAGCAAGGAACTTTGTGAAATAGAATTTCGAAACAAAAGCAATATTCCACTGTGATCCACGTGGGTTCTGAATCCGTTTGCAGAGATAAAAATGTTGCATCACACAGTGGTCATACCATAGCTTCTCTCTCCAAAAATGACTATGAAATAGTTACTTTTCACACCTTCCTTCCTAGAGAGAATCAGAAACTATGATCAAATGGGATGCAAAAATAAGCAATTTAAGCAATGCATTTTTAATGTGGATTGGATGCAGTTCTTAAAGAGGATTCTTGTGGGTAAGCCCTTGGTAACAAGCTCAAAGTCCTTCCCACCCCCCTCCCTCCTCCCCACATGTTGGAGTACCCGCCACAAACTCCCAACCAGCTGGGTTTTAATTGATTCCTAGTATTGCAGTGAAAGTATGGCAGATAAAACATGACAGAGCTCTTGCTGATGTAAATGAAAATGTTGGAGCAAAACAGCTGGGGAAAGGAGAAAGACTCTCCAGGTTTACATAACCCCAACATGCTTACATTGTTTCTTCCACGTTTTTCCAACCCAAACTCACCTGGTTTTGCTCAAGACCTAGAACACCGTGAATTGTATCCAGCACCTCATATTTATTCATGCCATCATCAAGAACATCTCTGCAGGCTTGACCAAGGTCTGTCATTGAATATGTTTATCCAGCTGCATGGCAAAAACCATAATACAGTCATAATTCTTAGTCCGTCACCTACTCAATATTTTGCTACACTGATTAAATTAGCTCATAAATAATATTATTTAAACATTAGAAACTCATGGTGTAGATATTTAGTTCAATGCCCTTTTGGGCATTTTCAAATATTCCTAGTCACTTGGTTACTTCATTAGAGGTCTGAAACAATGAAAATAACCTCTTCTTATTCAGAACCTTAATGATCTTCTTAAGAAGAGATAGAATTCCTCCAAGCAATCCTTCGTCCAAACCCTGCAATATTATATAGCACCAGGAGCCATTAAAAGGCCATGGCAGAGATGTGATAAGTAGAACGGTGGGGGACATTTGTATTGCAAAGGGTAAGGATTTCCTTAAGCAGAAAAGGCTTAACTTTCTAATCGTGACTCACTGTATTTGGAAGTAGGCAGTTGCTCTTTCTACAGAGGCAGTGATAAAAATCATCCCATACTTTTTAGTCTTCCTGATGAGCCAACAGCTTCTTCCCTACGAGATTTGCTAATGTGCCCTGTAGGCTGTATCTGTGTACATCTAAGGTGTCGGACTTTTGCCTCTAAATAGTTCCACCGAGGTCTGTTTTTAAAGGGACCTTCAGAAAAGTCTATGTGCCCTCATCTCACTGGCTTGAGGACTGCATTTTGAGTTGATCAACTAATCAATAAGCATTCATTGAACAACTGCTATATGTTAGCCATTATGCTAGGCTCCTCAGATGCAAATATGCAGAGTGAAACCATCTCCACTCTTATTTGAAGACAAGAGACCTGCCTTTGCCCTCAAACACAGGCATGGATGCCAGCCGTGGAAACCATTTTGACATAGATACCAGGCAGCAGAGCCAAGAGTCACATACAACAGGATTCATATCCTTATAAAACCACCTTCAGAAATAAAATATTTACGACTGGTACCAAGAGGCAATTACAGATTCTAGAATGGCATCCAAACTCTTTTAGCAGCTCAGGGAATAGCCTTGGTTAGCAACTGCTCACAATGTCAAAGCTTTTGGAAACTTTTTACAGCCATTTTACTGTTTTTATTTCAAAAAATAAAACCTAAAAGAGCTTGAAGAGGAGGATTTTAGAGGTTTGCACAATAACCTGGTTTTAGTGGTTTTGGTTCTTTGCATTTTACTTTATTCGCACCCACTAAAATTAACCAAAATTAATCCATGTTTGCACAAAGGCAGCAGATACAAATGAACTCCCCTCGACTTCATTCTGTGAACTAGCTAGGGTATTTTGGAATGCATCGGCCCTGGGAGGAGAAGTGCTTATCACAAACAACATATGGGTATTAAAATCTGAAACATCCAGGAAAGAACAAGTGAGCCATTTTCACTTTACTTGTTCTTAATTTTTCCCTCAGAAGATGAATGATTTCTAATCACATTCCATTTTCAACTATGGGTTTTGGATCTAGGGCAAGAACCAGGTTGGTATAAAAATCCTGGCGCGTCTACAGCCCCTTCCACTGATTAGCTAATGCGTTTGTGTCATCTGCTTTCCTTGTTGTGTGAAAACACACTGAGGAAATGTGTAAGTGCAGTGAATTGTTCCCAACTCTTTTATTCACCTTTCAGCATGCTAGTTCCTTCCCTTGGCATTGATATCATTATGCACTTGTCAAAGATAGACTGTCACTTTAGGGCCTCCATTATGTGCAAGATTTGGCAGCCAATTTCGCCACTGGGATTTGCTTATATCCTCTGTATGTTATTGTACTTCTCTGGCATCCAGTAAATTCCATAACCCACTTCTTTGATGTTCATTCCAGCCCCTAAATGTGGAAACAATGACTGAAAATTTGGATCAAAGCATCCCATAGATGCTAGGTAAAAGAGCTCTATGACAATTTACAAGAGTTGAAATAATCTTTCTAGCTAAAATCTAGGCCAGTAGTCATCTAAGAATGGTTCTATCCTCCAAATATGAGGAATTCAGAGAGAACAACTACAAAGTTCCAAGAAAAAGAGACCAAATTTAATAGCTGCTGGATTGAGACTTGTGGTCACTTCTAGTTAAAAAATAAGCAAAGTGACTTGTTTTATTTCTTTAGCCCATTAGTGTTCTCAGTCCCTACACTGGTCCCTCTACTTTGTAACCAGAGGTTTATGGCTGTGCCTTGTTCATAGTGAAGGAAGTCTCCACATGCCATCTCTATAAGGTAAACTTCACAGGATGCTCATTGTTTCTGTGATTTAAGAATGGACTTTAAAGTCTGTGAACTGTCTAAAGAAATTTTCAAATGAATTATTAAAAACCCCTGAGCTACTTGCATTCAAAGTAGTCACTCTCTCTCTAGATTTAGCTGTTTGCTCATGATCTACTTGCAGAATATCAGCACAAATAATTACTTCATTCCTACTTATTTCATTGGGTCAACTTTGACTCAGAAAGGCAGTAAAGCAGGTAACCTCACAGAGATGTTTTGAGGACAGATGAGCTAATAGATAGGAAAGTGCTTTCAACTCTTTGGGGAAAAGGTGCTATATAAATCCAAGGTATTTTATGGTTATATTTTCGCTTTGCCCCATTTGGTATCCAGAAATGTGCTACTTATAATTAATACCCAGTGTTGAACTATTAAAAATACCTGTATCCATCTCTGACTATGAAAAAAAAAGATACTGGGAGGTTCATACTCTGGAATTGAGAAGGATTTCTAGTAGCTGATTGCATTAGATAGAAAGAGTGTCACCTTATTGTCATAGAATTTGATCAATTAAGAAGTCCTGTACCACCAATAGGTGTGCTGAATAGCCCTTAAAATGTCAATTTCAAACTGCCATCTTTAAGGAGTAGGGTTTTTTATGACCAGACATATGCAACACTGACATCTAGTGGTTACTTCAGATAATTCCATGTGTATGTCCCTGAATAGTGGGCTAAGTGAAAGTTTTAAACACGTGAACGAGCACGTTCTGTAGTTTGTATTCTGTTTTGGTCTATTACTGGAGTTTGATGGTTCTGGTCATGTTGTAATTAAAGTGGAATGCTACTCTTCTGTTCTATCCCCAATAAGAGGATAACTCTGTAAGAGGCATTTTCCATTTCCTATTTCCAATAAACAACTTATCAGTCATTATGTATCGGGCCTTTATTGGTTCTCTCCCTCTGCTTTCTCCAGCAGAGCTCATTCCTATTTGTGTCTATAGGAGTTATGTCTGTATCACATGTATTTAGGAGAAAAGAAGTGCTACACGTCCAAACGAAATATTTAGGAGTGATAGTGATAATAACAATGATAGTTGAAATTTATTCAGGGTGTCCCAAAAGGCTTCATGCACTTTTCAGCTCTAATAATTCACTAAGGCTTTTGGAACACCCAGCATAATGCTTTAATATTTGCAAAGCCCTTTACATACACTGTCTTGTTTGAGTTTCACAATAACCCTGTGAGACAGGAATTACAGGTATTTTCTGAAGTTTATAGGTGCTATTGCGTGTACTATAATTTCCTTATTTTATAGATAGGGAAAACTGAGTCTATGAGAAATGAAGTGATTTGCCTCTATCAAAGGCAAGGTTTGAAGACAGGTCTTTCTGGTTGACTCCAATTCCAGCATTCTACCCACCACACAGGCTTCCTCCTTGAGCATCAAAGAGTTGCTCAGAAAAAAATTTCCTGGAAATGAGGCGTCTATGAGGCTAACTGTCCTCAGTGATTAGTTATGAGTTAGACTTCCCAGTTTTCATGGCCATGCTCTAAAAAGTCGATTAAGGTTTTAAAGGGAGGAAAAATAGGTCTTACTCACTGACCCAAGTCAAATTTAGCAAAGGGTCCATTAAAGTGAAAATATATGTGGGAAAGGAGTACATATGCTGTCTTTCCTAGAATTCGTGGGAATGGAATTCCCTAAAAAAAACAAGATCATCTTACTGAAGGTGTTCTATTCTTCAGTCATATTCAAATGCTAGATAGCCTCGAAAGACAGCACTAATCAGCTTTCATTTTCAAAGAATATGTCAGAGAGCATCTGCCCAGGTACTGCTTAACAAAAGCCTAAAGCAATAAGCATCACATAGTGAGACGTTTGCTAAGTGTTTTTTGGCGGTGGCCCTGAGTCCCTCTTTAGGGACGTTCCTGGAAGTAGAAACCTAGTAGGCCAGGTCAGTCAATATTGATGGCTCTGAAATCTGAGTGACCTGGATGCCTGCTCACCTGTTTCTGAGATGGCATGTTGTCAGTGAGACAGCCATCTTCTGCCTCATGATTTCCTGGTCTTCAAGCTTTCTGAATAAAGGATACCATTCTATCCTGATTCCTCTGATTAAAAAAAAAACAAAAACAGATATGTTAACACAAGACAGAAAGAAATGAAGGACACTCCTTCTCCTCTGTCTACCCCAAATCTTTTGACTGAAAATGACTGAAAAATAGTGTTGAAGCTTCGACATAACTCCTCCCCCTCAACACACACAAAATCTATCCAAGCTATTCTTCAGTTGCATGTATCTCCATTGTGCCTAAGCACAATGACAAGGTAGAAATAGAAAGAGGAGAGAAATCACAAGAAAATGGTTAAACTATAAGGATGTATTTTTTTTTATATATTTGTGATTTGCCTTAAGATAAACTCATCTCTGTTTCCTTACTTCCCTGGCTTCCTTCAAGTCTCAGCTAAAACCCCCTCTTCTATAGGAAGTCTTTTCTGATTCCCTCTATTTTTAGTGCCTTCTCTCTGCTGATTATCTCCAATTTATCCTGTATATATTTACTTTGCACATAGTTGTTTCTATATCATCTCCCTCATTAGATTGTGGGGTCCTCCAGACTAGGGACTGTCTTTTGCCTTTCTTTGTACGCTCATCAATCAGCCTAGTGCTGGGCTCATAGAGGTACTTAATAAATGCTTATTAGATGACTGACGGACAATAGCACTGTCAACTAGGGGAAGCCATTGTCTTCCATGCAAAAGTCATTCCCATTTGTTTCATCAAGAATTAAGAGTAGGTGTACTTTGGGACTTTTAAAGTCATTAGATTTAACAAGGGCTACTATAAAGTTAATTTCCTTTTAAATTGATACCCCTACGCAAACATACATCCTGTAAAATAGAACATACAGATTATGAACTGGGAGGCAGGCATTTCTGTTTCCTTTGCTACCCTCAAGGTAGTATATAATTTTTCCTCTCACATCCAGTGTTTTCCTTATGTATATCACAGGAGCTTTTCTCTTGAATTCCTTGGAGATCCCCTTCCCTTATCCCACGTCTCTTTCAATTTCTGCACGTGCTCGACTGTGTTCACCCTATCCTGGCTTCCAGACAAGGCTGATTGGACAGCTTTCAGAGCCTATCTCCGAGGTTTCTTCATAGACCAAAGGGGTGAGTGCGATGACTGAACTCTGGGAAACACAAAGGCCTCACCCATCCAGCTTCCTGTCTCCATAGCATTACCAGCTCCTGCCAGTCTGAGGAGCAAGAGACTGGGAGGAGGAATCAATATCTTTCCTTTCTTCATAAATAAAGAACATACTTTTACCCTTCTGCTTTCCAAAGATCTCTTCAATGTGTCAAAGGCAGGATAGTAAAGCTGTAGAATTCCACACACATCATTCTCCAGACTACAGATCAAGGTGGATTCTTAACGCAATACATAATCTAATAATCCATTTAGTTTCTTTAGAAAGAGGTTATATTTACAGGTGGCATTTAGATGGAATCACCTACAATGAACCTGTCCACTCCCATTCCAGCCTCAGAATGCAGAAGAATTTGTTTTACAGGCATTCTAGAATGTTGACATGGTCAATTGGCTGGTTTTTGTATTCTGGAACATATCAGAGCATCGGTAGGAAAAAAAAATTCTATAAAATGGTGGTGGGGTTTCTGATTTACAGACAGTGCCGGTTTGAATTTTCACAAAAATATTTAGCTATAGGACAATGTATTAGGCGTATTCTTAAAGGTAAATAACTGCAGCCAATAAAAGTTCAGCCTATAAAGGGTCCCATCTTCCAGTAGTTTTCTGCACTGAGAATTACTACCAGTATAATCATGGCTCCCTGCACACTAATATTTCCTCTGATACAGTATGATCAATGTTGTGGAAAAACATTTATTATATTTCTTCTAGCTACTTAAAGGCATTACTGAATTATGGGCATCGCAAAACGAACCCACTGTGCATTTTTTCTTTATGTGACGTTTTTACAATCTTCATTTTCTGCTTTGCAGGCACTGAGCTATAGAAATCCACATTCTGTTCCCTCTTATGACTGCCATCGGGCCCAGTAGTACCTTTCTGCTTTATTACATCTGAAATGCACTTCATAGGATAATATTCATTTTCATTCCGGGCTGGACTCCTTTTCCAAAGGAAGAAGTTATGAAAGGAATTAAACAATCGGTGTTGTTAATAACACTTCTTAATCTCCGTACTTAACAAAGGTTATGGAGTTTAGACTGAAAAAAAAAAAAAGGACAAGGGGAGGAGATGGTATTTGACTACATCATTCCAGAATGGCTGATGAACTCGAGAGCAGGTAGGAGTTTTGCAGATCTGACATTTAACAATTTTATTAACATCTCTGCTTATTATGTTCCTTCATCTCCAGAATCAGCTGCAGGAAGAGTGTGTCCAGCTAACAGCTTGCCCGTCTTGGGTCCTTCCAGGGGATGAATCAATTAGCATGAGAAGCAATGATGCAAATGCTCCGGGGTCACCAGGGATGCTGTTTGCCTTTTTGATAGAGAAAGCACACCATAAATAACATCACACCTCAGGAAATCATTCTGGGCTGCACAGATGCAGGCTAGCTGCTACAGACGACGAAGGGAATCATTTCCTCATTCTCTCTATTCCCCCCCACCCTTCCAGTCAATGGAAGATTTGTAGTAAAATCAAAGTATTTAAAAGGAGGACAGTGTGTGGTAACAGAGGCATGTTTAGTAATTTTTTAGTACCCAGAACCCATGATTTATGACCCAGAGCTACAGCCAACTTTATTACAAAAATGACTTCACCTATAATAACCTTATTCAGGGCTCTCTGGAGAATGATGTAGTGCTGAACAGCATTATAATATAACTGGTATTCACAAACAATTCAGGTCTCATTCTCCATCCCATCTACTCCCCCATTGGTATGCTTTGCTCTTTCACCTGCTGGGATAGGTGCAGTTACCACACAGAGACTGTGGTGGGCCAGAACTTATTCTTCCCTATGGGGATGTGGCTGGGCCAGACATTCATCACTATTCAGGGCACAAAACGGCCTCCTGGATTTTGGTCACATTTTCACCCACCCTTTGTCCTAAAGGACATCCCGCTTAGGAGAGCAATTCTACTCTCTTCACCACTCCCTGTCCTTCATTACCAATTCCCTCTGCCCCGCCCTGCCTAACACACACACACACACACACACACACACACACACACACACGCACGCACACACACACACACACAAATACTCAGGGCAAGTACATTTAACAGAACTCTGCCACCTGAAAACAGTTTTTTGCCCCAGTCCCCACACAGGTGCAGTTTTTAATCACCATAGTAACCATCTGCTTTTCTGACACCACCAAGGCCCAGCATTCAGCTGGAGTCCCTTGAGCCCACCAGGATCTATGGACTAGCCTTCTATCTTATTAAACTATGGTGTCACTTCCCAGCAATTGTTTTAAATTTATACCCTCCTGTGGCTTAGTGGGATTATGTGTCTATTTGCATTAAAACAGGTTTCTGTCATTAAACTGCCACACCAGAAGCTTTCTTGGGACAAATTAATGAGTTCTAAGTATCATCAAGTAGAGTTCACTTCACCAAGATGGCCAACAGGGGCAGGTGGAAGTGGCTGGGGAGAAGGAACGCCATCTTGGGAAGAAGTTCTGGTCCTCAGCATTTAGCACAGTGCCTGACTCAGTAAGCACTTCATAAACTCTTGTTATCTTGACTTGACTGTGAATTCCTTAGCTGGATAATATGGAGCTCAGAGTTGGTACTCATGTCATCCTCTCATAGGATCATAGCTCTGGAGTTGAAAGGGGCCTTAGCGATTATCTAGTCCAACCCCTTCATTTCATTTTTTCAAGTTTTATTGATGTTTTGTTTTTATGTTACATACATTTACAGAGTCCTCCCACACTGTGAGAAGTCTCTTGTAATATGGCAAAACAGTTAAGCAAAACTTAACAAGTGACCTTGTCTAAAAATGTATATAACATTTCCCATCTGTAGCACCTCCCCTGCCTCTCTATTTTTTAAAAAATTAACAGAACTCTATTTTCTCTTACTCTCATCCTTCTGCCTAATTGGGAAAAAAAGAAATGAAAACAAATTCCTTGCAATAAATAGGCATATCCAAGCAAAACAAATTCTCCTTACGGTTACATACAAACACATATATGTCTCATTCTGTATCCAAAGTCTGTCACGTCTCTATAACGGAAAGCATGTTTAATCATTGATTCTCTGGAGTCATGAATGCTTATTGTATTGATCAGAGTTCTTACATCTTATATCTTATGTCTTTACAGTATTGTTGATATTGTATAAAGTGTTTTCCTGGTTCTACTCATTTCATTCTTCATTGTTTTATAAAAGTCCTCAAAATTGCTCAAACTTTATAATACTGATTTTATAGTATAAATTGTTCTATTTCTGCTTACTTCTCTGCATCAGTTCCTATAAGTATCTCCATGTCTTTTTTAAATTATTGATTGACTGATTCATTACAGCACAATAATACTCTATCACGGGGTGGGGAACCTGTGACCTCAAGGCCACGTTTGGCCTTCTAGAGCCTTGGGTCTTTTGACTGAGCCCAAATTTTATAGAACAAATCCTTTTATGAGGGGGATTTGTTCTGTGAAGTTTGGATTCGGTCAAAGGGCTGCACTTGAGGACCTAGAGGGCCACATGTGGCGTTGAGGCCACAGGTTCCCCATTCCTGCTCTATCACATTCATATACCATGATTCATTTATTCCTCAATTCTTGGACATCCTCTTGGCTTCCAGATATTTCTTTGCATTTCACCAAGGAGCAATTTGAGGTCTTTCTAGGTCATGAAATAACAAAATTGGTGGAAATAACAAAGTTGGAATTCAAACCCAGGTCTTCTGACTTCAAATCCATCCCCCCCCCCACCTTTTCCCATTACGTCATAAGAATATCACATTACTCTAGGTGCCTGTGAAATATTTAATATTCTATTTCCCCAACTTCCCACATCAAATATGTCCTTGATTTACTCTCTAAGAATATACATACTTACCTCCTCTCCCTTTTCCTCTGTGTATTGATCAAATTTTGTTTGTTTTTCTTTCCACCTGTTTGTCAGCATCAGCATCCCTGTCTGCCTTGGAGCTAAGAGGTCTGGGACCTCTTGTATTAGACCTATGTGTCTATGTAACTATGTATAATACAACTAGACAACACTAGGTTAGTCTTACAAGGAGTCCTGAAACTCATCAAGTGTTTTTTTTTAAATGAACCTCATGTTGTTTGATAATATGAATTAAGATAATAATTTAAGGGGATTTTACTCTAAGGATTCTGCCAAAGTTTTGTTTAAATGGAAGGATTTTACCACTGTAGAAAAGTTTGAGGAGTGATGCACTATGCAAATAAAAACATTGACTTCTTTACACAGTGATGCTGGAAAGATGCACCTTCATGTCATCAATCAGGGATTAGCAGGCCAAGCATAGCAATGGCAGTGATAAGGGATCTCTGAAGCTGGCCCACTGTAGTTTATAAGCCTCAGTTTCCCCATCTGTAAAATGAGCATATTTGACTGGAGGCACTATAAATTACCTCCTATCTCTGATATTCTTGACTCTATGGACCAGTTCAGCACACACATGTATGTTTATATGTCTAAGTGGAATTTTTCTCACACATAACACATGGACAAATTCCATTACAAGGAAGAGATAAAACTGGCTGTCAGCCAGATTTCAAGGTCCAGATAAGATGTGATCTCATTTCTGTATAGTCTTAACAGGGGACAGTAATATATGTATGAGAGACTGCTATATTTAAGAATGACAAGATGGGCATTATTAATAGCTTAATTGACATTAAGGCAATTACCCCTACCCTTATTATAGTTTGTAGAATTACACAGAAAATGTTGGCTGAGGTCTTATTTTCCCTAGAGCTACCCAAGGATACAGCATTTTATTTCATGCCAGATCCAGGGTTTGACATTAGATACTTAGCCATAGAGTGATTCCAGTAAATCATTATAAATGCATTATAATAAAGATGTTATGAGCTATCAGATATTAACCCCCAGCCCCTAAAGAGAGATAAATAGTCTGGTTGCATGATTCCTGCTTTTCGTTTCATAAGAAATAAGCTTTTGCAAAGAGCAACTGACTAATGAATTATAAAATGGTATGTTGAGCTCAGATAATTAAACAATGCATTTTAGTGTCTGCTATAGGATGAACACTAAATTATACACAAACCAAAAGAAAAAAAAAGAGTCAACACTGTTCAAATGACAGTAAGGGTTGGTCTACAGCCCAGGAAGGCAATGCTCCCTGACTTTCCCAATTAGAGGGTCATCATCTGAGCCATAGAAACAGGCAAACTAATTCAAGTGCCAGCCTTCGACCCCTAGAAGTGCTAATATCAGACATAGCCACAAGGTTGTTTCAATGGCCATTTTACCTGGAGATTATTTTTGTTGGCAAATTGTTCCAGGGGTAGCAAAAATCTAGTAGTTGTTGAAGGTTTTCTCACAGTCCTCACTTTCATATTTAAATTGTGAGTACAAACAACACGCACTGCATTGTCCTTTGTATTTAAAAGTGGTGTCTTTAGCCCCATGTGACCAAAAAGCTTGACCCATAGCTGACAGTTTTCTCCATGTTGCATGCTTAAGGGAGTCTTTGGAATAAAGCTCAGACCCATGCTTTCCATGGGCTTCTTCCCATCATCCTCTGCTCAAAATGAACCACCTCTTCTCTAGCTGTTCCATTTCGGTCGGAGTTCTCTGGCAGCCAAGCTTGCGTGATTTGAAGCTGAGTTCCAATGCATCCGTAAAATATATTTCCATCTGTCAGTTCTTCAAATGGTATACGCACTGTCCTTATTGATTCTTTGTTCTGATTTCTGGTCCTTCAATACCTTCATCACTGGAGAGTGTGTTGGCCATAGAGCCCAAATCAAGTGTTGGCAAGGAATGCCTGGGGCTACACTCAAGGCTTCTGTGGTACATGCTGGGACCTGGGATTGATCACTTTCAGGGTCCAGCACTCTGGGACTGATGCTGTGGACTTTCTCTTCTTGCCTAACTTTTTGAATAGGCTCTTCGTGATTCATATGTACAAAAATATTTATAGTTGCTTCTTTTCATAGTAGCAAGGAACTGGAAGCTAATGGGGTGCCTATCAATTGGGAACAGCTGAACAAATTAGGGCAGATGCATATAATGGAACATTATTGTGCCATAAAAAATAATGAAAGGTACAATTTCAGCGAAACAGAATGAAATGAGCAGAACCAGGAGGACAATTTATACAATAACAACAAACAACTTTGAAAGACTTAAGAATTTCCATTAATTCAATGACCAAGTGCAGTTCCAGAGTTTTGACAAGGAAGCATGCTACCCACCTCCTGAAAGAGAGCTGATAGACTCGAAATGCAGATTCAAACATACATTTTTGCATATGGCCAAAGTGGGAATTTGTTTTCCATGATTATTCATCATGGTTATAAGGGTTTCTGTTGTTTTTTTTTTTCCTCCTAATGGGGGGAAGAAAGGGGTGAAAAGAGAGTGATAGGGTAGCCAAAAAGGAAAGACAGAAAAAGAAAAAGTCATTAATGCATTCTAGAGGCACTGAAAAGAACAAAAGGAGGTCCAGAAAAGAATCACGGACAAGCAGAACAGTTTTGAAAGTCAGAGGTTGAATTGCTTATCTACATTTTTTTTTTTAAATCAAGCTGTACATAATAGAGATGGATAGTTTCATGTATGCACGGGTCTACTTGTGTCATGCATACACACACCTTACTCTTTTCTTCTTCTACTGTGTATACAAAAATACTTATTTTATTTGGTGTTTGTTAAGTTCTGAGTTTTTAAAAAGTAACATTCTAAAACAAAGGAAGAAGCACTTCATGAATTCAGTTACCGGCATGCAGCAACTATTGGATATCAAATGTAAGGACCTTCAGGAATGTTTAAAGCCTGCTAAACTAAAATTTCTTTTCTGGAGGTCGTCAGATCATAGATTTAGAACTCGAAGGGGCCCAAAAGATTAGGGAACCCCAACCCTTTCATTTTACAGGTGAGGAAACTGAGGCTCAGAGAGATTATGTAACTTGCCTAGAATCACAGAGCTAATTAGTACCTGAATCAGAATTTGAACTCAGGTCTTCCTGACTCTAAGGCCAGTGCTCTCTATCTACTGCACCACCTAGATGTATCACATATAGTTTAACACCAGCTCGGAGCATCTTGCTGCATCCTTAGGTATTTCTGCATAAAGTCACCTGACTAAATAAAACTGGCCTTATTCAGCATATCTACTTCACCCCACAGAGGAAGAGAAATGAGCATGCTCATGCCCAGCTACAAAGATGGTGTGGGCAGGGCTGCAGTTACTGAACCAGAAGTCCCAGCCAGGTGCTTATCTTTTTGGGAAGGGCTTTTTGGTTTGTGCCAGGAACTTTGTAAACAGTTGTGTATTCTTTTTTCCTCCCTCCTTCCCTTAGGTATGGCTCAGTTTCTGTTTTTCACCCTACCTTACAATGCAAACAGACTCAAAAGTCACACTACTTCCACTGTAATGGCCTGTTGCTGATTTCCCCTCCCTTCCCTGGCTTTCAGAAATGAGCTCAGCACAACAGAGGCCAACCTAAGTTCACCCTGCGAGGTAGGTACGTTAGGGAATTGGGGTGGGTGGAGGGACAAGCCATCACTATGACTTAGATCTTTTTTCAGTAGAGAAATCAAGATTTGGCATTGACTTTGCAATCCAAAAGTCACTTGTCTGAAACCTCCCGGAGTAAAATGCAAAGATGCCATAAAGAACCTTTTAAAAACATGTCTACACATACATTTGATGATGTGATTTATTTCCCCTTTAGAGTCTGAGGCATGTGAATGGAGGTGAACAGAGATTGATGCATCTTATTTCATTAACTCACTTCTGTGATGCCATTAATGGCAGACCTGTTCACCAATCTTTCCTTCCCAACCTCCTGGCTACTTCACTCCTCCATTCTATTATTCTGGGAACAATTTCACCAGAAACCAAGCTTCCTAATGACATGAGTCTCCCAAATCCTCAAACCTCCCTTAATGGAAGAAGAAAACTAAAGACAACTACTCAGCTTTAGGGATGGCCCTCCTGCAGGCATTTCATTGCCTTCCAAGAGTGGATTTTTAAAAATGTACTGCCTTTCAAACAAAAAGAAGATGATACTAATACATTGTCAATGAGATTATACTTTGAGCTGTTTTTTTTTTAACAGTAGCAATGGATTTGTACTTTCTCACCAGCCCCTCATTTTTATGTCCCCATGCACAGGTCTGCTCACGTTATGCACACATGTACCCCCCTCTGATCAAAAACCTTCAGTGGTCTGTAGGATAAAATATAAACTGTTTACCCTAGCAGTCAAGGACCACCACAATCTGGCTCCGACCTACCTTTCTAGCCTTATTTTATGGCATTTCTCTTTGAAATCTCTTCACTGGCTGGGGGTGGAGTATACCTAACAAGGTCTGGTAAGTATGTCTGGAGTCTTGCCAATCTAATCAAAGAGGCTGAAAAAATAAGGGAGAGGGAGAAAACAGCCTACAGATGTCCTCCAAGCTAGATAACCATAGAAAGAAGATAAAATGTAGGAAGAAAAATAGCATTGGGCACATTCACAGAAGTGTAAAGAAATTCACAGCAGAAAAAAAAATATCCAAGAAAGGATCCAGCAATAAAATCCATGTCCTCAGATGTTGATAGAAAACTGCATAAAGGATGAGTAACAATCAGGGTGAACTAAGGATCATAAGATGATAGGATTATGTATTAAGAGCTGAAACAGACCTTAGAGGCAAAGGAGTCCAAACCCTTCATTTTATAGATGAGTAAACTGAAGAGGAGACCATTTTAGTGGCTTGCCTAATGTCATACCAATAACACAAGGGAACAAATTTGACTTCATACACTAAGGAAGGCATGGTATGAGACCCATGACAGGAATGGGGTCCTGGAAGGGTATGCTTTATTCAAAAGGATCAGGATAAGTGAAGGGGAGGGTGGGGAAGGAAAATGAATGGCATCGTATATTAAGGAGACAAACTCACATGAGGAATTGTAGGACCAAGAGTGGGGAGGCATTATAAAGAACATTTGAGGTAAAGATCAATGGATGTAGAAACAGAAAGAATATTGTTAAAATATTGTTATATGGGCATATACCATCTTGTCGGAAGGAGGAAATAGATGATGAATTTTGGAAACAGATCACAGAAGCCTGATATAGTAGTGAATGGGGATGTGAATTATTTTGGTATCATCTAGAGCTCTCTCTCCCTCCCTCTCCCTATATATACCTCATTCCCTCTTTTCCAAGAAAGGGAACCTATTTAATTACTTGCCATAATGATAATTTCATCCTTCAAGGGGAAGAGGAATCTGAAACCAGTAAAAGGAACCAGTAAGGGCAGTTGGGTGGCACAGTGTTGGGCCTTGAGTCAGGAAGATTCATCTTTCTGAGTTCGAATCCAACCTCAGACACTTAGATGTATGATCCTGGACATACTTAACCTTGTTTGCCTCAGTTTCCTCATATGTAAAATGAGCTGGAGAACGAAATGGCAAACCACTTCAATATCTTTGCCAAAAAAACCCCAAATAGGGTCACAAAAAGTCAGACACAACTGAAATGAAACAACAACAAATGGGAACTTCTCACCAGTGAAGAACAAGTTGGTGGGGTGAAAATCATGGAAAATTTCATAGAATAAATGCCACCTTAAAATTTATGATAGAAGAAAGGAAAGCAGCCATAGTGTAATGCACATTCTAGATTTTAGAAGAGTAGATTTCCAGGGGTTCAAATAAAGGCCATGATTCCATGGCCTAAAATTCTACAGGGAAAGTCAACACAAGAGGGAAGGAAATCTTTTAAGAATGAAATTCTGAAGACACAAAGAACAATTCTTACAAAGATGAAAGTGGAGAATTTATCTAGAAACACTAATGTAGACATACAAGGAACTTATTAACCATTTAGATTTTTGAAAGATGGAAGTAAGGACAAGTAATGGAGGATAAATACAAAAGCATGGCAAAATCCTATAAAAAGAGCATCAATAATGTTAAAGCTCAGAGCAAGCTGAAAATGGTAAGGAAAGCCAAGGATAACAACAAAAAAGTTTTGTTTTTAGTCACATTGGGGAAAAGAGAACTATCAAAGAAGTGGGAGGACCATGAATTGCAGTGTATAGGACAGTAATAATAGAAAATGGGGTGGAGGCAGAATTGCTGAACTTTTTATTTTACTTCTGTGGATTTTTTTTATGCTAAGAAAGCTGATCTTTGGAAAAGGAAAAATAAATAAATCATACAGAGTTGATAGCCAATATAAATAGAGTTATTAAGAAAGCCCTTTGCTACTCTTGACAAGTTCAAAGACACCAGGTTAAAATGAAACACAACAGGGGCAGGGAAGTGTCACAGTGGATAGAGCACCAGCCTTGGAGTCAGGAGGACCTGAGTTCAAATCTGACCTTAGACACTTGACACTTACTAGCTATGTGACCCTGGGCAAGTCACTTAACCCCAAATGCCTCACCCAAAACAAATCAAAACAACCAAAAAACCCTAACAACAACAAATGAAAGAAATGGTAGATGAGATTACTAAGCCAGTGCCACTGACCACTGAAAGCTTGTGCAGAATGGAATAGGAATCAGAAGACTAGAGATTAACAAATGTTATCCTGATTTTCAGTAAAGGGAAGAGAATGGGAACGGCAAATTATAAGCACTCAGTGATCCTGACTTCAAATCCTGGCAAATTTCTGGACTTCATCATTAAAGTTATGGTTAGAGAATATCTAGACAAGAAAATAATGATCATGAAGAGCCAATATGGCTTCATCAAGAATTAATCATGCCAAACCTCTTTTTTTTTTGACACAGTTACTAGATTATTGGATCAGGAAAATGTCAGAGGTATAATTTGCTTAGATTTTAGCAAAGCATTTGACAAAGTCTATTGTGAAATTCTTGTGTACAAGATGGATAAATACAGTTTGGACAATGGGATTCAAAGCTGTTTGAATAGTCAGACTCAACATGTACTCATTAATGAATCAAATTTAACTTGGAAAGCAGCCTCTAGTAAAGGGTACCAGGGCTCTATGCCTTTTGTTGTTCAGTCATTTTTCAGTCATGTCTAACTCTTCATGATCTCATTTGGGGTTTTCTTGGCAAAGATACTGGAATCATTTGCCATTTCCTTCTCCAGCTCATTTTACAGATAAGGTAACTGAGGCAAACAGGGTTAAGTGACTTGCCCAGGGTCACACAGCTGATAAGTGTCTGAAGCCAGATTTGAACTCAGGAAGATTAGTCTCCCTGACTCCAGGCCCAGTGCTCTATGAACTGCGCCAGCTGGCTGCTTACCAGAGTTCTATGCCTAGACCTGTACTATTTGATATTTTTATCAGTGACCTGGAAAATAAGGTATAGGTGGTGTTTTGACCAGTTTTGCAGATGACACAAGGGTGGGAGAGATAGCTCATTCATTGGATGTCAGGACACCGAAAGTTCATGACAGGTTAGAGTATTAGATGGATCTAATATTACAATCAATAGAGAAATAGGTAGAGTCAAACACCTTAGTTAAAAAAAAAACTGCACATATTCAAGGTGGAAGAGGTTAAGGCTAGACAGAAATTTATCTGAAAAAAATCTGGGGGTTTTAATGGACTGTAAGTTCAGACCAGCTTGATTTATCCTCTTAGTCCCTTTACTACACTTTTGTAACCTGTAGTATGCCCCGCACAACACTAGACAGTGTGCTGGGATGACAGCCCTTCTCTGTGGGCCTCTCTGAGGCTCTGCCATCCCTGTTGTGACTTGATTCTTGGCTCTGCCCAGTGGGTGGTGGTTTAGATCCATTCACTAGACTAGGGCTAATGTGTAGAATAGCCAATCAGATAATGTGACAACCCTTATTCAACTTGGGGAAATTCCTTTCCCCCATCCTATCTCTGATACCTTTCATTTGAGGTAATTTACAAAAAGCACCATTAGAGACAATGTTTTAATTAGACCGTGAGAAATGAATAAAAAGCAAGTGACAATACTCCCACTGTGAGCATTTTCACCCCATCTCAACCCTCTCATAACTGAAAAAAAATGATTACAATTTTTTATAAAAGAGAAGACACAGCTGAAGTGAAGTATTTAAAAGGCCTGGTTTGAATTTTTAAGAAAATATCAATACATTTCAGGGGGCTGAAACTGTACCCGTCTCTCTACCTGCCTGGTCCATAGAGTGCTAGATAGGTACCGTGCCCAATACTACCAGGACAAAGATGCAAATTAAGTGGCATCTACTAGTGCTGGGAATTGACAGTCAGACCATCTCTGCTGGACACTAAACCAACTCCAGCTGCATCCTGCCTGTGGAGTCTCCACCACCTGAGGAGAAACCGACAGAAATACTCTGAATTCGTGCAGCACAACTACACACGTATCTACACTGGGGGTGTAGGCTTGCTGGTTCCCTCACTGAAAAGTCTTGCCACTGAGGGAATCGATGCCTACTATAAGGAGGATAGGGGAGAGAGAATTATTTTGCTTCTTACCACCTCTCCTCCCCACCTCCCACAGCCCCCACACCCACACACACAATGGGAAAAGAAGAAAAGAAAAAACCAAACCTATATAACGAATATACATGGTCAAGTAAAAAAAGTTCCCATATTGGCCAAGTCCAAAAATGTGTGCTTGATTCTCTATATTTTGTTCATCATCTCTCTGTCATGAAGTAGGCAGCCTATTTCTATATAGGACCTCTGCAACTATGATTGATCAATGAATTTATCAGAGTTCTCAAGTCATTCAAATTTGTTTATTTTCACAAATTGTTCCACTGATTCCATTCACTTCATTCTGAATCAGGTCATATAGGTCTCCAAGGTCTCTCTGAAATCATCTTTTTTGTTGTTTCTTATAGCACAATATTATTCTATTATATTCATATACAACACTTTATTTGGCCATTCCTGATTGATGAATATTCTTTTAGTTTCCAGTTCTTTGTCACTACAAAAAGAGCTGCTTGTACTTATAAGACCTTTTCTTCTTTCTTTAATCTTTTTGGAGTATAGGCAATAGAAGTAGTATTGTTGGATCAAAGGGTATGTATGCATAGTTTCATAAGTTTTGGGGCACAGATTCAAAGTGCTACTTCCAAAATGGTTCTGGAATGGTTGAACCAATTCACACCTCCACCAACAACGTATTAATGTGCCTGTCTTCCCACAACCCTTCCAACATTTGTCATTTTCCTTCCCCCTGCCAAGTTTGTCAGCTTGATGAGTATGGCATAGTTGCTTTAATTTGCATTTCTCTGCTTATTAGTGATTTGGTCCAAATGCATCTTCTCCATTCACACAATTCACACACATTTCTGGAGGTGTGTTAGTGTTCTGCATGTTCTGCATCTCTCAAAAAAGATATATTGTTCAGAACTAAGAACATAATATTTCACTATAGGCTGCCCTTGTCAGGCTACATTGAGTGTCCTATGTTCAGTCCTGGCTACCATATTTTAGGATGGACATCAGTAAACTGGAAAACATTCAGAGAAAGACAAGTAAGATGGTGAAGGGCCTCAAGATTATGCTATATGTGAGTCAGTGGCATCAGGAGGGAATATTTAACCTGGAGAAGAGAAGACATGGGAGTGGTGATGGGGTGGGACAGACATGATGGTGGTCTTCAAGTATTTGAAGGGCTATCATTTATTCTTCTGTATGCTCAGGTCCACAGAGTCCCAAAGAGCCAAACATGACTGAGTGAATGCACAACAACACTTCTTCTTGGACCCAGAAAACAGAACTAGGTCAAAGTTGAAAAATGGCAATTTTAGACTTAATGTAAGTAAAAACATTCATAATATTAATAATAACAATTTTTATCATAGCTTGCATTTAGCTAGTATTTTAAGTTTGAAAGGCACTTTAAATGTGTTATCCCAATTGATCCTCACAACAACCCTTTTAAAGTATATGCTTTTTTACAGACGAAGAAATTAAGAAACAGGTTGAGTGAATTTCCCAGGGTCATACAGATAGTAAGTATCTAAGGCAGAATTTGAACTCAGGTCTTCCTGACTCAAGGTCAGGTGCTTTATCCTTTATAATACCTACTTGCCTTAAAGTTAGTGTCCATTTCAAAAGCAGAATGGCTGGCTCAGGGGACTCAGTTTCCCTCAATGGACATTCCTAAGCAAACACCGGATTACCACTTGTTGGGTAGGTTGTAAAGAGTATTCTTGTTCATGTCTTGGTAGGGCTATATGGCCTATCAAGTTCCTTCAAACAGAGGTTTGGTGACATTGTCCAGCCAAGCTTGACTCCACACTGCTGCCCTATTTCATTCAGCCTTCTCCCATTTCTACACTGTTGAATATGCCGTGCATATCCCATGCTTGAAACAAACTCTACCCTTATCCTCCGTGTCTTCTTGCTGAAATCTTTCTCTTCCTTTAAAGCCTAGATTAGGGGCCACCTCTCTCATTATGTCTTCTCTAATCCCCCTTTTATTGGTGACTAATTAGTGATTGTTATTATATATTAGTGATCTTTCTGTCCTTGAATCTCTTATACTATTTTATTATCCTCAAATATGCTTCATCATATTCTAACATATAATCATTTGTGTACATGCTGAATTACCCTACTAAGCTGTAAGGTCCTTAAGATTGCAGACTTTTGTCATTTTATCTTTGTACCCTCAGCACCTACCAAAATGCTTTACACAGAGTAGACAATAAATGTTTGGTGGATTGAGTGACTTAACCTAAAGCTTCTCTACTTGTCCATTCTGTGCTAAGTGCTTAAATCTAGAAATATGACAGAAGACCCTTGAATTGGGTGGGAGAAGGGAAGTCTGACACCAGTGGTAAAAATTGGTGTGTGTGTGTGTGTGTGTGTGTGTGTGTGTGTGCGTGTGAGAAAGAGAGAGAGAGAGAGACTAGGGCAGGCATTGACAGAGTTACTGAATGGTGTAGTGGCTGGTCCATGAAGGAAATTGTACAGATATAGTTTACTTGGATTTTAGTAAGACTTTTGATAAAGTATCTTATATTATCCTTCTGGAGAAATGTGGCCTAGATAATAATATAATTAGATGGATGCAGAGCTGACTGGATGACTGAATTAAGAATAGTCTTAATGGTTCAATGTCAATGTGACAGCAAGTATCCAGCAGAGTAGCCCTAGGGATCTGTGCTTGGCCTTGGGCTGTTTAACACATATATCAATTATTTGGATAGAGACATGGATGGAATGCTTATTCAATTTGCAGATAACACTAAGCTGGGAGGGATAGAAATCTAGCACTGTGGATGACAAGAGTCAGGATCAAAAAGGCCTTGATAGATTAGGGCAAAGTTGTCAGACTCATAACCAGTAAGCAAACAGCCAGCATAGCCCCTGAGTGTCAGGAACCACATTAAAATGTCACTGAGAAATGTTTGACAAAATAAATTAAGATATAATACAACATAGATAATGTTAATTTGTGATTTTTTAAGCTAATATGTGGCCAGCAAGGATGACTTTCTATTTAAGTTTGACATAACTGGATTACAGAATTGAACTGAATATGAGATGGATGGAGTTTAATAGGCATAAATGTAAAGTTTTACTCTTGAATATAAAAAAAAAATAAAAAATTCAACTTCACAAGATAGGGAAAACATGGTGAGAGAGCAATTGTTCTGCAAAAGACCTAGAGGTTTTAGTGGATTTCAAGCTCGAGATGAGCCAGCAATATCATTTAACTTCCAAAAAGCCAAAGTGAATTTGGGCTTCATTAAGAAAAGCATTTTGTTGTTCTTCAGTCATTTTTCAGTCATATCCGAACCTTCATGACCCCATTTGGGGTTTTGTTGGCATAGATACTGAAGTGATTTTCCATTTCCTTCTCCAGCTGATTTTACAGATGAGGAAATTGAGGCAAACAGGGTTAAGTGACTTGCCCAGGGTCACAAAGCTAGTAAGTGTCTATGGCTGAATTTGAAGAAAAGCCTATCTTCCAGGAATAATGAAGCAATTGGGCCTGTGTTCTCTGTCCTTATTAGACACCATCTGGTGCATTGTGCTAAGTTCTAGGTGCCACAGTTAAAGAAGGAAGTTTATGGGGTGGGGGGAGAACATCCAGAGGATGGTGACTGGAATGACAAAGGGCCTTGATTCCATTCCATACGAGGACTGGCAGATGGCAATGGGGATGTTAAGCCTGGGTAATAGGAGATGCTCAGGGGACATGACAGTTATGTTCAGATATTAGAGTATCGTGTAGAAGAAAGGTTAGATTTGATCTGTTTGGAAAGAAAGAAACAAGTGCTGGGATGTACCATGTGGCAGGCCCTCTGTGAAACACTTTACAAATCATCTCATTTGGGCCTCACAACCACCCTGACAGACAGGAGCTACTGTTTTACATAGGTGACCCACGCAGAATGGAGTTGGTGGAATCCCTTCTAGGTTATTTCAAACAGAGTACACAGATAGAAACCTATCTCAACTTGCAGCTGGCACAAACACAGCCTTGGCGCCGGCCACAGAAGCCGCCCAGACTCCTGCCGCTTGATTCAGAAGAGACTGTGTAGTTTGAGAGGAAGGCCTGGTCCAAACCGGCAACCACAGCCAAATGAGCCTAGCAGCGTACTGAGTTGGGCTGCGTGCACTTCCAGCTGCCAGGATGCCACTTAGTGAAGTGCCCAGCCAAAGAGCCTGGGGATGTGGCGTGTAGAGGAAAATACATGGGTTCCATGGAAAGACAGCCTCTATCCAACTCGACCTTCCTTTTGCTGCTGCCTAGACAAGGCTGTTTAGGCTCCTTGACTTGGAATTGTCAGGCGGCTGAATGCTTTGGGTCGTGGCACTGGTGGACCCAGGAAGTCTTGACAAATTTTATCTGCATGAGGAACTGGTCCAATGGAAGATGCTAGGGGCAGGTAGGTGGTGCAGTGGATAGAACACCAACCCTGAAGTCAGGAGGACCTGAGTTCAAATCCGGCCTCAGACCAAACACTTAACACTTAACTAGCTGTATAACCCTGGGCAAGTCACTTAACCCCAATTGCTTAAAAATTTAAAAAAAAAAAAGGAAGATGCTGGTATAGACCCAGTTAAGCTGTTGTTATTCAGTCATTTCAGTCATGTTCAACCCTTTGTGACTCCATTTGGGGTTTTCTTGGCTAAGATACTGGAGTGCTTTGCCATTTCCTTCTCCAGCTCATTTTGCGGATGAGGGAACTGAGGCAAAGAGTGTTAAGTGACTTGCTCAGGGTCACACAGCTAGTAACTGTCTGAAGCCAGATTTGAACTCAAGTCTTCCTGACTCCAAGCCCGGCATTCTATCCACTGCGCCACCTAGCTGCTCTACTCAGCTAAGGAGAGACCAATTTAAGAAATGAAATCCTTGTAGGCCTGGGTAGAGAACATGGTGGTCACATCCCTCTTCAGAGAATCCAGTCTTCCGTATTTCTGGTAGTCCTGGGGATTGAGTCATTGGGTCAGTATAACATGGACACTGCTGCACGCTCAACAGCAGTTTGGTTTCACTCTTCATACGCTGCCATTAGAAGTAGAAGAAAGGTTGTAGGGTCACAGGTCTGAAGCTGGAAGGGACCTCAAAGGTCATGTGGTCTATGCTTCTCATTTGAAAGATGAGGAATGTGAGAGGTTGGGCAACCTGCCCTGGTCTTACAGATAGTGAGCATCAGAGGTGAGATTTGAACTCAAGTCCTCTAACCCTATAGCCAGAGGTCTTTACACTCTGCAGAGTTGCCACATGGCCCCTCGGCTGCTAGACATTAGTATCAGCAATTCTAGGACATATTCAGGGCTATACAGATATAAGTGTTTCTCCCATTTAGGCCAAGGAACATAGTGCCTAATTTGATTCCCACTGTCCCCATTTTGGGCAGCTAGGTGGTACAGGGGATAGAGTGCCAGGCTTGGAGTCAGGAAGACCTGAGTTCAAATCTAGCCTCAGGCACTTACAAGCTGTGTGACCCTTGGCAAGTCACTTGACTCTATTTGCCTTAGTTTTCTTATCTGTAAAATGAGCTGGAGAAGGAAATGGCAAACCACTCCAGTATATTTACCAAGAAAACCCCAAATGGGGTCACAAAAGAGTCAGACACAACTAACCAACAGCAGCAACATCCCCGTTTTCCTGGGTCATAGCTACTCATTGACCAGACCCTAGAAGAAATAGCTCGAGTCCCGGGAGAAATATGTATTAAGGGGCATTAGATCTCTCTCTACTTCAGTTTCTTCATTTGTGAAAGGATAGTACTAGTGCTTACATCATAGTGTTATCTAATGAAACAGGCAAAGTGCTTTGTAAACTTAACGTGGATTACATATATATATACATATATTAGCTAATATTATTGTCATTGCTATAGTTACGATAGTCATTATTATTCATCTGTCCTTCCATCTCTCCCTCTGGAAGTTTTTAATCTAGAATTTATAGTGCCTTAAGGTTTGCAAAGCACTTTGTATGTGTTATCTCAGTTGATTCTCACAACCCTAGGACATAGATGCTATTATTAACTCTATTTTACAAATGTGGAAACTGAGACTGAAAGAAGCTAAGTCCAAAGTCACATAGCTAGTAAGTGTCTAAGGCAGGATTTGAATGCAGGTCTTCCTGACTCCAAGTCTAGCACTCTATCCATCATGCTAACTACCTTGCTTCATTGGGATTCCTATGGTGTTTATGAATAATGGGGACCTAAGGCTCAGACCCGAGTCTGGGGTCCTTGGCACCATCATGGTTTAGGGTCAATGTCCTTTGACCCTCATCCTTGACTTGCCAGATTTGCAACATCGTATCAAGTAGGTACTTTCACCAAAGTGGTCCTCTGGGATCCACAACTACAGATAAGGGCAAAATGGTATTTACAATAATTTGTGTACTAAGTAATGTTTTGCAGGTTGTGGGGTGTCCTCAGTTTTCTAGCTATTTGTAAGCTTTGTCTTTTACAATCTCCTGAATTGGGGGTCTGTAGCACATGTCAACAATGTTTTAATTTATTCTCAAGACCTTGGCCAACATCTTACCTTGGTTAAAAAAAAAAGTTTTCCCATAGTTATACCTGAGCTATCTAATTGCAAATTTGGAAAAATTCCAATTAGAGGCAACACTATGTAATAAAAATAACCAACACATAATATATACATATATATGTACATGTATATATACATGTATACACACACACACACACACACACACACATATATGCCAGGAACTATGCTAGGTGCTTACAAATATTATCTCATTTGATCCTCACAACAACCCTGCAAGGTAGGTGCTGTTATTATCTGTATTTTACAGAAAAGGAAACTGAGGTAAACGGAGGTTAAGTGATTTGCCCAGGGTCACATAGTTAGCATGTGTCTGAGGACAGATTTGAACTCAGGTCTTCCTGACTCCTAGCCCAGTGAGCTGTCCACTGTAACACCATATGTAGTGGAAAGAGTGCTATATCTGAAGTCAGAGAATCTGGGTTCAAATTCCACCTCTACCACTTACTTCTGTGGTTTTGGGCAAGTCACTGAATCTCTCTAACCCTCCCTCTAAGTGCAAGACTAATCCGCAAAATAAAGGAGTTAGCTTGTAAATAGGAGGGAAAAAGACATTTATGGGGCATATAGTAGGCTGGGGGAGATTAAAGATAAGCTTAGGAACAGCAAAGGCAGCCTTTCAATGAGTGGGTGGCACACCTGATTTAAAAAAAAAACTACAGTAATTTTAGGGGCTCTCACCACCTCTTCTTGGCCCCTAGTGGACTTACATAGACACTCATTGTAATTTTAGTGGATCCTCAATATAGAAATTTACTTTAAGGAGTTGACAGATTGGTTCATCTCAGAGCCCCATACCGTAATACCCAGCCCCAAGGAAACCATGTGTGGTAGAGAAAGACATCTCTAATGTTACAGTGGTAGCTACACTGTTCCAAACTAGCAGATTCCACCATCCCCAGCATCCTCCAACCCTGTGCATATTTTTCAAGAAAACTACCGGGCCCAGAAAGAAATTACAACATATAGGAGAAAGAGATGCTAACAGTTAATGTAACATTTGAATATTGACACCATTGCTTGCAAAGTAGTGCAGCATACCATCTTAATCAAATTGTTCCATGAGGACCTGGTGCACCTCCAACAAACCCCAAAATTAAACTAGCAGCTGAACAAGACTGCCATTTTATTTCCTAGTCATTTCAACCTCTCTGTTTTATACATGCAACTATAACAAGTGGATCTTCTGCCTGCTCACCCTAGAATTTTGTTATAAACACCTTTCATTTTTCAACCTTTTCCTCTGCTATGTATGCATACTTGCCAAACTAACAAATGAGGTCTTGATGATAATCTTGGGGAGCTAGAAGCAACCCAAGCCAAGCTATAGGAGAAATGTCAAGGGTTCCAAAGATGCCTACTAATACGGAGTCAGAGAGCCCCAGGATAGCCCTTGAACTTGAGAGATATAGTGAAGCTGGGAACTTGGAATCTCAGAACCAACAGACCCTCAATGTTATCCTATTAAAAGGATATTAAAGCCTTCAGCCTGAAATCTGGATGATACCAGCTTCTCAGAACTTATTTGCTCTGGTTCTCACCCATACTCACTTACACTTACTCTTAAGGACACTGTTGCTCTTGATCTGGAGACCATTCCAGAACCATAACTAGAAAAGTTGGTGCCTAGAGCACAGATAACAAAAAAGGGTAAGTAGTATAAGAGGCATCCTCAAAATCAACTTCTTTGTGTTGGGGTGGAAAGATCTCATGCCTTAGGATGCAAAGCTCCGTGGGGAGAGATATTTCAAGTCACCATTTGGCCAATTGCGATTTCAACTATCATTTTCACTAACCAGATACTAAACTTAGTTTGTTCCTATCTACAGAATCAATCAATGAATATTTACTAAATGTCTGTTACTGGAAGCTAGGTGACACAGTGGATAGAGTCTGGACCTGGAGTCAAGAAGATCTGAACTCCAATTCAACCTCTGATCCTTACTAGCTATGTGACCTAACCTCTATTTGACTCCATTTCCTTATCTGTAAAAAGAGGGATAATAATAGGACCAGGGTTGTTGTGAAGATCAAATGAGATACTAATTGTAAAACACTTAGCACAGTGCCAGGCACATAGTAGGCACTATATAAATGTTAACTATTAGGTATTATGCAAGGCACTGGAGATACAAGGACAAAAAAATGAAATAATCTCTTCTCTCAAAGAACTTGCATTCTATCAGTGTGGAACAGAATGCATCAATCGATCAATTAATTAATCAACAAGCATTTTTTATGTACCTGCTATGGGCCAGGGACTGTGCTAGGTGCTGAGTACACTAATTGAAAGAATGAAATAACCCCTACTCATAAAGAATTTACATTCCAATGGCTAGACAAGTATATATTAAAATATATATCACATGAATGTAAGTTAAAATACAAATATATACAAAGTAGTTAAATTGCAAGGTAGTTTGGGAGGAAGGACACTAGCAATTGGGAGTTGGGGGGCATGGCTCAGGATAGGTTTCTTGAAGAAGATGGTGCCTAAGCTGTATCTTAAAGGAGGAGAGGAGTTCTATGGAACGAAAATAGGGTAGCAGGGAGTGCCTTCCAGGCATGTAGATGAGTGGTGTCAAACTCTAACCATTAAACTGTATATAAGGATCCCTACAGGCTCTATATTGACTTAGAAAACCACATGTTAACATTATCTGTGTTCTATTGTATTTTAATTTATTTTATGAAATACTTCCCAATTACATTTTAAGTTGATTCAGATGGTACTTTGAAGTGTTGTGAGCTCTGTTAGACACTTCTGATGTATGTATATATATACACACACACACACATACATACATATATATGTATGTGTGTGTATGTATGTATATGTGTGTATGCATATATGTATATATCAGTATGGATAATACATTTACCCATGATTGCCTTGATATAGGGAACTCCCAGATGAGGAAGCTCCCTTTACCAATGCAGATTGGCACCTTATAGTCTTAGGATGTTGTCTAGACCACTGAAAGATTAAGTGATTTGTCTAGGGTCACAGATGTCTGGGGTGAGGCATGATTGGCTCTATTCACTATGCTGCTCAATTTCTGTTTATGTAAATGTGTGTATATGTTTGCATATATTATAAACCCAAATGTATATATGCATATATACATAGTAGATGTATGTATTATGTGCATAGATAATATTATATATGTATAGGATATAGTATTTATATACATACACACATACATACATACATGGAGAGACAGACAGAAAGAGAGAGTAAATACAAAGTAGTTAAATACAAGTTAGTTTGGGAATGAGGACACTAGCATAGGAATGGGGAGAATGTATCAAAAAGAAAAGCTGTTTTTGTTGTTCAGTCATGCCCAACTCTTCATGACCTCATCTGGGGGTTGATTTGCTATTTCCTTCTCAAGCTCATTTCACAGATGAGGCAAACAGGGTTAAGTGACTTGCCCAGGGTCACATAGCTCATAAGTGTCTGAGGCCAGATTTGAACTCAGAAAGATGATTCTGATCCCAGGTCTGATGCTCTATCCATTGCACCACCTACCTGCCTAAGGAGAGTTGTTAGCACCCTTTAAACTTCAGCACCTGGGGCAGAGCCCTGCCCTAATTATTCTGCTCTCCTCTGTCCCTTCACATTAACCCTCATCACATAACCCTACCAGTCTATCTTAGATCTTCATCATCAGGCCTTCAACAGCCTCCCCTTGGTTAGACCTCATTCATTCTGAGCCACGGAAAGCTCTCAGTCCTAGCCCCCTGGCAGTTCCTTCCCACTAATTCCTGGGAAGAGCCAGGAAGGACGGCACATTTATCAGCACAAATTGATTTTATTGACATTGTCTAAATTGTGAACTTGGAAAGTGTTATGCTGTCCTAAATATATAATTTAAGCTCTGAGTATATCTTTGTGGATTAGTTCTCAGATGTTTTATTCATTTCATAGATATTTTAAATGAAATGACTATCGTTTTATCCTACTTTTTATTTGTGTTAGTATTAAAAAAAATGCTGGTGATTTTGTGGATTCATTTTGTATCCAAATGAATGGAATATACTAATCACCTCAATTATTTTCTTTTACTTATTCTCTGTGGTTTTCTCAATGAGCATGGTGGGAAAGTGTTATGCTGCCTATTTGGTCTATGAATATGAGAATGGCATGTGTGGCCCATTTTCAAGCAATGTCAAAAGTGGGAAGATGTAAGGAACTCCACAGTGAGCTACAAATAAATATATGCCACTTGACCTAGTGGTTTCCTTCTTGGAATAATTTCCCCTAAGGAGATTATTAACAAGAAAAAATTCTATTTTTACAAAAATATTCCTAGCAACACTGCTCATAATAGCAAAAAATTGTAAACAAACTAGGCATGCATCTATTGGGGAATGGTTGAACAATTTATGGTATAGGAATGTAATAGGATAAGAAGCGACAGATTGGAAGAATTCAAAGAAATATGGGAAGACTGATATGAAGTGATACAGATGGAGAAAGCAGAACAAAAGAACAATATAAACACTTACTACAACTATATAGTTAAAGATAACAGTAATAACAACAAATTCATATTATATACATCCACAAAAGGTCAAAAAGGATGACAAAAAAAAGAAGAATGATGTGGGTCCTACTATATTAAAGCCAACAAACCCATCTTTTGGAGTAGCAATAACAATTGGTAAACAGTAGAAGTTTGCAGACTTATAACCATTTATAATCTTTTAGGTTTTATTGTTTTGCTTTATTTCATCTTGCATACTTATTATCCTTTTGCATACATATAGAGTGTCAAACACATACCCCTGTCCTGGAAATTATAATATACACATACATACATATATGTGTATATATGTGTGTGTATATACACATATACACATGCATGTCTGTATATATACATACATATGTGTGTATGTATATACATATATATGCATGCATACATATGTGTGTGTGTATGTATATATAAAGTGGGAAGTTGACCAGAAAGCAGTATGGCCTAATGAAAAGAGATCTAGATATAGAAATAAAAGCCCTGGGTTCAAATCCTGAGTCTTCTACTTACTTCCTGTGAGACTCTCAGCAAGTCATTTATCCTGTCTAAAGCCCTATTTCTGCATCTGTAAAATGAGATTTTTGGACTAAGTGTATCTAAAGTCCCTTCGAGTACTGAAGCTGTGATCCTGGTAGAAGAAAAATAGTGGGAAATCTATTTGTACGCCAAAAGTTGAATCTTTAAAGAAAATCTGATAGGTGGTCAGAGCAATAATTTCCTTCCCAAAAGAGAAGACATTGATGACTCAGAAAAAAGAACCCTTGTTTAAGAAGGTGCCCTTGTTATTTTTATCAAAGATGAGACGGTGATGAGAGATAAGACAAGCCCTTTAGTCATAAACTTGATGGAATGTTAGGGAGAAGTTTGGCAACACTGGGGAATCCCACATCAGTAAGCAGTCACACCAGGTACGATGGTGATCAGCATGGAGATATGACTGGGAACTGTGGATTGCTACCACCTGCAGTATCTGCTTCTGCTGGGGGTTTTAAACTTGAGGTCTATGAACTTTTTTATGTTCACTGTATTTCAACATAATTGCTTTCTTTTGTAATTATGCGTATTTTATTTTATGATTTAAAAACATTATGAGAAGTCCTGAGGCTTCTCTCTACCTACAAAGGATTCCGACATGACAGAAATGTTAAGAATCCCTGTCTTAGTCACTTATTTCAGCTCAGCACAGCCTTGGATATAGGATTTGGGGCAACATCTTCCCTAGTTCATGTAGCAACATCATTACCAAGTGACCTCAGGAAGAGAATTCTATTTTTACCTTCTGTGAAATTTACAACCCATTTGATGAAAGAGAACATCAATAGAAACCAGATCTACAGGAACTGGACGCAAATCGTGTTCTTTTAAAAAATATTTTATTTTCATTCCAATTCCATGTAAAAACATTCATTTTTTTTAATTTTGAGTTCCAAATTCTCTCCTTTCCTCACTTCCTTCCCCCTTTATTGAGAAGGCAAGCAATTTGATATAGACTATACATGGGCAGTCATGCAAAACATATTTCCATATTGGTCATGTTGTGAAAGAAAACACAGACCAAAAAAAAAAAAACTCAAGAAAAGTAAAGTTAAAAAAGTATGCTTCAATCTGCATGCAGACTCCATCAGTTCTTTCTTGGAAACCAGGCAATAGCATTTTTTTTTTAATCATAAGTCCTTCAGAATTGTCTGGATTATTGTATTGCTGCGAATAACTAAGTCATTCACAATTGATCGTTGTACAATATTGCTGTTAGTGTGTGCAATATTCTCCTGGTTCTGCTCATTTCACTTTGCATCAGTTCATGTAAGTCTTTATAGGTTTTTCTGAAAGCATCTTGCTCCTCATTTCTTATGGCACAATAGTATTCCATCACAATCATATACCTCAACTTCAATTCTTTGCCATCACAAGAAGAGCCACTATAAGTATTTTTGTACATATAGGTGTTTTTCCTTTTTTTTGGTGGGGGGCTATCTACTTTGTTTCCAATTCTTTGCTCACAGAAAAGTACTACTATGAATATCTGGGTATATATGGGGACTTTCTTTTCATCAATGACCTTCTTGGGATATAAGAGGAATCTCTGGATTAAAGAGTATGGACATTTTAGTAACTTTATTTTCATAATGTTGCTTTGCAAAATGGTTGTACTGATTTACAGCTCCACCAACAATGCATTAGTGTGCTAAGCTTCCCACAACCCCTCCAAAACTGACTTTCCATCTTTGGTCATCTTTGTCAATCTGCTGGATGTGAGGTGGAATCTCAGAGTTGTTTTGGTTTGCAGTTCTTTTATTATTAGTGATTAGAGCATCCTTTCATATGGTTGTTAATAGTTTACAATCCTTTTAAGAACTATTTATTCTGTTTGGTAATATATCTACTGGGGAATGACCTTTTAGGAACAATCTGCTAATAGGAATAACAACAACTCTTACTATATTCTTATTCCCATAGGAATATGGTATATTCATATAGCAAGTTACTATAGGTACCTTGCCACTTACAGGTAGTAGGACTCAATATTTTTATGATTCACTGTTCCCATTTTACAGATGAGGAACCAGGTTCAGAAAAGTGAAATGTTCAAAGTTTCCATGGTTAATAAATGGCAAAACTGTAATGAGTTTGGATCGCCTGGTCCCAAATCCAGTGCTTAAAAAAAATCAATACTACTCTCCAACTCATAATTATTGTCATCTTTTATACCATATAACACTTTGTGAAGCTATCTCACACACAGACACATACACACACACACACACAGTTGATTGCAAGCTATTTCTTGCAAAGAAATAGAAGCAAAAGCAAAGCTCGCTTGGATGTGAGTTGGGATAGATGACAGCACTATAAACAGCTTCCCATATAATTAAACTGAAACAGAGTAACTATAGACTAGAGTGAACAGAAAAATACTTTGAAAACAACCTAAAGGACAACTTTGAAAAATGTGGCAGAGCTATGGGATGTAAGCAGAGGTGTGCTGGCAAATATTTAACAACTGACTTTCCAAAAAGCCTGACATAAATTTAAGTTTAGCCTAGATCATTAACATTTTTTTACTAGAATTGGTAGAATTTGCCAATTTCTTAAATGTAAATGCCTATACTGAAATTTTAACAGTCCACTCTCTTGAACTGGTTCAGGTTAAGTCCAGTACACTCCTGAATGCAGTAATACTCAACAAAGCTATCACTCTATCCTAAAATTGGATCATAATGATTGCAGAACTCACAATTATCATGTTTAAAACTAAAGTATCTTAACTCAACACTCCTCCCCCTGTTCTAACTCCTGACGCTAAATTGGTGTCCCCATTCGTGTCAGGATTACCTCTGTTTTTCTTTTCTCTCAGGTTAGAAACTTTGGCGTTATCTTCTACTTTTCTTTCCCTTTCTTCCGTATAACCTTTCATTTATCCTGTCAGCTCTTCCTTCAGAAGGTCTCTTTGACTTTGACCCTTTTCCTTTTCCATTGCCTCCACCTTAACCCAGCCACTCATTACCTCACGCCTAGATTACCGTGAGACCTTCCTGGCTGCTCTATGTGATTCTAGGCTCTCCTACCATCTTGTCTTGCACACTGCTACCAAGCTAATCTTTTTAAATATTATGTTTAGTGGGTCACTCTCCCGCTTGGAAACCTACAACAGAACCTTCTTGTATGGCCATATCAAATCTGAACTTTTCTTCAGATTTCTTCAAAGGTTTTAGAATCTAGTCCCATTCTATCAGAGCTGTAATAAGCATGAGATGGATGGGGTTCTGTCCCAACACATTGAGAGCTGAAGGAAGGTACACTCCTCCCTGAGGGATAGCTTGTATTTATCCTTGTGGCAATCACCATCCTCAAAAGTTACTTACTGTCCTCTGGCAGCACATAACATATAGGACTACACTTAGCCTCCACCCCAAGGGTCCCTCACCCTGTGTGACTCCAGATGCATTGGGACTGCCCTCTGTACCACCAAGGTCCCTTCCCCTTCTGACTCAATTAAATTTATCCCTGCATAGTTATGAATAGTTAGGGCTCTACATTCTACAAACTTCATTTTACTTTTCACTACTCACCAGTAGCCCTCATATATACACATTCTTATTCACAACTCTTCACCTCTGTTTTTCTGCTCACTAACCAACATGTCTTCCCACTCTCTCTTCTCTTTTTATTTCAAATCTACCTATCCTTTAAGACTCAGATCAAGTCACACTTCCCTCATGAAGCCCTGACTGACTACTGTAAGTCATCCTGACCTTTGAATTCTATAAATTCTTACTGCAGTCTTAGTGAGTTGGGCTCAGTTCAGTACATGTTTCAGGAATGCTAGTTTTGTCTCTCCATTGAAACTGTGAGCCCCCAAAGGTTGGAGAATTTTTAAAAAATGTACTTCTTTGCATTAGTCCAAAAATACATCTCCCTCAGGGTTAGGCCCACCATAGATACTGGTGATTGATAACAAATTTGTATTAGTGATTGATAAGTCAACAAAAGAGAAAAAGATATAAAGATTCCCAGAGCAGAAGATAAGTATGTAGGATATACAGCAAAGTGACCACAAATCAAATAGAGTCTTTGTGTGTAGATAGTGTGGAAACATCCTTTCGTCCGACTCTCCCCCATCTACCTTCCACTTTCATAAATGCGCGCACACACACACACACACACACACACACACCCCTATAGCAATTACCTCCATACTGTCATTCCTGCATAAAAAGGACAGGGGACCTATGGATGATTTAGTTAGTGCCAGAGTGTCAACTCAGCATTCCACCTAATTATATCAATAGGTAACAAAGGTTATTTCTACTTCTCAGTTAGAACAATGGGGAGAAAACACAAGGGAACATGCATCTTTGAGTCAGAAGGCTTAAGAAACTTTAAGAATCATAGAATGTCAGAACCAAGAAGGCTCTTACAGACAGGTATCCAGCACAACCTCACCATAGATTGCTAGGATCACAGAGATTTTAACCCCGTCCAACTCCCTTCATTTTAGAAGAACTGACCCTCAAAAAAATTAAGTGACTCATCTCAGGTCATGGATAGTGAGAGAGTCAGTATATGAACTCCAGGCCTTGGACTCCAGACCCAGTCCTCTCCTACTGCTGCTTCATTTTATAGATGACAACACAGAAGACTAAGAGAAATGATTCCTCCAAGGTCACGCTGTTAGCAACAGATACAAGACTAGAAGCCAAGTGTGACTAACCGTCTGCTTTATACACTTGCCTCCCCACAATGCGGCCTGACTCTCATCAGGTAGTGGTTCTCTGGCCTGATCGAGGTATCATTTTCGTGGTGTTGATGTCCATACTTCCAAAAACATACGGTTTCATCGTAGCATCTAGTAGTTGAAAGATCAGTAAGATTTGGGAGACCTGGATTCTTAACCCAGCTCTGTCTCTAATTATGTCTCTCTATCTCGGTCTCTTTCTCTCCTTCTCTGTCCCTCCTTCCCTCTCTCTCCTGTCCTTCCTCCTTTTGTGTCTCTTTTCTCCCCACCCCACCCCTCTCTCTCTCCCTCTTTCCTTCCCTCCATCTTTCTTTCTCTTTTTTCTTTCTCTGTCTCTCCTCTGGCTGTCTCTCTAACACACACACACACACACACACACACACGCATATGCACACGCACACACACACACTATCTTGAGGAAGTAACAATCTCTCTATGCTTCAGTTTCTTCATTTGAAAACTGGAGATGATAATCCAGGTCATTATGAGGACAGTGCCTTATAAAGCTTAAAGCACTTTGTTGTTCTTATTATTGTTGTTATTCAGTCATGTTCAACTCTTTGTGACTCCATGGACTATTTTTTCAATAGTGTTTTCTTGGCAAAGATACTGGAGTGGTTTGCCATTTCCTTCTCCAGTGGACCACCTTTTTTGGTCAGATCTCTCCACTATGACCTATGCATCTTGGGTAGCCTTGCACAGCATAGCTCATAGTTTCACTGAGTTATGAAAGTCCTTCCGCCATGAGAAGACAATGACCCAGGAGGGGCTTTTTAGGAAAATGGGTTGAGTGACTTGCTCAGGGTCACATAGCTAGTAAGTACTCCAGAAACATGCTATTATTTTTTCATATTTTTTCAGAGGAAGTATTCCTTCCACCAATACAGATCATAGCCCCTCTATAATTTGCTATGGCAAGTAATGACGATGATGATGATTTAAAAATTATCACCTGATAGCCAATGTTCTGGTGATGAAGGCATCTGAACTTACCTAAGCTGTTTTTTGGACCTCTGGCACTGTATTAAAACCTTTTTATTTTCAGTTTGCCGGGCCTTCCCAGAGCTTGCTCTCTGCTGGCATATCCTTTGAGGACCTAGGTTCACCTCCCTGCCATGATGTGGCACAGAAGTAAAAACTTTATTGGAAGCTATAAGAACACAATGAAATGAATAAAAAACACAGTCTTTGCCCTTGAAAAGTCTGCCAGCTGGTAGTCACTGTGGTCAAGTAGAAAGGGGACTGAATCTAGAGTCAGCAGACCAGGGTTCTTACCCTGATTCTGCTACCTTCTACTGTACGTAACCTTAGGCAAATTCACTTTCCTAGACCTCAATTTTCAAATATATAAAATGAGTCGACCAGACTAAAGTATATTTAAGCTCTTTTCTAGTTCTAAATCCAATGAAAAGAGAACAGATGTATCAGCTAATGAGAGGATCCTTTCAATACAGTTATTACCCTTCCCATGCTCACAATTGGGGAGGCTTATAACCCTTTCAAACAGAGTTTTGCCTTATACCTAACCTAACTTCATTCTTGTTGAAATCTAAGCCATTTCTTTATTTCTTGCCCCCATTTCCTCCCCATCTTTAGTGGAAATAAAGAATTTCAGAATATCACTCTTCCCTTTATTTGATAATTGAGTGAATCCAAGTATTCAAATAGGTGGATTAAATTAAAGACCATAATCATGGCTCATCTTGCAAAGCAGTGGATAATTCCCAGTGCTTCTACAAAGTTAATTAAAAGCTCTTCTACCTAGCTTTCAAGAAGGGCAAGGAACAGGACTTTTCCAAACTGAAAAGGTGGCAACTAAGTTTTTTCAGTTACAAGTGTCCAGAGTCAGACATGGCTCAATGACAGCCCAAGGTAGGAGGGGACCTTCCACCCATCATGAAAGCCGACCTCACTGCATGGTCTAGTGGGCTGATAGGGAGGAGTGGGAGTCAGGAACTCCATGTTAAATATTAATTGTATGACTGACCTTGGAAGAACTCATTCTACTGCGTAGGTTCTTCATCACTGATATGGAGATGACAAAGAGGACTATGGCACAATGTGACTTGTCACGCTATAAAGCTCTTTGGAAAGGTACATCATGTTCAAGAGACCAAATGTCATCACTACCAAAGCAAGTGGGAGTGGAAGAGAAAGAGGCCTTTGGCCCATTTTACTTTAAAGGGCACACACAAGCTATCAAAATGGAGAGCAGCTCATCCTTGCCACTGGAAACAAAGTGACTTTCATTCAGATGGCTCAAACTCACTTTCCACTTTAAAAGTAAAACATTTTTTTTGTAATTATTAATGGTTCATTCTTGTGACTACCGATGGGTGAAGGGCATTTCCCTCTCCCACATCTTTAATAGCAAATAATTAATGATGTGTTAGAAATTAACAACAATTAACAATGCATGGGAACAACAGCAGAAGGTGTCTAAGTCTCAGCAGATGAAGTGTGAGCCTTTGTTTCTCAAGCAAAAAGCTTGCTAGTGTCAGGAAGGAGAGATGGAGGAGATTCCTTATGTGAAGACTGGTGTGGCAACCAAGTCCTAAATAAAGCATGCACTATGGCAAACACCAGGGCATCTCAGTAGCAAAGGATTCTCTGATAAGACCGTGAATCATCAGACCCTGGAATGCAAAAAGAGGTCTTCTTCAGAACACAATCAAAATCACTGAAATGAATGGGAAAGTAATAGAAAAATGAAATGTTCAACAACCACTTTATTTTAGCATGTTAATTTTATTAGAGAAGCAAAAATACATATGGATAATTATTGCTTGTAAGGTTTAACCTGAATTTTAACAACTACTTGCTATTCTAACATGGATTAAATTCCATTGGGATACTAGAAGAAATAGCTATTTTTGAACTATAGTATTTGATTCAACTATTTACTCTCTGCATGCCAATTTCAGCATTCATTCATTCATTCATCGAGAACTCATTAAGTGCCCTCAATCTGCAAGACACAGCACCAGGTATGGTGAGAGGAAGACATAAGGTAAGGATAGTTGTCCTGTCCTCACTTGTACATTAATATTATATAAAAATGAGTGAAATATGTATTATTAGCAGATAGAGCCATAGGCAAACAACATAAAAGACACCCTTCAATTCTAATCTGGTTGAGTCTTTACTCCTTAGTCTTTAGGTCACAAGGCTGTTGGGTGGGAGGCCATTGTTGGGGAGGCTGCCAACATGGCAAGGGGGGTGGGGGAGGAACAAAGGGCCAGACCATAGTGGAATTCACCTGGGGTACTGCAGTAGTGAAGAGAAAGTGAGATTTGATAGCTTCTTAATTTAACTATTTTTTTAAGCTTTCAAATCACTTTACTTATGTTATCCCATTTGATCTTCGCAACACTGAGAGGCAGATACTATTATATTCCTATATATAGAAAATTCCTATAGATGAGAAAACTGAAGCAGAGAGACAGCAAATGACTTTCCAGGATACACAGCTAGTAAGTATCTGCGGCAAGATTTGAACTCAGGTCTTTCTGTACTCTACTGTGTTACCTAGCTGCCTTCACTAATTATTTTTGCTATGTGCTTATCCTAGTTGTTTCTACCAGCTGAAGAAATACAAATGCTTTCAATACTCTTTAAATTTAAACACTCTGGGACACTCCTCTGTTTACCAATCCTTTCTCACTAATAAAAACTAGATCACTTCTCACCACATAAAGTCATTTGCTGAGAGTGAGAAATATATATGTGTGTGAGACAAGGGAGGGGTGAAGATGGATGGTTAAGGAGAGAAGTAGGTTTGGAGCAGGTAATATGGGAAATAAGAGAAGGAATTAATACCTGGGGCTCTGGTGAGAAACAAACTATATGGGTCAGTCAAAAAGTAGAGCTTCCTATATACTGCCTACCTAGCAGTCCAGGATCACAAATTCTTTTTAAGGCATTTCAATTTCGTACTCCAGACCAATATATTTTTCTCTTTTTTTGGTAATGTTTCCCCAGAGGTCTAAACACCATAGCTTGAAATATATTATAATAGAGGAATAAAGAAAGCAAGGCAAACAAAGTCAACCACACTCATTAGCAGACATCTCACAGGGATAAATGGACCTGGGACGTATACCTCTCTTTTACCTGTAGATCAAGGGATCTTAATCCGGGGTCCATAGAAGCCCAAGCATTCAGAGGGACTGTGAATCTGGATTGAAAGAAATAAAACATTATCTCATTATTTTTAGTAAACTCTAACTGAAATTTAGTGTTTCCTTCTATTATGATTTTTTGAAAAAACAATTATTCTGAGGAGTCCATAGGCTTCACCAGATCCCAAAAGGGACCCATGACACACACAAAAAAAGATTAAAAACTCTTGCCCCAGACCATAAGCCTAGCATACAAACTGGGAGACCAGTAAGATGCTGACATTTATATTCGTTTTGAGTCCATTTCTTCTCTTCCCTCTGAAATGTGGAGTCCTTCTCCCTAATCCTCTTTTGGAGCAAGCAAACTACCGGATTGAGCATGGAGAAAAAAAGAGAAAAGAATCTAGGGAAAGGCACATCAGCTATAACCATTGCTGGGCCTCAGACTGTACTCTGTCCTGTCCCTGCGAATGAGGTTGGAATGGTGATGGCCAGAGCCTTGATCTGCTCATTCATTGAGAATGTGCTTCCTTACTTTCTATTCTACCCTCCTCAATTCTCCAAAAACCCTATAGCCAACACACCATTCTTATTACTCAAGTTAATTTCTCACTTCCTCAAGATGGCAGAAAGACTTTTTTTTCACTGCTAAGAAATTTTATTTTTAAAAATCAATTAACAAACATTTATTTTCGGCTTATATGATTCTGAGACAAATTCACAAAGGCCTCAAAATTTTCTTTATGTGCCATGAAAGCCAGTGTGCTAGGGTGGTGGCCACAGCATTTCACCTGCCTGAGATAACCATTTTAAAGACCTCTAAGATCTTTTTTCAGCTTTAGTGTTTCACACCTGAGCACAGTTAGCTAGGTGAACCTGGCCTTGGGTCTTCCCCATTTAACCTAGAAATTTAGGGGTAGCTAGTTGGCTCAGTGATAAAGCACCAACCCTGGAGACAGGAGGACCTGAGTTCAAATGCAGCCTCAGACACATAACACTTACTAGCTGTGTGACTCTGGGCAAGTCACTTAACCCCAATTGCCTCACTCAAAAAAACTACAAAAATCCTAGACATTTGGTGGTAGCAACAGCAGCATCTGACTCAAGCAGGTGACAAAACTTCTTTGTTCCTCTTGGCATCATATTTAAGAGAAATGATTAGTTCTCTCTCATTAATAGCCAATTATTAAAATTGGGGATATTCAAGCTTTTTTCCCTATCCTACTTCCTTGTCTAAAGCCCAATCTCTCAAGGACCAGGCTGATGGAAGACAGGATTAACATTCTCCTCATTTTGGGTATTGCCTCTCCAACCAACTAGATCAGACTTCTGATCTAAAATGAATTCCTGCCCCACTCAAAGTTAATTTGGGTGGAGGTAAATCCTTTCTCTAGATTGCTTAAGGCTGTGAGTGGTCTGGGTGTAGAGGTAGTCTCTGTCTAAAAGTGACTTGATGTCACTCTCCCAACCCCTCATTAAAACAGGTCTACCTATCATTAATTGTTAACCAATTAGAGTTGATTACCACCCTCCAGAACACCCACTTTTCCAAGGGCATATAAACTGTGTGCCCACCGCCATGATTGTTTTCAGTCCAAGAGAGAGACAGCCAAATGATCATTCCTTCTATTAATAAAATGCTAGCATTATTAATAAAATGACTAATTACCCAGAAACTATGTCTCTTGAACTTTTTAAACATCACACCTTTTCTGAAGTAATATGAATATTGGTTAACCAAAAAAAAGTATGTTAATCAAAGGAATTCAAATTAGTCTCTTGAATACAGCCTTTAGATCCAAAAGAGATTTTAGAAAGTATCTAGTTCAACCCTCTGCTTTTACAGATGAGGAGATTGAGACCCAGGGCAGTAAGTATTTTCCCCAATATTACACAGGTAATGTGACTGAGCAATGACTCAAGCTCAGGGCCCCTGACTCTAAGTCTAGTTCCAAATCTTTATTCTATCCTGCCTCATAATCAATAGATCATTCAACAAATAGCTAGTGAGCATCTATTGAGATGGGGCACTAGCAAGGTTAGGTACGTGATAGCATTCAAAAGCCCTGTCCCTGCCCTCAAAGAATCTACTGTCACAGGGGCTGGGAACATGAGGCCGAGGGCAGCCTCAAGTTCGGCCCTTTGACTGAATCTAAACTTCACAGAGCAAATCTTTTTATTAAAGATTTAACCCCTGAAGATGGCTTTCAAGACTAGCCTCTGAAAAAACAGCATGAGTGGAAAAAAGAATAAAGAAGAGAAAACTGGGGAACAAAAAGAAAGTGAATTCATTCTTCGGATAATCCAGAAATAATCTCTGAGGTCTTGTCAAGGAGGAATAACAAAGAGTAGGCAATAAGCCATTATGAAACACCTACTATGTTCCAGGCACTGTGCTAAATGCTGGAGATACTAAGAAAGGGGGGGGGGGAATCCCTAATCTCAAGAAGCTCCCAGTCTAATAAAAAAAAATACTTGTGAGAGAAAGCAGATTAGAAGAAGTTCAGAGTTGTCTGTATAAGGTGAAGCCTCCACTTTTCAGGTCAAATGCTGTTGATCCATTTGTCATTCTCTACATCCTGCCCGATAGGAGCTCTTATATACAAACAAGGATCAGGCCTATCTCAGCAAACCCCTTGATAGTGGTGAAGAGTTTCTTCTTATCCAGCAAGGGAAAGAAAGAATGTTTCAGTGGTTGTTAACAGCCTGGAGTCTTCATTTGAACTTCTCTGGCACAAGAGAATCAGTGGTATTTATGGCCCAAAAGAATTTCCATCTGCAAGTTTATCTCCTTATAAAAATCAGCCCTCCCCACAAGAGCCAACTGAAGACACTAAATCAAGTTTACAGTAGAAGAAAGAAGATTTATCTCTCCCAAATGTGCACCCTTTGAGTTGTTAACATATTATTTTTTAGTATCAGGCATTGTTAGAAGTTGAGTGATTTTTTTTTAAGTTTCCATACGATTGGATTTGCTGAGAGAATGGAAAGAAGGCCAGATATTGTCCAAAGCTAATGGAATTAGAGCAGAACTAGCATTTCCTGATGAAATCCAGTGTGCTCTCTAGCTTCCTCACCTCCTCCAAGTGACACATGTTCACTCTCATGTTATTGTTTCTCCACGAGTTCCGCCAGCCTGGTGACCAGTCTTTGCAATCTGGTTCCTTTCTCATTCATGGAAACAATAGTGTTAAAACAAGCAGGACTCATCTCTGGATACTGAACGGATATGCCCGTCTGTCATTGAAGAGGTCACCAAATGCAAGCCTCTATATACTTACCAACAGCATCTGACGTCGGTTACCATATTTTACCAAAACATGGTGGAGTTGATAGATATTAAATACTGGCTCAAAACACACTTATTCCAGGATATAGTTCCTGAGCAATTAACAACCCAGTTGGTAGCAGAGCCAAGATTGGAATCTATGTTGCCAAAGTTCCAGTGCAATGCTCATTTCACCATGTCCCACTGTACAGAATGAAAGAACACCCTGGATTCCTCCCTCCATGCCAGGCTGGAGTTAAGCATAGATCATTCAACAAAGCAAGCTACCTATAGGGGAGCTTTGAGAGGTGTCTGAGAAATCTGATCACCTCCAAATATCTTCCCCAGTCATGTGCTTCAGTGCCTGGCCCATTAATCCCCCATTAAAGATTCCTTTCCTTTGGGAGAAAGTATTCCTCAATCCTCTGTGGAGCTATTCCTAATAGAGATAACACTCCTTGAGAACAGAGGCCATGAATTAAACTTCTTCATATGCTCCTGTTTCCCCACACACTGGGCTTACACAGAATAGAAAACTCAGTAAACGTTTGCTAATATCATTGGCGAAACTGTGACTCCTGACACTTTCCTCCCGACAATCTAGGTTTAAGTAAGTGCATTGGGCACAAACGGAGAAAAAAAGTTCTAATGAAAGAAGAGGTTGAGGAAGACAGGGGTTTGAAAGACAGACTTTGCCCATTTCATCATTTTGCAGGGAGGGCTGGTCCTGCTACACCACAGAGACTCTCCTATATCTTCTGTATCTGGGGAAAAGGACTATCAGAAACTGAGGGCAAATAACCTGAAGTCCCCTTCATCATCATCCCCCTCCTGACCCTGAGGAATTCTGTGGGAGTGAAGAGGAGGGTGTTGGCTAGGCAGACAGCTATATGCATGGTTGTCCAAGCTCGGTGTCCCCCTGTAACTGGGGGATGTGACACTGGGCAGAGAAGGGACAAGAAGAAAAGTCAAGGAGTCCATTTCCTACCGCCTCAGGGACATTGTTGCTCTCCAAAGAACTCTTGGAACCCATATTTTTACAGGCTAGAAATTAGCTCCAAGCACAGTCTCTCTTCTCAGACTCCCACAGCTGGGGGCTGGCAAGACAGTGGTGACTGAAAAATGACATGGGACTTATTCCATGTGGGTTCAGCATCTGCTGGAGAAGGTCACTCTTCCTTCCAAATTAAGAAAGGTTTCTAATTGAGCATTCTGCTTCTCCCATCTGTGCCTCCCCCTCCCCACCACCACTACCTGAATACAAGAAAGAAACTGATTTTTAAAAATTTAAGATACAGAAGATACAGGAGAGTTTCTATGGTGTAGTAGAGCATAGAGCCCTGGACTTGAAATCAGGAAGACTCGAGTTCAAATTCTAGTTCAGATACTTACTAGTGGTGTGACCCTGGGTAAGTCACTTATCATCTCCGTTCCTTATTTTCCTCATCTGTAAAATGACGAGGGTTGGACATGAGGGCCTCTAAGGTCTATTCTGTCTCTAAATCCATGATTCAGTTAATGACTGAGCTAGGCAGGGCACTCAGATCATGAATATATATGTATTTAGCAGAAAATGTTTCACCTAGTAAAAGTCTCTAAGAGGTGTAAAAGGAGATCTAGCCCTGCTTTCATGACTATGGAAATAGGAGTTCCAAGATGGGCCATGACTATCCAGTTAAGACTTACTTTTTTTTTTTTGCTTTTTGGTGAGTCAATCCGGATTAAGTGACTTGCCCAGAGTCACACAGCTAGTAAGTGTCAAGTGTCTGAGGCCAGATTTGAACTCAGGTCCTCCTGACTCCAAGGCCTCTATCCACTGCATCACCTAGCTGCCCCAAGACTTACATTTTCAAAACAAATATCTACGGACAGGAATAGGAAAAGGAACTGTGAATTCATTGATAAAGGAAATTCTTAAGTGAGGAAACACCCTCTACTGCTGCAGGTCAGATCAATAAGAAGTTAAGTGACTTGCCCAGGTTCACACAGCCAACAAGTGTCAGAGACAGGACTTGAGTTCAAGTCTTCTTTATAAGTATCTAGGTGGCACAGTAGATAGTGTGACCCTATGTAAGTCAGCTAACTGCTGTCTGCCTCAGTTTCCCTATAAAATAGGGAAAATAATAGCCCAAACCTCCCAGGGTTGTTGTGAGGATAAAATGAAATAATGTTTGTACAACACTTTGCAAACCTTAAAATATGAAATAAATGCTAGCTATTGTTATTGTTAGTACTACAATTATTATTCCCAGCTTCAAATCATCTCTCTATCCATTATACCACACTGTTCTCTTTTAGACAAATTTCATAGGCTATAAAAACGTGAAATATTTTTTGTGATTCCTCCTCAGCTCACAAAGATCTCGACCACCTCTTCACAATCCTCCTCACCTTTGCCAGGCTGCCTCCCCCTTTTCACGGGCCCCTCCACTAATTACTAAATCTTACAAAATCAGACATAGTCTTCCACAAGGCAGGTAGGTGGCAAGAATTCAAATCCTCATTTTACTGATCAAGGAACTAAGGCCCCAAGAGGTGATAGAAGGTCAATCAACCAACACTTCTCTGGAATAGGACCCAGGGGCCCTTTCCTTGTTTGTTGCTCTGGGCACTTGCACTTTTATATTTAGAAGATTTCTATGGCACGATTGGCCGATAGCTGACAGATCATGATTGATTCAGGACACTTCCTGCTAGAAGAATCTTCAGAGTGTGGGTGGGATGGCTGCAGTGAGTGCTTCTATACCACCAAATGAGAAAGGCTTGTTCTCACTACAAAGGAAGGAATGTCTTTAGTCATGGGCAGGGAGTATGGTCTCATTTCCTTGGTTCTAAGTATGGAAACTTACCTCTCCAGGCTAGGTTTGGGCTCCGTCTCATTCAGATAAAATAGGGCTTCATAGTTTCAAGACTTCAAAGACCAATTTACAAAGCTTCCTTGAGACTAGCTTGGTTACGTTTTGATGGTAAAAGATGCAGCTAAAATCTACCTTTAAATTCATATGAGTTCTAAATTAATGAACATGTACAATAATAATAATCATTGATGGCAAGGTAAAATGTTTGAAATAGGGTTTGTGATGGGCTAAAATATAATCTGGCTGACTATTCCATTCCTTAGTGTGACTAAGTAATACAGGGTTTTTGTATAATGCAGTTAAGTGGCATGGTGGATAGAACTCTGGGCAAGTCACTTAACCTCTGTGTTTGCTTCATTTTCCTCATCTGTAAAATGGGGATAAGAATAGCCCCTACTTCCAGGGTTGTTATGAGGATCAAATGAGATAATGATTGTAAAGTGCTTAGCCCGGTGCCTTGTACACTGTAAACTTTATATAAATGTTAGCTATAGCTACAGCAGCTACTACTAATTTAACAGTAGCCGGTGATACAGAGGATAGAGCGGGCCTGGAGTCCAGAAGATCTGACTGGTCTCAGACACTTACTAGCTGGGTGACTCTGAATAAGTCATTTAACCTCTGTCTGCCTCAGTTTCCTCAACTGTAAAATGGAGATAATAGTAGCATCTACTTTGCAGGGTGGTTGTGAGAATCAAAGGAACTAATATTTGTAAAAATGCTTAGCATAGTGCCTGGAATAGAGTAGAAGTTCTTTCCTTAATGATACACATAAAGAAGTTGCTTTCTCTCCAGAGCTTTAAAAAGAAAGGCAAAAGTAGAATATTAGCCCATCTTACATTTAACAAATGGTTCATATCAACACCTGAAGGTGACTTTGCTACCCAAGGGAAATGTGGTTTCCTGTTGGAATAAGGAGAACAATAACTACAGGAGAAGATCTGCCACAGCTCATTGGGAATAGTCCTGAAGGAATCTGAGGGCTAGGATGCCTGTGCTCCTAGCAATCTGCAAGGAAGTTCTGTTCTGTATCTTGAGCCACCTGGATGTCAAGAAACTTTGACTAGAAGACCACTTTTCACAAGACCTGTGCAAATAATGAGGCTACTGCTACCAATCTGTGTATGTCCAACTCTCAGCTTTTTTATTGTTGTTTGGTTGTTTCAGTCGTGTCTGACTCTTCACACAGCTAGTAAGTGTCTGAGGCCAGATTTGAACTCATGAGGATGAGTCTTTTTGACTCCAGGCCCAGCACTCTATCCACTGCACCACTTCGCTGCCTAGCTTTCAGCTTAGCCCTTCCAATAAAGACTAGCTACTATTAGAACCCCTGTAACCTCCCAACTGGATGACGGAAAAAGTCATCCCCACTCTGTCTCTTTCTTGCCCTCCACTCCATCCCACAAAGTTTTACCAGATCAATCTTCCCAAAATATCCCATTTACTGAACGATTTCCCAACTCAGTGGTCTGCCATTACTCTGAAGACAATGCAAAAACTTCCCAGACTCCTCTTTGAGCTCCTTCAAAATTTGACCCTCATTTATGCAGCCCTCTTGCTTTTTGATAAAAGCCCCAACTCAAAAATTGTGCCAGAGGAGTTCACCTACTCACTATTCTATAAAAATGTTGCAGACAGTTCTTTCTCCAAGCCCTTTTCCATGCTGGCCCTCCTGTCAGGAATACTGTCCCCGTCCTCTCCCCTAATCCAAATCTTTCCATCCTTCAAAGTTCCTTTTAAGTCCCCTCTTCTTTAGCAAGCCTCTTTCCACTTCTTTTTTTAAATTAAATTTTATTTTTAGAAATTTCATAATTTTAGGTGAGCTAGGTGATATAGTAGATAGAGTGCTGGGCTTGGAGATAGGAAGACTCATCTTCCTGAGTTCTTAGACACTTACTAGCTGTGTAATCCTGGGCAAGTCACTTAATCCTGTTTGCCTCAGTTTCTTTATCTGTAAAATTATCTGGAGAAGGATATGGTAAACCACTCCAGTATCTTTGCCAGGAAAACCCCAAATGGAGTCACAAAGAGTTGGACACAACTGAACAAAATTTTTAATGAAAAGAAATCAATTTTCTCTTCTTCCCACCCCTCATCCCATGCACGAGTGGGGAAAACAAAACAAAACAAAACATATTCCCTTTAACAAATATACATAGCAGCGAGGTGGCACAGTGGATAGAGCACTAGCCCTGAAGTCAGGAGGACCTGAGTTCATATCCGGCCTCAGATCAATCACTTGACATGTACCAGCTGTGTGACCCTGTGCAAGTCACTTAACCCCAACTGCCTAAAAAAAAAATATATGCATATATAAGTGTGTATATATGTATATATACACATAGTCAAACAAAACAAATTCCTTCATTGGCTATGTTCAAATAATATGTCTCCTGCACCCTGAATCCATCACCTCCGCCAGGAGGTGGGGAGCATGCTTTATCATTTATGATCATGATCAGAGTTCTCAGAGCTTTTAAAGTGATTTGTTTTTACAGTGTTGTTATTATTGTATAATTGTTCTCCTAGTCCTGCTAATTTCATTTTATATCAGTTAATATTTCCCATAGAAAGTTATAAAATCATAGTATTTATAGCTGGACAAGACTTTAGAAATAATCTCATCTAACCATCTCTCATCTTACAGATGAATAAATTGGGGTCCATAGAAAATAAGTGACTGACTCAAGGTCAAGAGGTAAGAAGCTACAAATATGGAATTGAACTCATGTTGATCTCTCATTTCCTTGAACTGCTATAGTATAAATTGTACCACTTATTTGGGCACTTAATCACAAACTGCCACATTCATTCATCAACCATTTATTAAGGGCCTACTATGACCTAGGTTCTGGAGATACAAAGACCAAAAACAAAACAGTCCCTGCCGTCAAAAAGCTTATATTCTTTTTTTTTAAGAGAAGGAGGAATAGCATTTGTGCATATTAGTATGTACAAAATATATTTGAAGGAAATACAATTAATTTTTTTAGGGAAAAGGGGACTAGCAGCTAAAGAATCAGGAAAGGCCACATAGAGAAGGTGGCCCTAGAATGAACTTTGAAGGAGACTGGGGATTCTCAGAGGGGGAAGTGAGGAGTCTGGGCATGGGGGTCAGTCAATCTGGGCAAAGGATCTATCAGGGCCAGGAGATGGAATGTTGAAAGTAGGGAGCAGGAAATAGACAGTCTGGCTAGAACAGAGTGAGTGAAAGGGACATTTGATGGGTTTTTGCATATATGTCCTGTTTTCTGAGCTAATCTGTAAGATCCTTTAGCCCAAGAAGCATGTCCTATACTTTCTTGTATTATTTGCCCTGCACAGAATCTAGCACAGTGCAGGACATAAACGCACTCCTAATGAATGACATTGACAGTGAGAGGTTGGCATTTGTCCACTAAGTTAAATAAAAAGTTTGTAACTTTGGGACTCATTCCTCAGCTGAATGGTCTATACTCATTGCCTTTGCTTCTACCAGCACCTGCCTTTAATCTTTTGCAGTCTGATTTCCAGTCTCCTTCTTTCACTGAAATGACTGTCTCCTGGATCTCCATGAGACCTCATGAGAACTCATCCTAGCCAAATCCAAAATGACTTTTTCTTTTTCAGTTTTCATCCCCTCTTCCTCTCTTTTTCACTGGACACTTTTGGCTAATTCCTTTTCAAGTCTCTACCTACTTCAGGCCGTCCTACACACCACTTTCAAAGTGATTTTTCCTTAAACACAGATCTAACCATGACACCCCCCTACTCATTAAACTTTAATTTTATTTTTTAAATTCTTACTTATAGGATCAAATACAAACTCCCCTGTTTAGCTTTTAAGACTTGCACAACTTGGCCCAATCTCTCTTTCCAGTCCCATTGAATATTATTCCCTACTACAAAGTCTTCAATTCAGCCAAACTGGTCTTCTCTTAGCTCCTCACACACTCCATCTCTTCTCTCTATACCGTTGTCGTTCCCCATTCCCAGAATACACTATCTCCAACTCATAGAATTACACTCCTCTTCAAGCAACACCTTCTCCACAAAGCCTTTCCTGATCCCTTCAACTGCATGTGTCCTCCCTCTCTAAAATACATTGAATTTACTTTGTATGTAATTGTGAAGTCAACAATCATTTCTTGAGCACCTACTATGTGCTAGTCACTGTTCTAAGTGCATGGGAAACAAAAAAGAAAAGCTCTTCCCTCCAATCATGCTTTCTGCCAAGTATCTCACAGTATAACAAGGGGAGAGAAGATGACAATAATTGTGTACAAACAAGGTACAGACAGGATAAATTGTGAAGTACTGGTGCCATGGTGAAGGCGCTAAGATCAAAGAGGACTAGGAAAGGCTTCTTGTAGAAGGTTGGACTTTAGCTAAGACTTATATGTGGGTGATAAGAGAGAGGGAGGGGGGCAGCTAGGTGGCACAGTGGATAGAGCTCCAGTCTTGGAGTCAGGAGGACCTGAGTTCAAATCCGGTCTCAGACATTTGACACTTATTAGCTGTGTGACCTTGGGCAAGTCACTTAACCCCAAATGCCTCACCAAAAAAAAAAAAAAGAGAGACAGAGAGAGAGAGAGGGAGTGAGGAATAGGGATGATGGTCAGGTACAAGACTGGATGACTAGGCTTCTGTTGGGTACTGAAAGGAAGTCAGGCAATCTAGGATGGAGATAGGAGGATGGAAAGCATTCTAGGCATGGCGCACAGACAGTAGAGACACTGAGTTAGGGGGGTGGAGTGTCATGGAACAACAAAGAGGCCAGTGTCACTGGGTCACAAGTGCATGGAAGGGAATAATGTGTAAAAAGACTGAAAAGGTATGAAGGCGCTCAGTTATGAAGGACTCTGAAAGCCAGCAGATTTTTTATTTGACCTCAGAGATAATTGGGAGCCACGGAAGATGGTTGAATTGGAGGTGACATGGCCAGACCTATGTGTTGGGAAGCTCAACGTGACAGCTGAGTCAAGGATAGATTGAAGTGACTGAGTCAGGGAGCCCAACCAGCAGACTATTGCAGCAGTCCTGGAAAAAGGTATAAAGGCCTGCACCAGAGTGGTGGTAATGTCAAAAGGAGAGATGGGGGTGCATGCCAGAGAGGTTCTGGAGGTATAAATGACAGGACTTGGTAACAGATTGTATGTGAGTGCAGAGATGGATGGAGGGATAGAAGATGACAGCTGGGTTGTGAGATGGGGTGACTGGGTCCCTCTTTGGTATTTAATTCCTTAGTATTTAAAGTCATTAACAACCTGGTACTAATTTCTTTTTCCAGTATTGTTGCAAATCATTCTCCTCCATACAGAGAACAATCCAACCAAACTGGCCTTCTAGCTACCCTTCATACATGGCACTCCATCTCCCTCCTTGTGTCTTTGCACTGGCTGTCCCCTATGCCTGGAATTCACTACCTTTCCACCTCCATCTCTCTGAATCATTAAGTTCCTTCTAAAGTGCAACCTTCTATAGAAATCTTTTCTATCCCTCCAACTACTGGTACTCCTCCAGCCCCCAAATCTCTCTCTCTCTCTCTCTCACACACACACACACACACACACACACACACACACACACACACACACACTTCTACCTTCGAGGAATCTATATAGTCCTCCTGTCTTAGAAGACTGCCCTGGGGCTGAAGTTCTCCTTAAGGGTAAAGAGAGCTGACTTCTTTGTCTGGACCTACACGGTCTGCCTGACTCACAGTACCAGTGAAGAGCAAAACCCCATTTCATTCTTCCACATTGTGTCTCTGTTACTTGATGCTCCTTGGCCTCTGGTCTAGTTCCTGCTTGGTTTAAGAACCTTGGTCCAGGAGTCCCTCCACTGCATCAAGGATGTTTGTCTTGGAATTTCTCTTATAGGTCCATGTGGTTCCCTGGAGGAGCATGAGAAGGATCTCCCTACAGGGTTTCAAGTTCAAGCTTCTGTGTGTAGCCCATCTTACCTCAGCATTATTACAGCTCTAATTCTCTCCATTCATCTATCTCTATTCTCTTATTTATAGGCCAAATCCAAAAAGAACAGACCGGGTCCATAGAGTTGCCTTGAATCAATTTATTATCCTCAATATGACACTGAAAGGATGAGAATGGCATCCATGGTCAGTAAGGAAAGTTCACATCTTATTCAAAGAGCTCCTCCTGGGCACAACATCCACAAAGATTTATTTAGTACCTAGTATCTAATATCTAGTATTTAGTATCAAGGCACTTTTCCAGGTACAGGAGCTAAACATATAAAAATAAAATTGTTCCTGCCCCCAAAGGGCTTATATTCTACTCATGTGGGGATGAAGACAGATGTGACACATAGAGAAATGTGGCAGGTCTACTGCCTTAACACTGTTTTCTAATTGTTTTATGTACATACTGTTTATCTTACCTCTCAATCTAAACCGTCAGCTCCCACAGGGCATGGACATGTCTTCTGGCTTCTTTTGTATCACCTGTGGTACCAGATCCATTACTTAGGCACCTAGTAGCTATTCAATAAATCCTTCTTGAATTGAATTATCCAGATTGAGCGTCTCCATTGATCAAAGTGGACAGAGGGCTGCCAGATTTACATGCCACTGTATGCCCTCTAAACCCAAGCAAGAAGAGAAAGGACAGAGTATTCCAAAGAGAAGAAGGAAAGGACTCCCTGGTGCCCCAATAGTGAAAAAAATGGTAATAAACTCTTCAAAGATTCCTCAAAGAGCAGCCAGGATTACCTCAATTGATACTGCAAGGCCCAGATACTCAAAGTGTTCACATTTAGTGCCAGAAAAATGAATCAGAAAGGCAGCCTCAAATATTTTTTCCCTCAGTGATATATTATCTGATGAAAAGCTTGCAATATGTTCTGGCTATACCTTTGATGTATGGCTTAACCAGTTGGTGTCTGGATTTCTTGGTCTGCATCCCTTTTGCCCTTTGCTATTAGCCTGGAGACTTGAAAATAAGAGCAGAAACAGGTCCTTATAAGGGTTTGATGTGGAAGATGAAATCTTCTGGAAGATTTATGCAGAGAATTTACAGTAGCTTAAAAAGAATGATGAAACAGAACAGTATAATATGAAATAGTTATTCCTTGGAGACAAATCTGTCTAAGGTCTGGCTCCAAGTGGTCTTACTGACTAAGCTTCCAGTACAAATGATGACAAACCAATATATTGCTAGGAATCAGGTCTGCAGCAAGTGACTCTTCCAAATGTTCTGCAAAAAGTGCTGGAAAATGTAGAGTGTAAAACAAGTATGGAACCACAGTACTGACCCCTCAGTCTGACCTGGGGGTGCACAGAGGTCACCACTTCCTATGCTAACAGAATGTTTGAGGAGGAGGGTGGGTAGGGTACAGGTATCTGTCTGATTAATCAGGCCACTCTGATGTTGATTTAACATGCAGTAAATCTATGGCCACAACAGAAACAGGGGTAACAGAATTGTGGCTCTGTAGCCATTTTCCACCCATATGGCAGAGAGCATCTTGTCATACAAAGTGGTGAGGTGGCACAGTGGATAGAGCCCTGGGCTTTGAATCAAGAAAACTCATGTTCATGAGTTCAAAACTGGCAGCAGACACTAGCTGGGTGACTCTGCACAAGTCACTTACCCCTGTTTGCCTCAGTTTCCTCATCTGTAAAATGAGCTGGAGAAGGAAATGGCAAATCACTCCAGTATCTTTGCCAAGAAAACCCCAAATGAGGTCACAAAGAGTCTGAAATGACTGAACAACAACAATTATGTCATATTATAGCTAGCTTTGAATGAAGTCTTTTTTGTTGATATTGAGTGAGCTACCAACTCCAACCAATGCTTCTCTCAAATATTTTCCAGTTACCACTTCCCCTCGATTTCCCTACCTTCCTTCCCTCACACTTAGATTATTCCAGCAGCATCGTAGCTGGTAATCACCTCTCCAGACTTCCTCCCATTCTAATCTAGCATAATGCTGCTATCAGAAGAATTTTCCTCAAACCCATTTTTACCATGATACTCTCCTACTACTCCAAAACCTACAATGGCTCCCTATTGCCTAACCTAATCTATAGAAGTTCCTTAGTCTGGCATTCAAAGAAATCAAGTATCCCTGTCATATGTCTTCCCTGTCTCATCTGTGCATCCTACCGAATAAGGCTCCTCCACTTCACTTATCCAAACTACCCCTTGCTGGTAATGTCACAAAAGAAGCCCAGTGATGTTGCAGGGAGCGGACAAATTGCATCATGAATAATTTTGATGACATTCTGCTGTGCAAAGATGGCATTTATTATTTATTTATGAAGAAGGAAGAGGAGGAGAAGGAGAAGGAGGAGGAAGAAGAGGAGAAGGAGAAGAAAGAGAAGAAGAAGAAGAAGAAAAGCAGTCACAGAAATACAGAATCACAATCACAAAGCCGTAAAATTCAGGAATTAGAAGGGACTTCAGTGGCCATTCAGTACCACCCCTTAATGAAAGGAATCCCCACTACAACATGTCTGATCAGTGGTTGTCCAATTTCTACCAGAAGACTTCTGAAGAAGGGCAATCTGCTATCTCATGAGGCAGCCCATTCCACTTCTGGACAGCTCTAATGTTTAGGAAGATCTTCTGGTTATCTCCTCCAAATTTTCCTCCACATACCTGCTACCCATTGCTTCTGATTTTGCTCTCTGGGGCCAAATAAAATAAGCCTGATCCTTTCTGCATATGGCAGCCTTTCAAAATTGATGTCAGCCAGTGCACACCCACCCCAAAGTCTTCACTTCTCCCGACTAATTGTGCCCAGTTCCTTCAGCCAGTTCTTAGATGACATGCTTTAGGCCCCTTCACTATCCTGGTTGTCTCATCACCTTGCATGGGACATTCTAGCTCATGAACATTGTCATGAATGCTGTCAGTGGATTTAAGACTGGCTATAGTCATATTGCCTCTTGGACAGAATTGGTTTATCATTGGAAAGAAGAACTGAGCCAAGTAAGCTGCTAGCATGCAGGAAAGGAGGTATTCTGGTGGGTCATCTCATAATGAATATTTCATCATACTGTGCTGATCTGCTGGAAAGAAAGGGGGGAAGAGCAAGTATGGTGTTTCTGACTGCTGTGCCACTCAGATAAATTTTGGGCCACAGTGCCTGGCATGCAAGTGATATCTAATGCTTATTTCTTTCTCCTTTCCCACCTAGAAGACAGGTACAAGGCAGCATAGTACAGTAGAAAAACTATGGAGTCAGGGGATCTGAGTTCAAATCCCAGCTAATCTACTTAGCACGTCTGTGACCTGGGACAAGTCATTCTACCTCTCCTAACTTACTTTCTTTAACCATTAAAAAAAATGAGTGGATTGGAATAAAATTATATCTAAGGGACCTTCTAGCTCTAGACCCAGAGAAACTGAAGGGTGGATCAGCTCATGGAAAGAGTAAACCCAATCCTTTTTGCACATGGTAGCCCTTCAAATATGTGGAAGTCAGCCAAAGTGTATATCTGCCCCCAAGACTTCACTTCTCTGGGCTAATCGCACCCAGTTCCTTTAGTCAGTCCTTAGATAACATGCATTCAGGCCCCTTCACTATCCTGGTTGCCTCTTTGCTTTGCTTTGGACACTCCAGTTCATGAATATAAGTGATGGGTCGAAGGTGGAAAGAGTCAAATCATGCTGATGTCAACATGATTCATACAGGGTCCATGCTACCAGAGATGCCTGTAAGGATATGGATGAGAATCCCTGACATTCTCAACCTATAGCTCTTGTGCAAAACTCTCTTCTTTGTCTATTCCTTTTAGAAGGTCTCTGCAAATTGCTCATAGGTTAAGCATGTGGTTGCATAATTTGCATAAATGACCACTAGAACGGAGTTGTATCAAAAGCTCCCTATTTATGTCACAGTGGTCACTGCCTGACCATTGTTGCAAATGGGTGAAACCTCAACCCTACTTGAGTTTGCTATGGTATCTCTTCCCATATTTAAAAAGTAGTGGAAGCAGGCACAAGGCCTTTTGAGCCAATCTGAATAACTGCTTAAAACTCAGCCTAATCTTTTGCATATAGTTGTAGTGTGAATGATTTTTGTGACAGGCAGTTTGGAGAGGCTGCCCTAAAGAGAGGGTAATTCTTTTGATGGAGAAGGGGAGCCCCCTGCTGGGGAGTCATTAGTACTTTAAAGTTGTGTCTACTGCAGGCTATTTGAGGACACCCTATCCCAAGCAGGACAAAGCTACCAGCAAGCTATGGCTATGAAAGGGAAGATGTCCACCCACAGCCTCTATAAATTATTCCTGCCAAGTCAAAACCATCTTGGCCTAGGAGGAGCTGGTGCCAATAGGAATATTTCAAAAGGACTTAACTCACATTTATAAATAAAATAACCAACATTTCTTTAGTGATGTAGGGAATGTGATCTTTGCAGACAATGTCTCCACAGGACTGGCAGGGTTAGAACATTCTCTGGGTGGATCGTTGCCAGCAAGACCTACGTTGTTGAGATCACAAATGTGATGTCAAACACACACACAGCAAGAGGAACTATGAAGGAGGAAAGAAAGATGTGACGCCTGCTGGTGTGACAGCACAGTCATAGTGGTTACCCTGTACCTTATTGACTTTACATCTGTGATAGTCAGTAGCACTCCGGGCAGCACTGGCCCTAGAAGACTTTGTGTAGTTCTCCTTTCTGGTAAAAGGGACAAACACGTGCACAACTCAGTCACGTGCACAGGAAATCTGAGAGGGCCCCTGCAAGAGTGATTTTGTATTTCTATTTATCTATGCTGCTGAGACCAGGAAAATCACAGAAGCTCACTGAGAACTCCCTAGTTCTTGTGACTGCAGATTGCCCGTCTCCCTATGCTCTAAGTTGCTCCTAAGAACTAGGAAATTTACGATCAAATAGATACTGACTTCATGTGTCCTGCTTCCCCTAGTAGCTGGGAAAACTGGAGTCCACCATGGATAGGGTTTTTTCTGATTTTAGTGGCTGGGACTGGGAAGTAAGTACAATGTTACACTAAATTACAAATATATCTAGCCTTTTTTTATTTTTTGATATGCTTTTCCCTAGTCTAATTAAATTGTTTGCTTAACTAGAATATTGAGCAATGAGTGAAAGCTGTCCTGGGTCAACCAGGACAGAGTTTATCATTGGTATGGGGTGAAGAGTCAGTGAATGATGAATAACTCTAGATGAAAGAACCTGGGATGTAACAGCTCTCTTGTGTGCTGGGGCACACAACTGAATTGATAGGAAGTGAGGTGGTATTGAAAATAATTAGGGTATATCTGTATTTCCCCCTTATCTATACCAAGAGTCTCATAGATAGTGGCTGTGCTTGGCACCTGCCCTGGAGTAAGTATGAGTTTGCCCTGGAGTAAGTATGAGTATGCCCTGGAGGAGTATGAGTTTGTGATCAATCAACAAGTGTGTATTTAGCACGTATTGTATGTCAGACACTATGCTAAGCATTGAGGATACAAAGACAAAAGTAAAACAGTCCTTGACCTCAAGGAGCTTACAATTCTAATGGGAGAGACAACATGCCCACCTATAATTATATGCAATATGAATACAAGGTAGTTTTTGGAGAAGGTGCACTGGTGGGGTGCAGGGAAAGAGAGAGAGAGGCAGAGACAAAGACAGATGAGAATGAGACCAAGAAAGGCTCCATGATGAAGCTGACATTTGAATGGAGCCTTGAAGAACACCAAATACATTCCGGATGTGGGAGATAACCAATTCAAAGCCATGGGGAAAGCCAGAGTGGCTGGATTCCTGAGTCCTAGGAAAGGAATAAAGTGTGAGAAAACTGGGAAAGGTAGGAAGGGGCCAGGTTGTAAAGAGATTTAAATAATCAAATGGCAGAGTTTCTATTTGAGTCTTAGAGCAATAGCAAGGCAATTGGAGTTTGTTGAATGGTGGGGGTAACACAATCAGACCTACACTTTAGGAAAATCATTTTGGCACCCATGTGAGGAATGGATTCAAGTCAGGAGAGACCGGAGGCAGAGGGACCAAATAGGAGGTTATTCCCAAGTGAGAGACAATGAAGACTTGAATCAGGGTGGCAGCTACACAAGGAGAGGGATGGGGACAGATGGTAGAGGTGTTGTAGAGATAGAAATGAATTCAGATTCCAACCTCCACTGTATTTCTGCAAAAGATATTGCTTTGCCCTTTCCCCAAGGGTAATTTTGAAAAAGATTACAGTGATATTACCTCTTTCAAGACCTAGCTATAAACATATTCCTTATTGCTGTTGTTGTTGTTGAGTTGTTTCAGTCCTGTCCAACTCTTTGTGACTCCATTTGGGGTTTTCTTGGTAAAGCTACTTTACATTTCCTTCTCCAGCTCATTTTCCAGGTGAGGAAACTGAGGCAAACAGGGTTAAGTGACTTGTGCAGGGTCACACTGTTAGTAAGCGTCTGAGATTGAAGTTGAACTCATGAAGATGAGTCTTCCTGACTCCAGGCCTGGTGCTGTAGCCACTGTACCACCTCACATGTCCTTTATCTTCTCCTAACTGACACCACCTCACTCACATTGCTCCTTTGTCCTATATGTTCTCAGCATTTGATGTATAATATGCATTTGTTGACCTGATGCTCTGTTCTAATTCTCACATCATTCTGTGCCTTATTTTGCCAAACTAGATTACAACCTCTTTAAAGGGTAAAAACCATGTGTTCCTGACTTCACATGCATCTGACTTTGGGTAAGAAAGGCAATATGATGGAGTGAAAGATTGTTGGGTTTGGAGTCAGACAATCTGGATTTGAATCCCAGCTCTACCACTTCCTACCTCTGTGATCTTGGGCAAGAACAATAAGAATAAACATTTATTAAGTGCCTACAATGTACCGACAAGTCATTTAACGTCTTTAGCTCTCTACTTTCTCCTGGTTCTCACCTCCTCCTGAAGTGGTTGGACTCCATGGCCTCTAAGGTCCCTTTCAACTCTTACTTGGAATCAATGACTTAAGTCATTTGACCTCTGTGGGCCTCAGTTGCCTAATCTGTAAAATAAAGGGGTTGGATTGGATCACAGAATCCTAATATCATCGTCGTAGATGACCTCTTGAGTCCCTTCCACGTCTACAATTATTATCTATGATCATATTTCTCCATCCTACTTAGCCTCAGCACTCAGTGCAATGTTATGCCCACAACAGACCCTCAATGATGTCTTGTTAACAATACAGCATAGTGAAGGCCCATCTCTTACATGCTAGAACCTTATTTGTACATCTTCATCAAAAGATGGTGTCTTGGGGCAGCTAGGTGGCGCAGTGGATAGAGCCCTGGCCCTGGAGTCAGGAGGACCTGAATTCAAATGTGGCCTCAGACCAAATGCTTGACACTAGCTGTGTGATCCTGGGCAAGTCACTTAACCCCAATTGCCTATAAAAAAAAAAAAGATGATTTCTTGAGTATTGCTATGGTGCTGACTCATCATCACCTTAAAAAAGGTAACGATGACATCTTGTTCTGCTGTGTTTACATGAAAGTCACCCTATCACCCTATCCCCATCCGATGTGTAGGTTTTTACATTGTCTGCTCAAATAAGGATATTTCATTTTGTCCCTTTCTGACAACCTGTTTAATTTCCCAAAGATCATCTTGAACTGTGAGACTATCTCTCAGGGTTCTTTCCATTGCCTGATGATCCTTCTCCCTGTCTCTCCTTCCTTTCCCCTTATATGTGTCAACTGGAAACCTGAATGAGCCTCTTCCCTTATATCATTCAGGTCAACTATTAAATCACATTGGGTTCATATCCAGGCCTGACAAACCTCCCTCATTCCTACCTTTTGGGGAATCTTCATCTGGATCCATTGAGATAATAGGATTAAAGTTGGAAGGGCCATTAAAGGTCTCCAATTCTCTCATTTTTACAGCCAAGGGAAAGTTAGGTGATTTTCCCAAGGTCACACAGAAACTAAATAGTAGAGCCCACATTCCAGTCCTGTCTGCAGCTCCAAATATGGGGCCCTTTGGATTATAGCATCATCAGATCCAAGTCTACATAACTCTATAGTTGGGTGTGTACCTGCCTAATAGCTGGTTGGCCTAAACCATCATTTTCCCAGTTTATTGATGAGAGTGTCATGTGGGATAAAATCAAAAGCCATGTTAAAGTCAAGATGGATTATATCAATTGCTTCTTCTCTATCTAACAAACCTGTCATTCTGTCATAGCAGAAGGGGAGTTTGGTCTGAGGGAATTTGCTCTCAGTGGTTGTTTTTTTGTTTCTTTACAAGGCCCTATTGCCTCTTACTCTAAGTTCTTAAAGCTATTTGCAAGATTTTTATTACTCTTATTCTTTCTGAAATTTTATAATGCTAGATAATAATAATAATAATAATAATATGCATTTAATTTTGTAGAGTACTGTGCAAATTTTCCATGTGTTTTCACACATATGATTTCATTTTTACTATTTGAATTTTCTATGGGAGTTTAAAAATAAATGTAGTATTCTATGGGACATAAATGAATTTTAAGAAACCTTTAATGGAAATGCATTGTGGGAGATAATCTTTATTAGAGCTAAATGTCACATTGTTTTTTTTTCCCCCCAAAATTAGCGTGCTCTAACCTATGCATGTCACTAACTCTGACAATCACCAGGGAGAAAAAGATGATGTCGTACCACAGACCACATTTCACTTATGAGGAAAATGAGGCCTAGAAAGAATATATGATTTGTCCAAGGTCCTAAGGCTCTTCAGAGTCAGAGTTATGAATAAAATCCAGATCTTCTGATCCCTAATCCAATGCACTTCCCAGCACACCTTCTACCTACACAACACCTTTCTGATGTGCCCTTTTCTCTCTACTCATACAACCACTACCTTAATGTAGAGACTCATTATCTCTTGAGTTATTACAATAACATTCTCATTGCTCTCACTGCCTCAGGTCCTCTCCACACAGCTGGCAAAGTGATTTGCCTAAAGCATAAGTCTGACCAGGGGCAGCTCGGTGGCACAATGGATAGAGCACTGGGCCTGGAATCAGGAAGACTCATCTTCACGAGTTCAAATCAGGCTTCAGACACTTACTAGCTGTGTAACCCTGGACAAGTAATTTGAGCCTGTTTGCCTCGGTTTCCTCATCTGTAAAATGAGCTGGAGAAGGAAATGGCAAACCATTCCATTATCTTTGCTAAGAAAAGTCCAAATGGGGTCACAAAGGTCGGACATGACTGGAAACGACTGAACCACAACACATAGGTCTGACTGTGACACTCTTCTACTCAATAAACTTCCAGTGGCTCCTTGTTACTTCCAGGATCAAATAAAAAGTCTTTTATTTGTCATTAAAGCTCTTCACAACCTGGCCCTTTCCTACATACTCAGTTTTCTTACCTCTTACTCCCCTTTGAACACTATTTGGTCCAGGCCTACTGCCCTACTTTGTCATTCCTCATACACAACGCTCCATCTCTTAACCTATGTGCTTGTACAACAGTTATCTTCCATTCCTGGAATTCTTTCCTTCCTTACCTCCCACCTCTTGGGACCCCTGGCTTCAAGACAGCTCAAAATATTACCTTCCATAAGAGGCCCTTCCCTATTCCCACTTGCCACCACTCCAAAGTGGTAGTGCTTTCTCATTAAAGGTTCCCTTTCATCTAATATGTATGTATCTTCTACATACCTATTTACATGTGTTATCTCCTCCATTAGAATGGAAGCTTCTTGAGGGAAGGGATTATTTTTGCTTTTTCTTTGTATCCCTAGTTGTTATTGTTCAGTCATTTACGACTCTCCATGACCCCATTTGGGGTTTTCCTGGCAAAGACATTGGAGTGGTTTGCCATTTCCTTTTTTAGTTCATTTTACAGATGAGGAAACTGAGGCAAACAGGCTAAGTGACTTGCCCAGGGTTACACAGCTAAGTGTCTGAGGCCAGATATGAACTCACGACGATGAATCTTCCTGACTGTAGGCCTGGCACTCCATCCACTGAGCCAAGTAGTGGCCCTTAGTATCCTTAGTAGCTAGCACAATACCTGACATATAGTAAGAACTTTATAAATGCTTGTCAGTTACTCTTTTCCCTCTCTTGGTGCTTCTCAGAGTGCAGTCCATGGTCTCCTGACAGACCTCAAGACCTTTTCAGAGGGTTGTAAAGTCAAAACTATTTTCTTAATAATACTAAGTCATTTTAATTTCTAATATGGTAACTATTGATAGACATGACAAGCAGAAACAAAAGCTCTTTGAAGTCCTCAATAATTGTTAAGACTATAAAGTGGTTCTATGACTAAAAAGTATGAGAATCACTGCTCTAAGAAAAAGAAGCTGCAGACATGGAATTGACTCTTCCAGTCCTTGGATATTTTCCAAATTCTCTGTAAGTTCTTCAAAATGGTGGCTAGTGGCAGTGTCTTGACTATGGACAATTCTGTTTTGCAAATCAAACAAATATAATTGCCTAAATTCAAAAGTATAACTAGGGGAAGGCGACTAGAGCTTTGCTACAGAGTGCCAAAAAGCACTTACTCCATCAACAGGTTAGAAACAAAAGAGTTTAATGCCCAGTGACCTCTAATTACTAGCTAAAAGTGGATACAAACAAAACCGAGTTGAATTCCTCCCTGGCTTTGTTGTCTAGCCCAGGGAGGCCTTCCCAGGGGGCAGTTGAGGCTGCTTAATTTTTACAAAACTTGTTAGCTCCAGTTCTGCTTATGCCAATTTGTAGATCTCTGGCCCCATTTTCTTCTACTACAATTTGGTTTCTCCTCATGGTGTGCTGTTTCTATTCTTGCTTCACCCGTTTTATTCATAGACTCATAAGTCGAGACTTAGAAGGGACCTCAGAGGACTCAATTTTTTTTTTCTCAGAGTATCTATAATATATAACCCAGAGCAAACATAGTATGTGGTCCTGGGGCTCTGATGATATGGGCATGAAAGGTTAAAAAAGTCTCTTGGTTTTTTAGATGACGAGACTGAAACTTAGGGAGATTTAATGACACTCAAAGTCACAAAGGTAATAAGTAAGAGAAGCAGAATTTGAACCCAGATCCTCAAACTCCAGAGTCAATTTTATTATTATTATTAAAATCACAATAATTGCTATTTTGTAATTTTAAAAGTCTCTTCTGATTATTTCCCTTGTCTTTCTTTTATTCTTGATATATAATAAAAAATTTCTACTCCCTTTCCCCAACTTTTAAAAAAGTATTTCCTACTTTAGCAATGTGTTTCTGAAAGATTTCAGCATTTCTTTGTATTCCTCTTTTGGTAGCTTTCTCTTTGAGTGCCCATGATGAAAGCTATTCTGCTCATAAGGTTTGGTTAAGCCCTGGATATGGTTTGATCTTCTATCCTTTTTTTCTCTCCTCATACTCCAAGTTGTTGCTGAAAAGCGTATCTGAGATGGAAAAATCTACTTAGCCCAATAGCAAAAGAGCCTACCAAAAGGAAAAAAGACTAAACAACAAAACAAAACAAAAGCAGGAGCTTAGATTGAAGCCCCTGACAAAAGGGGAGTTTTCTTTTCCGCTTTCATTCTCCTGGAAGTAGCTGATCTAGTAAAATAGGGTTGCAGATAGCCAGACTCACCTCTCAAGCCTAGTCTTTGACTGACATGTGGAGAGCCAGTGGTTCCTCAATCAGGTTCAACAGGAAGATGGTGGGTTGGTTCCTGAAAATCTATCTCAGCCTGAAATGCCAAAGGAAAATGTGAACTTTGCAACCCATCTAGGCCAGCAATAATGAGGACTAGAATCTAAAAGGCATTAATTAACAAAGGGAAAAAAAATTGGCTTGCTTCAAATGTTCTGTTATTAATACCAATAACAAGCCATTACAAACATTTATTCTAATTTATGGACACCTGCTTGCCATCTACAGCATAGAAACACCCTTCCAATTATTTTGTGGTACCACAGCACACTCATGTTACAGGGAGCATGGAAGGCTTTTCTCATTTCCTGTGCAACCACCTCTAGCTCTTTGTATATCTTCCTATTTAAAATTACCACCAGGCTTCAAACATATTTGTCTAGGTTTGCAAGCAGTAGGAGGTATTTTTTGAAGTTCTTGAAATAGACACACACACACACACACACACACACACACACACACACAGGTCCTGGGGTCGTTTGGTCTGCATGATGCAACATTCCACCATCCTCTGGGTGCACAAGCTTTCCTAGAAGCAGGATCACGTGGTAACCTGAACTCCCCGAAATTCAACACTTCCTCCTCCCTTCCCCCTCCCCCAAGCAATTGCAATTATCTTTTGCAATCAAATGCATTTCTTATTTATGGCAATGTCTTTGTCACAACAAAGAAATGCAAGATAAGTGATGAGTGGAAGGGCTTTAGAAGTCAGCCCAGGACATTATTTTTTCCTATTAGCCCTTACCAATGTCAAGTGCAAAATTTAAATTAACAAGCACTTCCCTTATTGGAATGACTTCAGCACTTTTACTGCTTTCATTGATTTCTATTTACTTTGGCAGCTCCAGACGTGAAAAACATATTTCTCTGTGAAAATGAAGCAACCTAATACCACTATCATATATAGATGAGTGCTGAGATAAAATGCTGGGATGAGCTTCTTCTAAAAATTAACATAATAGAAGCAGCAGACTATTTATGAAGTGTTCTTACTGGTCTTACTTTCCCGTTAGTGTCACGTTAAAGTTGTCTCCTGCCTATATTTCTCTATATTAACAACTGGTCTATCGTACTTTAGCCTGACAACGAATATGATGTCAAAGTCATTTCAAAACTGAACAATTCCCCGGCCAATATGTCATCTACCAGGTACACTAGACATTGTGCTATCTTTGGGCAAAACCGAATTAAGACAGAGAAGCCGACATGTTGCTACTGGTGGCTGCCATATTTTATGGATATAAAACAAATACATTATTTCTATCTTTGGAAATCACTGTATTACATATATATGCATATATATGTGTTTATATGTGCATATACATATATGTGTGTGTATGTGTATGGCAAGCATCAGTAGCCATATATACACATATACACAAATATATTAGTAGACAGTATTATTTAGGATGCCTTTTTCTCAATCAGCTGTACATGTTTTCTATCATCAAATCTAACTTCATTGGGAATTTAAACCTATAAGAGACAAAATCCCCCTCATATTAATTATCTATTTCCATTACATATAATCTAAGTAAAAATGCTGTGTCCCCTGTGATTCTGAACCCCTGTAATGACAGAAACTGCCATATGAATTTTCTGTAATGACAGAAACAGCCATATGAATTTTCTTGTTTCTTTCCTTTTCTCTTCTCCCTACATGGTAATGACTAGAATAAGAAGGAATGTGGCCTAGTTGGTAGCCTTTATTTGTTCTTCATAAAAGTCTGCCCTCTCTTCTAGTAGGTCAGGTCATTACGGCAAAGTAAAATAGATAACAGAATTTTGAGTCACCATTCCTAGGAATTCCATGTATCCTTTGTCCTGCATTTTTGGGTTTCTTGACTATTTGCCAATACCTAGTGCCTCTATCAACCCAGTGAGCAATTTATATTGTACTGGGTAGTTAGAGAGGTAAAAAAACATAAGCTCAACCCTAGTAGATTCAGATGGCATAAATTTACCCCTACCACACACATAGATGTACCTTCAGCTTAAAAGAAAGCTATGACAATAAATGTTTCCACTCAATCAGTAAAATGATTCCACTCAACCAATAACCATTTTCTACTTGGTAAAGCTTAGTTCCCACCCCTTGTTTTTGCCAGGCATTAGAGATAGTTCCTGAACTGACCCACCTTCTGACCTTTCATTACCCATGAGCCCAGACAGGAAGTCCTGAATGACTTCTCCAGTTGAAGGCTCTGGATTGGAGGGGGAGGGCATTTTGACAGGCTGAATGTAATTGCCTCAGTTGCAACTTGGCCAGAACACTCTAACACTCCCTTACTACAAGAAGGAGTGCTGGATCCTTTAATGACCACAGATAGTTAAGGATCTCTGTTTTATGTCTCATCACAATTACTAGAAGACTTGGCTGTGTAAGCTAAAGCAGCTGTTGGGCCACATCAACATTAACCATGTATGTTCGGTCCCACTCAGATCTCAGTGGCATTGACATCCATTCATCTTCCCCTCTTTGCCCAATTAGCCCTAGATATATTTCTTGGCACCATTATATTCAAAAACTAGTTCTTCATATTATCCTGAGTTGCTTTTTAATACCTTTGGGAAATAGAGCAGTTTATTACCATAGCAAGGACTCAGAAGACTGCCAAGGTGCCCTAGATTCTAGGTCCAGTATTCCCATGAACTAAATATGTTATTTTTGGCAAGTCACTTTGACTCTTTGGACTTGGGTTTCCTCACCAATAAAATAAAATAAAATCTCAGCCACTCATTTAGATTATGAAAGCAAACTCAGTATTAGGAAATATTTTTGTTTGATCCTAACATGGGAATAGGCTACCTCAGAAAATTAGCTCTTCAGAGGATGAGAAGATTCTTTTCGTGTGCAAACAATTCCTTTCTCTGCTTTACTCTATTCACTCTTTTATATTGATGATGATGTTGAATAAACCAAATATGGACAGATTTAACCCTATATATGAAGCCCAACTTCTCAACTTTCAGGAAAACAGACTTCAAAACCACCTTTAGGTTAAGAAAGAGTATATAGAATAGGTGTTTAGTGGGCCGTGAAGTACAGTTTTATTCTCATACTAGTTTTTTCTGCTAACTCTTGCTTCTATCTGTTGTACTTTGGGTTTGAAGAAATGTTACACAAGATTTGAGGCTTTCTGTGGACACCAGCACATACCTCATGAGCCCCAATAGATTCATTCACTTTTACCAGCCAGCCAGAGGACGTGTTAATTCGAAACAAAAGACAATTAATCAAAGGGCACAATAAAATTAAAAGAAAAGAAAAAAGATCTTCCCATGGGCATACAGGGTACACTTTTCTATAGGTTCAGTCACTAGTGGGAGAGTCCACACATGTGGAGAACAGGCATGACCAGGGAATACACATTGAAGTGTACATGTCAAGAACCAGTGTGGGAAAGAAATGCATAGAGAATACATATATTTAGTGGATATGTATGACCAGGACCCACATGTGGCCAAGGCAACTCACAGCTCCAATGCTGCAGATCTACCAGTGCTCGGTGATATTCTCACCACCCTTTCTCTTGCTCTCCACTGGGTGTATTGTTTCTGAGGGGCTTGTCACCTTTGAACAGCATGTCATTTTTTCTGAGTGTCACATCTACTCAGCATTGCCTGGTCTTTGCTAAGTGTTTCTGGTCGCCAAGCTGTTTCCTGCTATCACCTCCCATCCACTTTCAGCTCAGGGGCATCTATTGACTCTCTACTCCCTTCTACTAAGGTATGGTGGCTCCCCCTGGCAAGGGAAGGTTAAATTCTTTTAGTTCATAGCTTAGACTATAAGCCACTATACTTGGCTCAGTATAGCCAAAAGAAGTTAGCCTAGCTAAGATTGTCTATTTTTCTGATTGACTTTTTCTAGTGCTAATTTGACTGCGCATCAGCATTTCTTAACCTTTTTTTTGTATTCTGGACCTCTTTGGCATTCTGGTGAAGTCTGCTGACCCCTTCTCAGAATAATGTTTTTATATGCATTAAGTAAAATATGGAGGATTACAAAAGAAAAAAAAAACTTTAAGTACAGTTATTAAAATGTAAATAAATGAAAAAATTCACAGATCCCAAGTTAAGAATTCCTGCTATACATGGACCCAGACAAGTATCTGATTTAAGGTTAGAACATTTCTTTTTTTTTTTTTGGCAAGGCAATCAGCGTTAAGCGACTTGCCCAGGGTCACACAGCTAGTAAGTGTCAAGTGTCTGAGGCTGGATTTGATTCCTGACTTTCTTTTGCATATCAGGCAATACACCAAAATAATAATAATAATAATAAATGTATTTTACATAAAACAATCTTGTAAGGTAGCACAAGAATTATTACTCCAATTTTATGGTTCTGAGAAGTTAAGTGATTTTTTTCCATGGTCACACAACAAATTAGGCTCTGAGGTAGGATTCAAACCCAGATTCAATACAGCATCCATTATATAACACTGTCTCAATTTGTTTCCTTTGAGCCAAAGAAGGTGAACCCATTGACATAAGAAATGATAAATGTTTGCCTCACTGGTCCCCTCATCCCCGTTATTGCCAAGAGCCCACCTCAGTTCTTGAAGGAGGAGAATAAAAATGTTATGAGCATGTTCCTTATTTATTTTGCAAAAACTTCTGAACCCAAGTGTGTTATTTCATGCAAACCATTCCTGAAGGTTCATAAATAAAATTTTGGAATATGGGAGGAGAGGTCCTTTTGTTCTTTCTTTAATTGCTTTTCAGATAAAACAGTCACACAATGGTTTCTGTCCTTTCCTAGCCTCCATATCTCAGAAGGGCTTCTATGGAACAGTAGTCTAAATTAACCAGACCCTATTCCAAAGGACTGCCAATTCTCGGCTGCTTTGCTTTGAATGCTCCACATCTGGGTTATGTGGTAAGGGCGGAGGCTGCAAAAGAAAAGGAAAGGTGATCTTTAACACTCACACCTGCAAGACCCTGAAGGTAAGGAAAGAGAAGACACAAAACAGAAACTCTCACCCATGGCTTCTTGACCCCAGATTGCTGAAGGAGCATCTTGTGCCCAAACAGATCTCAGCAGTGAACAGGATTTTAGAATGTGCAGCTATTTAAAAACACACTCACACACTAATTCAGGGCTCTTTTGCCATCAGGTCTACAGAAGCTCTTGCAACAGGTCTAGGTGATCTCAGAAAGAAAGCAGGCCTAATAACAGAGGTATTAAACTGAGCCAAGCACATGACCAAGGCAATAATGTGCTTAAGAACAGGGCCTGGAATGTCAGGACCTTTGGTCAACAGTGCCCCTCTGAAGTCAAGGGGTATATGGTGGTTTGGAAAGCATCTGGCAGGGAAAGGGCAGATGCTGGTTTCTTTTCTTGCAGCTTAGCCACAGAATTTAACTCTTGCTGTACCAGTGTAATAGATACTAACCCCATTTTTAGTATCAGGATTAACAGGAACTTGAACCCACCAGCCTGATGTCATGAGTTTGATGGTGCAAAGATAGATGGCATCCCCATACAGACACTTGGCACTTACAACCTTCCACCATTAAAATTAATAACCTGTGATTTTAAAGAAACAGACATGATGGGCAATAAGATAGGGGTGGAGCTCCTTCTCAGCCCTGCATTATCACATGACTGCAAGGAGAGAAATGTTTCCCTCCATTGCCTTACACTGGAAAATAGTTTTTACCTCACATCATGTAGTGGTTTGCATATTTGCTGATGTCTCCCCCAAAAGCACCAGGGGAATGAATCATTATTGAAACAATTTACTCTCAGTTAGTGCATGAATGCCTTCCCATGATGCTTTGATGCTTTGTTTGTCCTCCTATAAAAATTATTTATGACCCAAGTGTGATCTTTTAAATCAGAATACTTATTCCTGAAATCAAAGCTATAGCATGCTAATGCAAGGAGAAGCCCTGATAATTTTTCAAAGCCATGTTGAATATTCAAAAGCTGGAACTGAAGGAAAGGAGTTAACATTAATTAATATTTGAAGCAGTAAAATAAAAGCAACAGTGAAGCTAATTTTGCAGGACAATTAATCATGAGTCCTGCTAATTACACATGGGATTTTGCAAATGATTTTTTTCTCAGGTAGCAGAGTAAAAATGATAATCTGCTACCCCTCAAAATCATTGGCTTCTCACCAATGTCCCCAGCAAGAGCAATTAGTGGAAACAGCAGAGCCCTAGTAATTGCATGTCAAGAGAGGAGAATGTTAGAATTTTAATTGCTCTAAATAAAGACCACTTGCTCATATGTACACCTGATTGTCCAAAACAAGTCTGCAAGCCAGAGCAAGTATGTAACCACTTCCAGGTGCCAACATAAAAATAACTCTGGGAGAGCAGCATTCTCTCAGCAACCCATACAGTTTCTGGAAGAAAATAGCAATATGCACTCACATTCTGAACTTCAGTGTCAACACTTGAATGTAAGAACTGAAAAAAAAACCACCCACTTGGGGAAAATGTGCATATTCTTTATATTTGCCAAATATTTATTGCTGACATTTTTTTTGAAGAACTTTAACTATCTACAAGGTGCCAAGGGCTTCAAATTTACTGAATTTTAGGATCACCAATAAAATGTTTTTAACAAGACATCTCAAGAGGGCATAAAATAAAAAATTACCATATTCATGAGTGTAAGCCTCTAAGATTGCAATGCTATAAACTGGGTGTTTATAATTTGCTTGTGGCTTTCTTAATTAAAAACTGGTAATTAGAAACTCAAGTCCTATTTTTCCACTTCATCTTCTACACTTTACATGCTACTGTTACTTTTCACTTTAATGTATGTACACACGGATGCACACAATTGCAAATGATCAATAATATTTAACTGTGTGTCTAAAGTCTAAATGATGATGGATACATTTAAATATTGCTTTCCAGGAGATTATTACTCCAATGGTCATGTCCTGGCTTAAACATTTAGCTTAAACAAGACAGTTACCATTTTTTGCTCTTCCAAATATGCATCATTTACTTTCATTTTTAAACCAAATTGCTGAATTGCCTTCCAAGTACTACTGTGGTCTCTATTGTCTCTCGGTGTCTGCTTGCATCTTTAAGTACACCATATTGAGGTGCTAAAGCATGACCTTCCTGCCATTAGCTTTGTCTGCCGGGCGTAGAGTGGAGAGTGGCAGCCTAAACTTAGCGCGATATTTCCTTTGCACGTCCAGAATTGGAATACTTTGTTTACTATGCTGGGACGACTTAAAAGAAACAAGCAGGCCATGTGGAGTGTTGCTTCCTTTCCTCAATTACCAGCAGATCACAGGTGTTTATCTGGTTCCCGGAGGTGATTCAGGTAATAAACACTAGGATGGCAGTTTAAATGGTTAGAAGCTTTTCCATGGAAGACAGTCCTCACAGTCCTATCATTTCGTGTCTATTGCTCACAAATGGCAAATTATTTATGCAGCCTCCTTAAGTGGTTACTTATGGTTTTTATTTTTATTTTTTAAGCAGAAACCTTGGAAGATTTGTGTTTTCCTTATAAGCAAAATCAACAATGTCCGCTTTAGGAGGAAACTCCCCTCTTCAGGTTGTGGATTATATGTGACCTTAATCTACAGCCTGTCCTTTGGTTCAAATGTCACTGGGGTGGGGTGGGGTGGGGGTGGGAGTGGAGGGGGAAGGGAAGTCCATGCCTGAGCAGCCGTTATTTATTTATAAGCATTTAACCCAGGCAACAGGCACACCCTGTTTTGTTTTGTTTTTTTTCTCATAGAGAGGTTTTTCAGGAGGCAAACCAAAAGGGAAAAAAAGGGGGGGGTGGGATTTGAATCTAGTTGGGCAATAAAGAGGCTAAGTCTGATGTGGCTTTCAGTGGGTCTGATATGAATTAAAAAATGATTGCTCAGACGAGAAATATTTATAAGGCAGCGCTGCTTACTATTATCAAAGGCATGCAGATGATTCTAGAATGCTAAGGGTTAGAGAATATTTAGGGCTGGAAAAGAGTGTAAAGAGGCGGGTTTCTAAAAGTTCCTCTCTATAAAACTGTTCTTTTGACCATCTCCAGTGTTTTGACATAGACGATGCAGGATTTGTTTTACCTGACCATTTGTATTTGTTAAAAGGATCTTTTCTTTGTTTTTTTTTTCTTTTCTTTTCTCCTTTGTTTCCTTTCTTCCTCTCCTTCCCTCTTTCTCTTCCCTACTTTCCTTTCTTCCTTCTGTCTTTCTTTTCTTGCCTTTCTTCCTTTCTCCTTTTTCTTTTTCCTTTCTTTCCTCTTCCTTTCTCATTTCTCTTTTTTCTTTCTCTTTTTTTCTTCCTTCCTTTTTCTCTCCCTGCCTTCCTTTCTTTCTTTCTCAAAGGTGGGAGAGGAAATTAAATGCTAATTAAATGAAAAAAGTAAAATAAAAGGTTTTGTCTTTTTTTTTTTAACCTACTGTGCTATTCAATTCTATGTTTTGCTTCTCAGCTTGTCTGTCAGCAGCGTTGCAGTAATGCTAAGATGTTACCTCCATTGTTGCTCTCTGCTGGGCAGGAGAAAATCCAAGTGAGGTCTTTGCTCAAAACATCTTTTCAATAGTAGGTGTTAAGAAAAGACCTTCACAGTCATAAGTGGATATTTGTGCCATTCGTTTCCAAATCGAGAATTGAACCACATAAAAATTTTTAGTATTTTGTAGACATTAGCTACCCATTACACTGAACAGTGTCATTCAAGTTCGGACTGACCTTTGCTCTCTTTCAGGCCTTCTGTTGCTTCCCTTGAATTTAGATTCCCCCATCATGCTTGTAATTTTTAGCTCCATTTAAACCTGCCATTGTAGTAAATCTCATCTTATTTTATAGGCCGTTGAAGACAGTTTATGGGACCCTGCCCAATAGGTGAGCCAGAAAGCTATGGTAAGGAGACTCCCAGTCATTTGGGGAAGAGATTTTAAAAGATTTCCAGCCACTTTAGAGCTCATTAATTTGCAGTAAGAGAAAAAAATTTCTCAAACATATCAATTCAGCATCAAAGGAAAATAATAATTCAAAGAGCAGCAATGGAAAATATAAATTCAAATGAATCCAAATGAAGCTAAAAGGAAACAAAAGGATAGATCACAGAATCTCCATTTTCTAAAGAACCACAGAAGTCATCTAGACCAATCTGTAACAACAACAAAAAAAATGTACTTGACAACACACCTAATAAGTGGTTATCTAGCCTTTGAAGACTTTCAGTGAGAGCTACACACTACCTCCCTCTTTTCAAGTCCCACCTATTGCCTTCTTTCATTGGGGGCCAACCAGAGCAAGTCTATTCCCTCTCCCATGTGGTATTTAAAGATAGCTGTAATTGTCCCCTAAGTCTTTCCCTCTCTAGTCTAAAAGTCTCCATTTCCTTCAACTGACCCTCCCATTTTTTGATCTTGAGGTCCCTCACTATTCTGGTTGCCCTCCTGCAGACCTTTCCATCTTACCAGTGTACTCTCTAAAATGTGCCCAGAATTGGTCACAATCCTCCAATGTTCTGACTGGCTAAATTCTTTTCTAATACTGATTTGGTAATCTAGTGGATTAGTTGTGAAGCAGGGACCCAAATTTTCTACCCAAGGACCTCATTCTTAGAGGAAAGCTGCTCAAATATCTCCTCTTGCTCAGGGATACTCATAGTCATACAGCTTTTTTTGTTGTATTATGCAATTAAATGATTGTGCTCTCCACATTAGATGAGAGCCCCATAAATAACTGACCTTCAGCAAGGGACAAAGTTTCATATACCTTAGCAGTCTCTGAAAACAAAGTACATATTCTTTGGTAAATTAATAGAACTTTAAATTAGTGGGGAGGGGGACTGAGATAGCCTTCCTACTGTACTTTGGGATCTCCTCAACCTCTGGATGCTTCAGATTTATAGGGGATGCTTGGGAAATAATTATAGCTCGGCTTCTGTTACCTGGAAACATAATGACAGGGGAAAATCATGAAATCATAAAGTCTGTAAAATTCTCTGGTGGGCATGCATGCAGCCTGACATTGGTCTGAAGCACTCCACTGTGGTGGCTTTAGAAATGTAGATTAGGCTTAAATCCAGCCACCTCACTGATAACCAGTTATTAAAAAAAATATTAAGAGTTTTGGGGATGTTAGAGCTAATGAGAAGCAGCCTGGTGTAAAGAATAGAATGCTTCTCTAGTAGTCAAGAAGACAAGTTCAAATACTACCTCAATCACTTAATAGCTATGTAGATATTTAACCTCTCCCAGCCAAGGTTTCTTCATTATTAAAATGGGGATAAAAATAGCATCTATCTCACAGGGTTGTTATAAGGGTCAAGTGCTATGATATCTCTAAAGTACTTTGCAAACCTTAAAGTGCTATGTAAATATTAACTATTAATGTAAAAATAGAGATTGCTCAAGAGAATGGAAGTAAACCTATGAAAAATAATAAAATCCATTCCCAAATTCATTCCTAATTAAGTTCTACAACGTACACGCATCAAAATAAACAAAACACCTGAAAATTTGAGGTTAATGTTTGATTACATTTAGCAAGCATTTATTAAGCACCTACTATGTGCAGGCTACTATGGTAAGCACTGGGAACACAAAGACAAAATAAAACATATCCTGCCCTCAAGAATGTTACATTCTGTTGGAAAGAAGGATGTAATATATACCCAGATAAAGGTATAATGGATATGCAATATAATACACAGTAATTTCAAGAGGGTGATAACAATAACAGAGGACATCCCAAAAGAGAATGTGCTTAGGTACAGGAAGTTTAGGTTTCAATTTCCTGTTTCACCATTTTTAATCTATCCTCATTTCAAAAATGATCCTCCTTGGCAGGAAAGAGAAGGTAAATAGAGTCAAATAGTTCTATCTTCCAATCCAATAAGCATTTATTGAGTGCCTATTATGTGCAAGGCACTGTCAGATGCTAGGGGTATAATGACAAAGAAAACTGGTCCCTGTCCTCAGAAAGCTTAAATTCTACTGGAAGGATACTACATGTAAGCAAGGATGGTAAATACTTACATAATAATTTAAGGAGAAGGGAGATACAGCCCTAACTAAAGGTAATCAGGAAAGGCTTCTCATAGGGGATTGCAAATGGGCTGAGCCTTGAAGGATACTAAATCAGGTGCAATAAAGGAAATGTTGCTGTTTGATAAATAAAATAATAGTTGATAGTAAGGCTTTCTCAATGAGAGATTATGAATCATGAAAAGGAAGGTAAGCAGGGTACCATAGAGAGTAGCATTGAAGACAGACAAGTATAATGTTGGTCATTTGCCTTGTCCTTCTGTTCTGTTCCCAAAACTCCAAAGTAGAGGATGATTGGACTTCGTGAGCATTCAGTGGTCCTCAGGAAAACACTTTAGCATGTGACAAAAGTACTTCAAATTAGTCTTGATCTGATACTATCAGTATGAGCTTAGATACAACCTGTGGTATGGACATTTCCCCCTTAAAAATGCAGATAACTACCAAAAGAGAAAAAGGTTAGTATCCACTTATTTATATAGTAATTTCACAGAGAACTAGTTCGATTCAATTCAGCAAATGTGCATTGAGCAGCTGTCACTTGAAAGGCACAGTACTAGAATCCTAGAAATATAGACATTTAAAAAAAAAAACAATTCCTGTTCTCAAAGAGCTTACATTTCACTTTAGAGGATATAGCACATAAAAAGACATGTGATAATTTCAGGAGGGAGAAATCATTAACAATGAGGAGAATTAGGAAAGGCTTTCCTTAGAACTGAGGCAGGCAAACTATGGCAGGGGAACCAAATCTCCTGTTTTTGTACAGGCCAGAAGGAAAGAATAACTTTTACATTTTACAATTGTCTTAGAAAGTAGTAACTGAGAGGAGCCTTGAAGAAAATTAAGAATCCCAAGAGGTGGAGGTGAGTAGAGAATATACTCCATGTGAGGGAAGGACTTGTACAAAGACATGGAGGCATCAACTGAATACAAAGTAAAGGGAAGAACAAGAAGACCAGTTTGGCTAAAACACAAAATACCTGAGAGGAGGCATTGTGAATAAGTTGTAAAGGTAAACAGACGTCAGATTGTGGAGGGCTATAACTATGGAGCCAAGGAGTTTCTGTTTTTTCCTAGAGGCAATGGGGAGCCACTGAATATTCTTCAGTAGAGTAGTCATATGGTCAGAGTTGTACTTTGGAAGATTCTTTTAGAATCTATATAGAGCATGGATTTGAAAGGAAAGAGGTTAGAAGCAGCAAGATCAGTTGGGTGTCTGTTGCAATAGTTCGGGCAACGTGAGTGGTAAAGGATGGTGTAAATGGTGAGGAAAGAAATGTATGAGATGTCAAAGATAAAATTGAAACACTGGGAAACTGATTGGATACAGAAAATGAGGGAAAGTGAAGTTGTTTTTAATAAGCATTTATGTAGTGCCTACTGTGTGCCAGGTGCTTTTTTTTCCCAATACTTCATTTGATCCTCACAACCACTCTGTCAAATAGGTGCTATTATTATCCCAATTTCACAGGTGAGAAACCTCAGAGATTTGCTTAGGATCACACAGCTAAGTGTCTGAGGCAGAATTTGAACTCAAGTCTTCCTAATTCCAAGTTTAGCACTCTACTGTGCCACCAACTAGCTGCCTCTGAGTTGAGCTTAACTCTGAGATTAAGAACTTGAGTGTCTAGACAAATGGTGGTACCCTCAACAGAAACAAAGATGTTTAAAGAAGTGGTCTGTTTAGAGGGGAAAGATATTGAATTACATTTTTGACTTGTTGAAATTGAGACGCCTTGGGAAGTGAAGGACAGATATCAAGAAAAGTTTCAGTGGGGAGAAATGTATATACAAGTTTTAACAGGCAATAGATAGGCTTCTCAGAGGCTCATTAATATGTAAACTGACCTTATAAATACCATTGGACTACTTTTCACAATGTGCGCTGAGTAAATTACATTAACAAATTCTCCAAATGTCAGTTTCATCTTCTCGGACCAATGGGGACCATTCTCACATCCAGACCTTCCTCACATTGTACTTGGTAATGTTTTAAAAGTCCCATGTACAATAGAATTACATGGGAATATTGTACACATTGTGTGTACTTACAAGGCAGAGTTCCTTTTTCTTCAGTGTAATTTTGTTCAATCAACAAAAATCTCTTTTTTCTCCTTTCTACCTACCCCTCCCATTGAATAAAAAAAAAGAAAAGAAAAAGAAAACCTTTTTAACAGATATGCATGGTCAGGAAAAACAAATTCCTGCATTGGTCATACCCCAAAAATTTATGTCTCATTTTGCATTGAGTCCATCAATTCTTTGTTAAGAGGTAGGTAGCATACTTCATCACTGGTCTGCTGGCATCATGGTTGGTCATTACAGTAATAAACAGAGTTCTTAAGTCTTTCAAAGTTGCTCGTCTTTACAAGACTGGCAAAATCGAATACTATAGCCTTTCATTGCCCTCCTCCAAGAACAGTTAAAATAACAGTAGGTTTCTCTAAGGGTCACTAGAAATATGGCCAATTGCCTGTAGGAGAAATCAGTCCCTAGCTATACTTAGAACTTCAGTGACATAGTAATGTGAAACCACACAACCTCAGCATTCTCTAGTTGATATGGGGGAAAAGTTATGTAGATCTTAGGGCAAACAAAGGAGGACTTTGAAGATCAAGTTCAGAAAAGCTTGTCTTACTATTTCTTCCTAATCCAAGAAGTATCATCTTCACATATTAAAAAGACCTTCCATGTATCATAGTCAAAGTTATCCCCAACCCTATCTTTCTTTCAGTCATTACTCATTCCCATCCCCAGTCCCTTTGGGGAAAAGGCATGGAAACCCTCTCCTGCTTCAAGTTGCCCTTCCCAAGATCCTTTCTCTTGAACACAGCTGTTACTTATCTCCACCCACACTTCCACTCTTACCTCTTTTTGCCCTATTTAACCAGCTGCTTGGCCTGTTTTCAAATGCTGAACTGTTAGGATGCTCAAGAGAAAGAATGAGGACTTAGACAGGTAAGTAAGAGAAAGCATCACCAAGGACCACAGGAGTCTCCGTAGTTGCCTATAAAGACACACACACACACACACACACACACACACACACACTCCAAAAGTGCACAAGTTTGGAGACCAGGGTCTCATATCCTTTTACATCAGCCATGCTGAGCTGGTTGTTGCTGCCTTAAAATCTAGTCATCAGATTTTCTCTAAGAAACCAGAGACAATTAGGCAAATAATTTTAGGAGCACTAAAAGTTACACTGCTTTTGCTTCTGAATTATCCATACTTTTCCCCCTGATTTCTTTCTTGCCTCTCTACTTCATTTTGTTTTTTTTTCCTTTATTTTTCCTTTTATTCATCTCTAACAGTAGCCAAAATATAAAAGCTCATGCCATTTTAAACTTTCCCAAATGACAAAGAAACTCAAGATCCATAGTCAGAAAGTTTTCAACATTGCCTGCCAGGAATAATGACATCTCTTCTTTGTGAGAGGGAACTAACATCCATTCTTTGTTTTAAATTTTTAACTGTTGTACCCAGGTCATACTGCCTTAGACAGACTACAAGGCATAATTTCTATGGACTGCCAAGTATATTGATTCAATTGTACAGATAAACTAAAACCTACTAAGCATACTCTGAAAATGAGGTGTTTCTCAACCCTGTGATAGTCTTTAAATCAGTTCCCTTTGCAAGCAACTAAAATAAGTTTGTCAAACAACAAATGTGATACTTAGTTCATCTACTTCATTTTCTCAGTGGATACCTGGCCACTATGTTTGATAATACTTAATAATTTTTCTTGGCACGTTAAATGAAGTTGGGTCATTTGGAATTAGCAACTATGGCACCTGAAGGGAACCCAGTTGGTAGGAAAAGGGTCTTGGGAGAGACCTGGGACCTACGTGGAAATAATCAGAGAGAGATCTCGGGGAGGAGCTTCAGCCCTAGAGATACAAGGCTCACAAGGCACAACACCTGGGAAGGAGAAGACTGAAACATTTGTAGGTCACTAATAGATAGGGTTAAAGTGCTGGGTGGCAGAGAGAGAGACAGAGAGACAGACAAGGGAGCTTCCTATTTTTGCTAATTATTCTTGCTCACTAGATATTAAGCTCAGTTGTCCCTGTCGCCTGAAACAACACAAGCGCTGTCAGTGCCTTCTATACTTTGGTGCTGTGTGACAAAGCCCCTATTTATGATTCTGTTTGGGCTCATAAAACAAATTGTCTAATCAAAAACTGATGCTATAAGTGCCTTAGAAAAGACAGGTAAGTAGTAAGCAGAGCTTTGTTCCTAATGCATTGTCCTTTTATGTGGCTCTGATAAGACTGTCTATCAGTAGAGCATATTTTGAAAACAAAACATTTATTTATTTTTAAAATAATATTTTATTTGCCCCCTGATTACATGTAAAATAATTTTTAACATTCATTATTTTTTAAGATTTGAGTTTTAAATTCTATCCCTCTCTCCTATTTCTTTCCCCTCCCTGAAATGGTAAGCAATCTAGTATAGGTTATACATGTTCAATCATGTAAAACATTTCCGTATTAGTAATTTTATGGAAAAAAGAAAGAAGGAAAGAAAGATAAAAATAGTATGCTTCAGTCTGTATTCAGATGTCATCAGTTCTTTCCTGGAGGTAGATAGCATTTTTTAACATGAGTCCTTTGGGATTGTCTTGGATCATTGTATTGCTGAGCATAGCTAAGTCGTTCACAGTTGTTCATTGTACAATAATGCTATTACTGAGTACAATGTTCTCCTGGTTCTGCTCACTTCACTCTGTATCAGTTCATGTAAGTCTTTCCAAGTTTTTCTGAAATCATCCTGCTCATCATTTCTTATAGAACAGTAATATTCCATTATAACCATATACCACAACTTATTGGTGGACATCCCCTCAATTTCCAATTCTCAGTCACCACAAAAAGAGCTGCTATAAATATTTTTGTACAAATGGGTTCTTTCCCCTTTTTTGATCTCTGAGCATACATTTTGAACTGTCTGGATGTGCTGATTCCATCTTGGCCATCTGCTGTGGTACAGTAATGCACCCTTGCCAGATAACATAATACCTAGTTAGGTGTATAGTCAACCAGAAGTTTCCTGGTGTCACTATATTAGAAAGGTTTGGGTATGACATTTTTCTGTGAGGATGGTGGTGTGGGTGTGTGGAGAGGAACCAGTAGAGAAAATAATGATAGTGCAGCAAAAGTACATCACTGTGTTCCTGGAAAAACAACTCTAAATTCATGTCTTACTGACAGTAGTGTCATAACATTTTCATATATCAACAATAAGCATTTATTAATCATGAAAGTCAGTGTGTGATGTAGCAGATAAAGGGTCACTCTAAAAGCTAGGAAAGCTGATGTTTCAGTTCTGCTTCTGACACATACTGGTTGTGTGTACCTGGATAAGTCATTTGGCTTAGTCCCCTGGGCAACTAACACTATAAGTTGCTGACCAGTGTTGGTAGAGGGAATTCTCTCACCTAAAACTTTCCTATACTAGTGAAATTACAGGTCCAGTTCCTATCCCTACAACGAAGGTGCTAGAAATATGAAGACAAAATTGAAATATCCCCTGCCCTTAGGGAGCTTACATTCTATCTGGGAAGAAAGCATGTACATCTGTAGGCATATACAAAATAAATACAAGGTTAACGGGGGTCATAAAGGGGAGTGGTTCCAGCTTTGGAAGAATCATAAAAGGCTTCACGCAGAAGGAAGGAAACAAGTATTTATTAAGCATTAACTATGTGCCAGGCACTGTGCTAAGTGGTTTACAAATATCAACTCATTTGATTCTCACAATAACCCTGGGAAGTAAATGCTATTATTATCTCCATTTTACGGTTGAAGAAACTGAGGCAGACAAGTTGAGTTACTTGCCTAGGATCACACAACTAGTAAATACTCAAGTTGGATTTGAACCCAGGTTTTTCTTTTTCTAGGTCCAGCACTCTATCCAGTGTGCCACAGCTGCCTCCTTGATCAAACTAGAGATTCTGAACAGTGTTGATGAGGAGCTAATGCATTCCAGGCATGGTGGACAGCCCTTGCAGAATCATAGAAAGGGAGATAGAATGTCTGTTTGGGGAATTATAAGGGTAATTTCTTTGGATGTAGAGTATGTAAAGGAGAATAATGTATACCAAGGCTAGAAAGGCATATATACATAAAAGTTAAATTTTCAGGGAAGGCAAATGACAAAAGTCCATTTTTCCATAGGGTCTTCTACCGATTTTGTTGAGATTAAGACAATGATAAATGACCATGTAGACATAATCAATGAGATGACTTTTCACTAAATAATACCAATTTTATGTATCTCATAAAATGTTTGGTGATGTTTACAAGGTGACTTGAGCTGCTAAAAAGAAAAGACATTTAGAAAAATATGAATACCTCTGTCCCAGGCTTTTTTTTTTCTTTAAACACAGCAAATGAAGAAAAGTTTGAAGTTTCAAGACACATTTGCTTCTTCAGTTAAATCTTCAGTCAATTTAAATGAAGCCGATTCAGCAACAAAAATACGGAGGTGATTTACCTCTGTAGCTACTACATATGTTTCATGTTTAAACCTCACAGATGCAAACTTAAGAGTTTATCTCACCTGACTTGACCCAAGCCCCTTTTTTGTAGAATAAGATTTCTGTGTCGAAATCTAACTGTGTACATTTTCACATGATGAAATTATGACTGCAGTCCTAGAATTCAATGACTCTTCAGTGTTTCATTCTAAAATAAATCCCTTTGGGTGTTTGAAGGGGAGAGTGGGTGGAGTCTGAGATCTTCTCTTTAGGGATCCTCCCATTCTAGTTATGAGTTTTGTATATTGAACTGAGGAACACCCACACTGGCAGGCCTGTTTGAAGGAAGTGAAACAACTGACTTTAAAATTCTTTCTTCATTAAGAGGTGAGAAACACTGAGTCTTCCTGCCCCTCCCTTCTTTTCCCTCCCCAAAGCTTGATTTTATCATAAAGCATACTGCTTCTCAATATTCTGTCACACAATAAAGTTATTTTTATCATTATTGATATTATTGTTATTCTTTATGATTTATTGTCAATACCTGCCAAACATCAACAAGACCCTAAGCTCTAGACAAAAACCAAATGTGACTTAGTCCCTCTTTACTGGATTTGTGATCTAAACATGAAACTTTCCTCCTGCGGGGAGCTTGGGCTTCTCAGTATTTAATAGCAACTAATAAACTCCTGCACCTCATGTTTGGAGTTTTCTACGGCAGAACTTCATTCTGCGGGTGCCGAGGGATGACTCATAGAAACAGTGGGAGAGGGGAGCATGAGGTGCTACTGATTGGTGCTTAAAATAAATTAAGTTGGTGCTTTGTTTTGCTTTTTCAAGGAGGCCCACGGGTTCATAGTCCTTCAGATAGCCCATTGACCCTCCTCACTATCAGTTATATAAATAACTACCTGGCCTTTCTTCCCCACCTACTTCACACGGTTTGAAGACTTTCTCTTCAGTGTTGGCCTTGATGTGGTTTAAGGTGGGAAAATGAAAAGAATAATAAATGAAAAATAAACAAGAAGATCAGACTCAAAAGATTTCCAACCTTATTTCCAAACCTTCACCACAACCATCTTCAGTGAGTTCCTCAAAGATTTAGAAGCTACAGTGGCCAATTTAGGAGAAACAAAACAAAACAGCACAACTTTAAGTATAGCAGTGAGGTGATGGAACCTTCTTTAAGCTGGAAGGGACTTTAGAGATCATGTAATCCAGGGCCAAGGTCCGGGCCATTGCCAGTCATCTTGACTTCATCTTGCCACTGGACTTTGGTTTCTCTGGAGGAGAGAGTGAGGCTGATACCTGCACAACTCAGCCTCACTTAAATCCAGTTCACCACCAAGTCATCACCCTTGTGATGTCATTGGTCCTCTTTGAGAACAAAAGACAAACAACAACAATCCAGGGCCCTGAAATTATACATGAAGAAAATAATCAGAGGACCATAGGTTTAAACTATAGAAGCTATAAAGGACCTTCATCTCACAGACAAGGAAACAGATACTGAGATGTTAAGTAAGTTACTGAGAGTCACATAGCTAGTACACACGTGGCAGAACTTGAACCCAGATCTTTTTTACTCCAAGGCCAGACCTCCATCCACTATACCAGGCTGCTTCAGGAAATGTTGGTTTTGATAATTGTTGTGTGCAAATGCATAGTGTGTACTAGGTCTCCAGAAGAAGACACCATGGATGAAATTCATTTTATAGAGTAGGCATTCAATAAATGAGTGTCCATTTGACTTATCTTAGCAGAGACCTTGCATATCTCCACAGGCTTGTAACCTACAGCTGACTCTTCAGCTGGGCAGCTTGTTTGATATGAGGTTTATTTTTAGACCAACTTGATAAATCTCTAGTTTAGCACTCAACACATGTGAGGCTTTAAAAATGCCATCTCTACTGAGATAAGGCTAGATTTCACTATTTAAAGTGGTTTTTGGTTATGGGAATTTGGGATGATAGTGGTACAATCTCACCAACAAACATCTATTAGATGCCTTACTCTATGACCTTGAGTAAGGGCATCAATTACTCAGAGAACTCAGTTTCCACCTATGCAAAAAGAAGGTTTTTGGGACTAGAGTTCCAGAAGTCTCTTTTAGTTCTAAAAATCCTATGCCCCTGTGCAATGCTAAATTAGACATTGCGTTGGTCAAAACCCCATTACAACAATTCCAAAGACCTGCCCAAAATCTTTCTTTTACTTGAACTGTGTTGAACTGGATATCACTTGAAATAAGGAAGCCATCAGCTAAGGCTTAGGAAGATTTTTAGTATACAGAAGTTTTTGTAATAGTATTTGTTGTAATGGGATTTGCCCAATACAAAGAGAATTACAAAGCCATGGCCCCTGCCTTCCGGGAATCTAGGTCAGCATCATCCAAAAACGTTTTATAGATAGCTCTTTCGGGCAAACTGAGTTTTGACAATGAGGAGGGCAAAGGTGTGATGTTTCCAAGAAATGAGAATTTAAGCAAATAGTAGTCACCATTCGAGATGTAAAAGATATTCGACTGGACATGTCCGATTGCAGTGAAGCTTGACTTCACTTACTGGTTAAAACACTAAACAATATTCCTGGCAATAATGTCACTATTGCAGCTTTACTACTATGTTTCAGATCAGAAGTCTGAGATACAAAAGGTGATTCATTGCAGTTTCAAATTAGGTTGCATTTGTGAACCCTGGGTCCTATTTTGTGTTCTCTTGGTTTCCATCTGTATTGTTCTAAATAAAATGAATCACATTGGATTTTTTATAGTATTGCTTTAATTTTTTTGGGGGGGGGAACTTGGCATAATGAGGTATGGCCCAGTGTGATCTGTAAGGAAGTTCTAGGTCAAATCCCACCTATGACACTTATTAGCTATGTATCCCTATGCTTGAAGCAATTTGCTAAGACTTGTCTACCAAGGTAGCAGGTCTCAAAGTGTTTAAGGGGGTCTACAAGGTCAAAATTATTCATAATAATATTAAGATGTTTTATGGTAAACAACAATAGATATAACTCATATAAACAAAAGCTCTTAATGAGGGGAGGATCTTGAATAATTTTTAAGAGTTGTAAGGGGTCCTGATACCAAAACTTTTGAAAGCCACTGTACCTAAGGCAAAAATGATCATCTGTTCAAGAAAGCAGAGAAGTGTATTATACTTTTTAGGAAGATTTTCCCTTACAATGGTTGTAATGAGAAAATTTTAGGGTTTAAGAAGCGATCAGTGATCTGGATCCCAAATGACTCCTCCCTTACGAATTCTGGAGAAATGATAGATTTACTGAAATCACAAATTTGAAATTTAGCCATTTCAAATACATACTTGAATCCCCAAAGCAGCATTCAGATCTCTTCCAGGCTGTGTGCAGGCTTATGGTTAAAGAACCTTCCATACACTTGAGGGGGTTTAATTATAAAAGTTATTGCAGATAGCATGGAGGAATCTTTAATTCTTTTTTCAGAAGTATAGAGGAGAAGAAAGTTGGTTTATTTAATTGACTTAACTGACTTCTCTGGGCTTTTCTCATCTGAAAATCCAGGGGCTAGACTTGGTGACCACTAAGTCCTTTTGCATTCTGAAGTTTGTCATATTTTGATCCCATCATCATATCAATTCAATTTGATCAACATTTATTGAGCACCTACTATGTACCAAGGAACTGTGCTAAGCGCTGGAGATACAGAAAGAGGCAAAAGGCAGACTGCCCTTGAGGAGCTTGCAATCTAATAGGGGAGATCATATGCAAACAAGAATATACAAAGCAAACTGCATACAGAATAAATAGGAAATAACTTAGAGAAAACACTGGAATTAAGAAGGGTTAGGGAAAGCTTCCTGTAGAAGGTGGAATTTTAGCTGTGGCTTAAATCACAGATCTTTTGTGTATTATTATTGACATGAAATCATTTTAAAACATCATTATTTGAGTGTGAGAATGGTTAAAGAAGATCATGTCCTCCTTAAAACATATTTTTCCTAGGGCTTTGATTCTAGCCAGTCATGGATTGATTTGATTAGAAATCCTAATTCCTATTACTATGAGATCAGTGTTTCCTAATTTAAGAGAGAAGAGAGGGAATAAGCATTTATTAAGCTCCAGGGACTGTGCAAAGCACTTTAGAAGTCTTATCTCATTTGATCCTCACAACAACCCTGGTGGGTGGGTGCTGTTATCATCCCTATTTTACTGTTGAAAAAAACTGAAGCAGTCAGAAATTAAGTGACTTGCTCAGGGTCACACAGTTAGTAAATCTCTGGGGTCATAACTGAACTTGGGTGTTCTGACTCTGGGCTCAACACTATGACTTTTATATACATAAAATGGTTAAAAGAATTATGTTGGGTAATGGAATATTGCATTTAAAGATTTACATGCTTCCAACAGAAACATATTAGCTGTGTTAATAAGTTTAAATGCACAAAAGGAATTTAAATATGAAAATGAATTCATCACTTGTTGACAAATAACATTTTATACTTAATGTTGGAGGAGGAACATTTCTCAGGAAATGGCCAGTCCCAATAAATATGCCAAGTGCTCCTATAAATAACAAGTGACCGTGTTAGTCATCAGCTTATAAACTATCTGAATTCAATCCACACTAAGTAATGTGGGTGCTAAGGATATGGCTAATAAGGAAACTCTGGAGCCCAAGAAAAAAGCTGTAATCAACAGAAAAGGAGAGTAAGTGTTTGAAGATTTAGGCAGAACAGATGGGTGGTTTTGCTTCCCTTTTGCTTAGGGGCAGTAAGGAAAGAAGGTGGGGAGAGTGGTGTTTGTTGTTCTCTGTAGTTGCTGATCTTAATTTGTAAAAGGAAGTCACAAAACATCTATGTGAGTGTTTCAAGGGGAGAGTCTGAAATGGACCTGGGCTACATCACTGGCCAGGTTCCATGACCAGATCTCCTTTCATTTTAAGGATGATTTTATTGCATGGCTGCTTGGATTAACTTTATTGTGAAACACATGACATACACATATATGTACATACACGTATATGTGGATAGATATTTATACGCATGTAATGAAATTAAACCTAGTAACCATGTATTAATATATGTACATATATTATTGGGCATACATTTATATGTGTGTGTGTGTGTTTATATAATATATTAAAATCTCCCTCTTCTTCAGACTAATAATATATGTGGGGCACAAATGATTATTAGCCTGTAGGTGGAAGATGTATTTTAATAAACATAATGCATAAATCAATAAATTGGGTTTCAGACCATTATTCTTTTTTAAACAAATTCTAATAATTCAACATATCATGTGTCCTTGTTCGAAGACATTACACATGTGGTAACCATTATATTCACCAGGTAGGTAAGCAGGGAACAAATTTCTCTGTAAAATGTTGATTTTATTTTTAAGTACAGGAAAACATTTAGTAATTCTAATGTGGACAGGCTACCTTTTCCTTAAATTTAAGCATGTTAAGTTTTCCTCTAAAGAAAAGGAGAATGAAAAAAATAATGTTAGTACCACATCATCACCCATCTCTCTAATTGCTCAAATAAATTTTCCTTTCTAAAATTAAAAAAAGAGAGAGAAGAGAAGAGAAGCAGAATGGTACAATAGAAAGTGTGACAGGTTTGGAGTCACTGGAACTGGATTCAAATGTCGGCTCCCAACCTCTCTGGGCCTCAGGTTCCCTTTCCTTAAACTTATGAGGTTGGACTGGATGTTCCCTAAAGTCCCATATAGATCTATCTGATTTAGTTGGAAAATCATTTCCCCCTGTCTTTTAATGTAATAATAATTATTTCACACTTACTATGTGCCAGGTACTGTGCTAAATGCTTTACAATTATTATCTCATTTGATCATTATAACAACTTGAAGAGAAAGGTGGTATTATTATCCCTATTTTACAGATGAGGAAACATGGTTAGGTGACTTGCCCAGGATCACATAGCTAGTAAGTGTCTGAGACCAGATTTGAACTCAGGTCTTCCTGACTCCAGATCCAGGACTCTATCAGCTCAGCACAGGGTCAAGTCAAATAATAATAAATAAGTTAATTTAAATGAATTGACACAGATGATTTTCTATATCATCCACAAAGTTTAACTGTGATCAAAACTGATCTGACACTGTATTAAACAACTATATTAAACAGTATTTATAGAATTTCAGAGTTCTAATCAACCTCAGTGGCCAACAAACCCAACCTACACTTGAAGAGGGATTCATTCTGTAATGTATTTGACAAGTGGGCATCCAGCCTTTGCTTGATGACCTCCAATGATAGGGAACCCACAACAATCCACTCCAATTTTGGAGAGCTCTAATGCTTAGAAAGGAGGAAGCTAGGTGGCTCAGTGGATAGAGTGGGTAGAGTCAAGAAGACCTGAGTTCAAATATGGCCTCAGACACTTACTAGCTGTGTGACCCTGGGCAAGTCACTTAACCTCTGTTTGCTTTAATCCACTGGCCAAGGAAATGGCAAACCACGCCAGTATCTTTGCCAAGAAAACTCCAAAAAGGGTCACAAAGAGTTGGATGTAGCTTAAAACAACTGAACAACAACAAATATATAAACCTGTATATATAACATGTATATGTATATACTGTCATGATGTGTATATATATATATAACAGCTATATATGTATGTATCTGTCTATATCTATTTATCTGTTTCATGACAATATTCTTTATACAGTGCCTATATTACAGTAGATGGAATGTAATCTGAGAAAGGGAGAATCTTTGTAGTCCTTCCAGCCTGGTGATAATAATCTCCTGGGGACCAGACTGATCATTCTGCAAGTATATTTATAATTTGCTTTTGTTCAGCCCAGCCAGTATGATATCCAATAGATTTGAACGTAGGCAGCCTCTCTGAGGTTGGTTGGCCAATGCTCATGTAGTTACCACTGCCATTCTGAATAAGATGGCAAGATTCTGGAGGACCTGAGCTGCACCTGTAGGAATTAATGCTGTACTATTTTCACTATACCATTTCACTATACTATTTTCACTTTCTTTGTTGGGGTTTTTTTTTGTTGTTTTTTTTCCTTTTGTTCTGTTTCTTTTTTCACAACACAACAAATGTGGAAATATGTTTTACATAATTGCACATACATAACCTATATTAGATTGTTTGCTGTTTTGGGGAGTGGGGAGGGAAAAAAATTCAGAACTCAAATTGTTATGAAAAGTGAATGTTGAAAATTGTGTTTACATGTCATTGGAAAGAATAAAATACTATTTACATTTTTTAAAAAAAAGAATTAACGCTACTAGCTGGGATGGAGCAAAGAAACCTAGCTGGAGTCCTGCAACAGCTGTAAGTTCTAGGGTAGGGGTTCTTAGCCCAGGGTCCATGACATTTTTTAAAAAATAATTTGATAACTACATTTTGATATATAATTTATTTCCTTTCTAATCCAAAGTATTTTATTTTATTTAAATTATTTATAATTATATTATTTATAATAATATTTATATTATCTATATTATATTATATTTATTTATTTATGCATTTAACAGCATTCTGAGGAGTCCATGACACACAAAAAATTCTCTAAGGGTTTTGTCTTCACCTGAATTAGAGAAGAAGAAAGGCTGAAGAAGGACCCGGGCTGCAATCCGTACTGGGGTATAACTGTCCAGATCATCAGGCCCATCCAGATTTTTGGTTTGTTTTTTTTTTTAACTTTTTGCTGAGGCGATTGGGGTTAAGTGACTTGCCCAGGGTCACAGAGCTAGTAGATGTCTGAGGCTGGATTTGAACTCAGGTCCTCCTGACTCCAAGGCCAGAGCTCTATTCACCTAGCTGCCTGCCCCCCATCCAGGTTAATGCGCAGTGTTTCAGGGAGTACAGGAATGAGTAGCCAGATCAGAGTTGAAGAAACTTTCCACAGCTTGGCTGTGGAATCCAGTGTGTTCCCTTCCTGCTTCTTCCCCCTCACCCCGACTATCCTGCTGCCCAGGAGAATGCTCTATATAGCCCCAGTTGCTTACCCCTTGGTGGAAAAAAGTAACTTCATGCTATAGCAGCTAGGTGGTACAGGGGATAGAGTGCTGGGCCTGGGGTCAGGAAGCCTCTTTCTGAGTTCAAATCTGGCCTCAGACACTTACAAGCTGTGTGACTCTGGGCAAGTCACTTAACCATGTTTGCCTCAGTTTCCTTATCCATAAAGTGAGCTGGAGAAGGAAATGGCAAACTACCCTAGTATCTCTCCCAAGAAAATTCCCAGTGGGGTCATGAAGACTCATTCACACCTGAACAAGAAGCTCTAGTTTGGTACACAAGGGAAAATGTGCTGTCTCTGGAGATAGAGGACTCAGCTTCAATTCCCCCTCCATGTGACCCTGGGCACGTCCTTTCTGTTCCCTAATTTTCTCATCAATAAAATGAGGGAGTTGGACAAAATAGCTCTGGGGTCTCTTACAGCTATATGTCTATGATGCTATGATCTCTTTGTCAAGTCCCTGTTCTCTCAGAGTATCCTATAATCAAGCCCTCTCCGTTCAGCTCTAGAACCCATTTACAAAGTACACAAAAGAGGAAATTCAAATGATGTTCATGTATCCCGAAAATCTTGCCTAGAGGTGAGTGTCTGATCCCGTGGAACTAAAGTCACTTTCCCTTCCTTCCCCACACCAGAGTGGGTGCCGGGAGGTGGAGATCTTAACAACTGACAGATAACAATACAGTTATCTTTGTACAGTGCCCATTATTCTCTCTCTCTCTCTCTCTCTCTCTCTCTCTCTCTCTCTCTCTCTCTTCTCTTCTCTTCTCTTTCTCTCTCTCCCCCTCTCTCTTTCTCTTTCTCTCTCTCCCCCCTCCCCCCTCCCCCCTCTCTCTTTCCCTTTCTCTTTCTCTCCCATCTCTCTCCTCTCTGTTTCTGTCTCTCTATCTCTGACTCTATCTCTCTGTGTCTCTGTCTCTGTCTCTCTGTCTCTCTCTCTCTCTCTCCCTCTCTCTCTCTCTCTCTCTCTCACACACACACACACACACACACACACAAGTGGACCTGTAATTTCATTAGTAAAGTGAATTCCTTCTACCAATGAAGGTTGATACCTTCTCTATAGTCTTAGCTATGGGGTGAATAAGATCCAGAGAGACAAGGTTTCCAGGTATCATTAATCAATGTATTTAGCCAATAATCAATAAATTGATGGTCAATGGTTTCTCTCAGTAACCAGAGACACCAGGAGAGACTCTGAAACACCTTAAACTCAACCCTGATTGGTGGATATTTAATGAGGAGGTGGGCTAAAAGTCTTCAGTTCCTTCTGCTGAGAACATGGCTTGATCATGAGACTCAGCAGCCTCAAGGCATCTGGGCAGGGGAAGCCATTTCCATCTGGACCTCTCTGGCTAGTTTTCTCCTTCATGAGCTGGGTAGCCCTAAACTCTAATGGAGGGGATCAAGGACAGGGGTTCTTTCCCCCAGGGAAAAAACTCATCCAGACTGGATTCTGTTTATACTCTAAACAGAATTCAGAAGACACTGTTGGCCTGGGTCCTGCCTAGATTAGCTAATGAGCATGTGCCTTGTGGGTTAGGAATAATCTTATCACTCAGTCATGCCCTTCAGTTACTGACTGACCTTTCAGGAGTGGAGTCTTAATAAAAATAGGTGGAAAAGGATGGATCACAACATTAATATAATAGTATAATATTAATTTCTCTCAGCTGCCTTGCCATAGAACACAGAGAGATTAAGGAACTTGCCATAGCTAGTCTATGTGAATTGCAGGACTTGAACCTAGATCTTCTTGGATTTGAGTCTGGCTTTCTATCTCATAGGATATGTTGCTTCTTACATACAAACAGTGTTAAATAGAAACTTTCTGATGATGATATTCAAAGAAACTGTCCTTGACAGTCAACATAATTCATTGAGAATTTATTAAATCCTTTCAATAGTTAAGGCTCTGTGCTGAGCACTGAAGATCCAAAAGACAAAAAAGGAAATTGGCCTCGTCCTTGGAGAATTTGCATTCTCTTCAGATCTGCCTGTTAGAGGGGAAAGGAGAAAAGAGAAGGGGAAGAAACAGCCCAAGTCTAATACAGGAGGAACACTTCCCTTCTTGCTTCAAGATGTAAAAGTGCAGGAATGCTCCAGGCTACACAGTCTCTGTAGATTTTCATTGTTTTGTTTATTTACCCATCAAGAACCATAAGGACCTTTACTGCATAAAATGCCAAGTATGGTGGTAATTGACACCAAACGATCCATGTCTACCAACAAATAAAAAACTGAAGTAATAAACATAGAGAGATGAGTGTTTAATGACCTTCAACAAATTTTTATTGTAAGATCCATAACAGTTAACTATACACATTGACATCTCTGGCCTAGAGCACTCTCAGTTTTCAAAGTCAGACAGAGACCCAGATCCTCCTTTGCACTGCTCCCTCTTGCTATTATAGTGGCTTATGAATAATTGCTTGCAAAGCATGAGTCTTACCAATACTTTTCCAAAATCATCAGACTCAAGTCATAGTCTATAAAATCCATAAAATGGGCATTTCCCCCATCCATATTCACTAATGCTATTACTTTTTATTCCTTTCCTATGGCATGTTGTATCACCTGAATGAGGCATTAATAGTAGCATGTACATTCAGGGTATTTGTACCCAACACTGAAATATCTAGAGAAAAGGAAAAAATTCAGTGCCTCCTCTGATGCTTGGATCCATTATACTCAAAAACCACACTTGTGAATTCTTTCACATACTTGGTATAACTTTTTTTTCCCAAGTCAATTTTAATCAGGAGTTTTTTTTTTACTTTGTAAAGAGAATCTCAGAATTCTCAATGAAGAAAGATTCCATTTAAAAAAAAATAGGACTACAATAATGATACATTTTTATAGAACATGATGAATGCAAAACACTTTCACATACTTGGTCTCATGTTATCCTTAAATTACTCCCCTTCCCATCATTGATTATCTACAATTTATCCTGAATCTATCTTGTTTGTACATAGTTGTTTGCATGTTGTCCTTCCCATGTGAGAGCTCTATGAGCTCCCTGAGGGTAGGAATTGTCTTTTGCTTTTCTTTGTATCCCCTTATACTTAATACAATGCCTGAAACATTGTTGTGCTTAATGACTAAGCAATCCTGTGAATTAGTTGGTCCATGAATTGTTATTCCTTTTTCATAGATGAGGAAACTGAGATTCACAAATAGCTAGTAAATAAATTGAATTTAGACTTGTACCCAACTCTTTGGATTTCAAGATTGGTTCTATTTCTGCTACGTCATGCTGCCTCTCAAAAGAAAGAAAACTAGAAGACCAAATTTATTTCAGGACTACTAACCATTTCCTTTGAGCTCATTCTGACTTCATTATGTCCAAGAGTCTGGGATCTAGTGCTTAATGTCAGGTTTGGTTTAGTACATACCCACCCGAAGGGTAAGGGACAAGATTTAGATCACTTATGCTAGCCTTGGAATTTGTGAAAGACAGCATAGCATAATATAGAGAGAACTGGCCCTGCAGTCAGAAAGATCTTTGTGCAAGCCTCACCTTTAGCATATACTGTCTACATGACCCTAGACAAGTACCCTAACCTCTTAGAGACCCATTTCTCTAAGACCATATTTAAGTCTCATAGCAAGTGCCAATATCCCTTAGTAGAGGGAGTTTCTCACCCCTCCTCCCTACTGGGAATAAACTATACCAATGAAATCACAGATCTAGTTTTTTTTGTTTGTTTGTTTTGTTTCTCTTTAGGGTCCTCATGTAGCTCAGAGCCAGGGTGAGTGATCAAAATTTTGTCCCTGGCCCTAATTATGAAAATGCATTAAACCAGATCTGAAATGAAGCACTAGTTCACAGATACTAGACCAAAGTGAAATCAGACTCTCCTCAGAGAGGCGGCTTGCTGTAATAGATAGAGCACAGGACTTAGAGTCAGGAAGACCCGAGTTTGAATCCTACCTTAGATACTGAATAGTTAAGTGACCCTAGACAAGCCACTAACCTCTCTCAACTTCAGTTTTCTCATCAACAAAATGAGAATAATGGTACCTAACTCCTAGTGTTGGGGTGAAGCCAAAATGAGATAATACAGGTCAAGCAATTTACAAACCTAAAACAGCTATACAAGCTGTCCCAAAAATCTCATTATAGTTTTAAGCTACAATAGTTAAGATTTGGAGGACATACCGTATCTATGTAAGCTATTATGAAAGTGAATTGTAACTGAACCTGAAAGAAACCTAACATTCTGTTGTTTCTTTTTTAGAGACAGCATAATATAGTACAAACACCACCAAATGTGGAAGTTTCCTCTGAGTCTTCTTTCCTCATCTGCAAAATGGGAATTAAAGACCTTGCTTCACCCACTTCACAGGACTTCCAGATCAAATGAGACCATATATGTGAAAATATTTTGTATCCACAATATTCTATATAAATATAATATTATTGTGTTTTTGTTTATTAAAACATACAAACTACTGACTAATAATTATCTGTATCCCACAAACATATAAATCTCTAGAAATTAAACCTATTACTCAAACAGTAAAATCATTCAATGAAAATGAAATCTGGAGAGAAAAACTGTCATAGTCATTTTAGGTATTCATTAAGAAACACTCATGTATGTGTTTTGTCTCTTCCTTTTAAAAATTAAGAACACCAAGACAAAGGAAATTATGAGAAGTATAAAACATCAGAGCTCTATATCACTTATTGTATACACCAGTTATTTAGCATATATATTGCCTGGTGCTGTTAGTTTTTCCTTTTTTTTTCTAGACCTTATGCCCTCAAGAAGATACTAAGCTATAGAAAATAAGTCTTTTCTGGCTTCTTCCCCCAATGCTATTATCTAGCGCATGGCAGGTATTCAAAAAAGTTTGCATATTTCTTGGTTGCTTAGTTGATTGAATAAATGAATGAAAGTGGCATCCAGTTGGATGTCATTGAGTTAAAATTGTCTTAAATACCTGTATCATCCTTAGGAAAGACATGAAGCAAGCATCTAGTTTGTATATTTTGTCTTTATATCCCCCATGCCTAGCACGTTGTAGGCATTGAATAAAAGAATGCTGAATTGGATGATTGGATGCAAATTTGTCAACACAAAGTAATGTGCAACAAAGGTGGAGCTCTCCCTGGTCCTGAACCTCCAGGTTTGAGGAAAGTCAATGGTTCTTGGGCAGATTTTTATACTCCCTACCATGAGACACATTAAAATGAATGTGACTAGACTATAGTCGAGATACTAGCCTAACCGAACTGCTGTTTATTAGGAACAAAGAGGAGTGTTAGATAATACAGAATTTGAAAATAGTGTCAAGGTTATCGTCCTAGGGTAGCTTTTCTAAGTACAAAAAGTGATACCACAGTGATGTTTTTGGCAACAAGGATTTCTGGTGGCGTGGACAGCCTGAACTGAATTGTTTTTTAGAAATGTGCATTTAAAAAGTGCTCTGTTTTGTACTGTATCCATTTTGAATGGCGGGTTGCCTTTGCTGCCTCCATATTGTGATTACAGAACTGTAGGGCTAGAAGGGGCTTCTAGAACTTTTCTACTTAGATATCTGACTGAATAAAGTATAAACTATCCTTTTAAAAAATATCTAAATATAATCTATCTGGAGAACGAGATTCTAGCCTTGCCCCTGATTAATATATTCCAGTATTTTTCAATCTTCCAAAGCAGAGTTACCCAGGATAATGCCTAACCTGAATTTCATATGGTTTGACTCCAGAGATTGGGCTTTGTCTTGCAATTAATGTTTCCTAACTTCATTGTTGGAATTTTCCCAGTGCACTGCCTGCCCTGTCAGGCAGCTTCCTTCAGATCTATCCCCTGCACATCATGCATGGAACTATCTGCCTGAAAAAATAACCACATGATAAAATATCCTTCTAGCAATTTTCAAGAAATCTGAAGGGAAAATATTAGAAGACAAAAATCTCTGCAAAAGAATAGTAATAATAATAATAACAACTACTATTTATATATCACTTTAAGGTTTATGAATATCTTATTTTATCTTCCCAACAACTCTGCGAAATAGATGTTGTTATCACCACCAACCCTATTTTACAGATAAGAAAACTGAGGCAGGCAGTGATCAAGTGATTTCCCCAAGTCATACAGCTAAGTGTCTGAGGTCAAATTTGAACTTAAGTCTTCTTGATTCCAGGTCTAGCATTCTATCCATTTGCCACCTCAATGTCTCTGCAAAGAGGATTTGTGAGGCCCTCCTATGGGCTTTTTGGAACTTCATCATATGAATCTCCTATATGATGAAATATAACAGAAAACAATAGAAGGCTGTTTGAGTTTTCTTGATATTTATATAGCATCATTTTCTGAGGAAATAAAAGTAATTTACACTCATTTTCTCAGCCTGCAGATCCCACATCCCCACCCCATTCCCCAGTCTTTCCCATACCATGTCTACACATAAGGCTTTCATTGGCTTCAAAGGGAGTTTGATACATAAAAGGAGAGACACAGGTAGGCAAAATTAGCCACATGGTGGCATTAATCTCAAAATACTTCCATGAGACAGGTAAGAATGAAACTTCATTATATTCACTTTAAAGGCAGAGGAACTAAGACACAAAGGTTAAGCAACTTCCTCCAAGCCAAAATGGACCCATCAGTACAGATTATTATCCAGTTTCCAGGATAGGGATCCGAACCAGGATAGGACCACTCTAGTAGCCATGAAAAATCAACTATTAAATGCCCCAGCCTTCCCCCTGTCACCAAGTGGTCAGTTCAGCAATTAGGAGGAAAATTCAACAGCCATGCTTGCTACTCTCCCTAGTCTCATGTTGTCTTGAAAACTGAAATCTGCTTCAGCTGAAATCATGCCTTTCTATGGACAGGCGCTTTTTAGCTCCTCCACTCTCCCTCCTCCTCCCCTCCCCTTGTTCTTTTTTATGGCAGAATCACAAAGATGACATAGAGCCTGAGAAGGTTCATTTTGACCTAGGAAAATTACCTGACTGCTTTCAAAGGAACACTGTGTCCATGTCTGGAAGAAGAAAAGAACATCACATTCTTATTGCAGAGCAGTAAACATTTTTTATACCTAAATCAAATTCTCAAGTCAAACTTCATTTCCAGTTAGTTTCATATGGGGGTATATTATGTAATTGTGATTGCAGGGTGCACTTCAAAAAAGACTTCCATGCAAAACAAAATTTAATATTAAAGACAGCTCTCTAAAACAGGCTTTCCATCTTTAACTTTAGAGTCAAACCAGCCTATTCATGACAACATCATTGTTCTGCTGTGAGGCCAGGGCCAGTTAAAGAACTTCCCAGGCAATCTTCCATCTACAAATTCTAAGCCAACTGACTATCACTGATCAGAGTATAGTACTAATGAGTCCAAAACAAGATCACTAGTACAATCCTTGCAGTTAGTTGGTTTGATCTGCTGCACAATCATAAACCTCCTGTTCAAAACCAAGCCAGCTGCCTTACAGAGAAAGGCAATTAACAATTCAATTCCATCCAATCCAACAAGCATTTATTAAGTGCCCATATGCCATTCATCATTCTAGATGCTGGGGATACAAAAACAAAAGTGAAACACTCCCTGCCCTCAAAGAGCTTACATTCTACTGGGAGTTTAAAACATGTTCACAGATAAATAAGTGCAAATCAATTTCCAGGGGAGTATTAAAAGTTGTCATATCAGGAAAGGTCTTGTGTGAGAGGTGGCACTTGAGATAGATTGAATTGTCATCTTTACGCATGTGAGTTTTAGATTTATTTATCCAGCCCTAACTTCTCTCCTGACCTACAGTCTTGCATTTTCAATTGCCTATGGGACACATAAATGGATGTCCCATAGACAACTCAAGCTCTATATGTCCCAAACGGATCTCATAATCTTTCCTCCTCAACTTGCCCCTTTTCCTAACTTCCCTGTTGCTGTCAAGGGCACCACTATCTTCTCAGTCATTCAGGTTTGCAACAACAGTGTTATACTCCACTCCTCATTCTCATTCCCAATATCCAATTTGCTGCCAGGTTCTGCCCATTCTAATTTTGGAATATCCCTCAGATAAGACCCTTTCTCTCCACTAATACTGCTACCACCTTGGGGTGAGCGACCCTCATCACCTCACACCTAGAATACTGTAATTGTTTGCTGATTGGTTTTCCTGATTCGAGTCCCTTCTTAATTCAGGCTATCCTCCACCATGCTTCCAAAATGATATTCCTAAAGCCCATGACACCCCCTACTCACCAAACTATAAGGACTCCCCATTATCTCTAGGATTATAGAAAATCCTCTGTTTGGCTTTTAACCTGGCCTTTTCTCATGCCTTGGTCCCCACAGTGTTATTTGATAAGAGTGACATTATCCTTCTTTATGTTCCTTGCACAAGATATTCTATCTCCTGACCCAATGCATTTTCTCTGGCTGTCTCCCATGCCAGGAATGCTCTCCCTCCTAAGTTCTGCTTCCTGGCTCCTCTGGCTCCCTTCAAGTCTCAGATAAAAAAAAATTCAACCTTTTGCAATGTCTCTCCTACTCTCCCTTCATGCTAGTTAGTGCCTTTCCTCTGTGATTGCCTTTCTTATCTGTATGTATCTTATATGTACATAATTGTTTGCATGTCATCTTCCCCCATTAGAATATGAGCCTGAAGGAAGGGACTAGTTTTGCCTTTCTTTGTATCCCCAGGGTTTAACAGAATGCTTGGCACACAGTAAGTGCTTAATAAACGTTGACTGACTAAAATAGGAATTCCAAGAGTAAATGGAGAGAGAGAGAGAGACAGAGAGACGATTCTAGGCTATAAACAAATCTGGACGAGAAAGTGTAATGTGGTTTGATCAGTATAAATCTATCATCAGAATTGGAAAAACACCTCAAAAAGCATGCCTCGGGTTAGTAAATAAGATCTTCTTACATGGAAAACACATTATCATTATTATCATTGAAAGTTGATAAAAATCAGTCAACAAATCTTTCTTAAGCATGTATGATGTGCCAGGAACATACTGGGTATTGAAGTGCAAAAAAAACCACAATTTTTATGTTCAGGAGATTGCATTTTGAATGGCAAAGACAATGAGTACACATTAAAAACATATGTAAGTATATATATACATATACATATATACACACATACATATTTCATACACAATAAATGCAAAGATGGTAAATCCAAATAAAGGAATTAAATACTATCTAGTTTGAGAAGGAAGGTACTAACCATTGGGAGGAACAGAAATAGCGTCATGTAAACAGGGGTGCTTGAGCCTCATCTTGGAGGCAGAGAGGGTGTCTGTGAGGAAGAGGTATGTATAGAGTGCATTCCAGGTCTGAGTGACAGTCAGTACAAAAAGACAGATGAGTGATGGAGTGTTGTGAATGAAGAATGTAAAGAAGGCCAGCGTAGCTAGATTATGTAGTGCTGGAAGGAGAGTAATATCCAGTAAGTCTGGAGTTTGGAACCAGATTGTGGAGGATTTTTAAAGTCTAAACAAAAGGAGTTTTTCATTTATCCTAGAGGCAATAGGGAGCATAGAGTTGAAGGAGTAGAGTAGTGATATGGTCACATCTGCACTTAAAGAAAATCACTTTGGCATCTCTGTGCAGGATGGATTGGAGTGGGAAGAGGAAACTGAAACGTAAAGGAGAAATTAAATTAGAAGATTGGATCTGGAAAACAAAAGCTAAAAGCCGTTGTTGACACTCCTTTCTCACTCCTCCCCCACCCTAGGAGCAGTTTAGGTACAAGAGAATGATTCAAATAGCCTAAAGAGGCAGTTAGGTGGTACAGTGGACAGGTAATCCTGCCTCAGACACTTATTAGCTATATGACCTTGGGCAAGTCACTTAATCTCTGTATGACTCACTTTTCTCAAATGTAAAATGAGGATAATAATAGCACCTGCCTCCTAGGGTTGTTGTTAGGATCAAATGATATAATATTGTAAAGCACTTAGCACAGTGCCTGGCACAGAATAGGTGCTTAATAAATACTTCTTTCCTTCCTTCTTTCCTATTTTTTACACAGCGAAACCTTGATCAACTGAAACCCAAACAACCAGAATCTTTAACCAGATTTTTCCCCACACTAGCGTTAACAAGTGATAATGCAAATTTCAAGAGCTGGCACAGGGCTCCATATATGGAAGATATTTAATAAATATCTGTTGAAAGAATTGTTCAATAAATTCAACAATTCAATTCAATTCAACAAACATTCTTTAAGGACTAGGTACTGGGGCTACGAAGACAAAAATTAAAAGAGCCCCTGGCTTGACAGGCATAGAGGTATATTTTTCTGAAAGGATACATTCTCCTGTATATATACTAGGTGCATAAATTAAGGCATTCATCCCAATATAGAATACCTTCAACTTGTTTTTCAGTCATTTTTTACTCTTTGTGACCCTGTTTGGGGTTTTCTTGCCAGAGATACTGGAGTGGTTTGCCATTTCCTTCTTCAGCTCATTTTACAGATGAAGAACTTAGGCAAGCAGAGTTAAGTGACGTGCCCAGGATCACACAGCTAGTAAGTGTCTGAGGCCACATTTTAACTCAGGTCCTCTTGACTCCAGGCCTGGTACTTCATCCACTTTGCCACCTAGCTGCCCTCAACAACTATAGTGTTACATAATGTGGCTTATTGATTAAGATGACCCTGAGATATTTTAAGATCCTTATTCATTGAGGAAATATGAATGGACACCTGGCTTGACAATGGCCAGGAAGTATGTGGTAGCCTGGAATCCCCATAAAATATGGAAAAAGTTCATCTGCTCCAAGGACCTCAGAGACATAAATGTTGCATGATGTTCATTATATTGACAGGAAAGTATGACAAATAGAGTTTAGAAAAATTTTCAGCAACAATGGAGTCCAAATGTTGTTTCTACTTAATGCTTAGTTAATCAGAAAACCCAAATAACGCAACACACCCTCACTCTCATATGCAAGCAAAAGTAATAATAAAAAATATTCTTGTTATTCATGAGTTAACTTGATGTTTTATTCTATAGCTCTACAGGAATTATAATGCTGGAGAGTAAGGTGCTATATACTCACTTGGTTCTCAATAAATATTAACTAATGATGGTGATAATGATTATTTTATTAATGAATCTCTTCAATCAATAAACAGTTTGCTTCCTTGTGATCTATTGCAGACTGCATTTCCAAATACAATAGAGGGGTGTGTCAGGGTTAGTTAATCACATTCAAGAGAGGCAGCCTTCTATTATTGGTGTTCTTACAGCATTTTTTTTTCTGGCAGTGCTATAGTTAGATCCAATATTCTAACTTCCAGGAATCGAAAATTAAACCACTCATGAAGAAACTATCCACATGTGGTCCAAGAAAGCACTTTTTCAGAAATGTAAATCTCTTCTGTTGGTTATTTTAAAGTTGTTGAGATGGAAAATGAAAAAAGAAGGTTGTGGGGAGAGCTGGTGCAGGAGACTTCCTTTTATTTGTGGGCTCAGAAATGGCTCTCGTTTTCATGTTGCATGTCTTACTAGTGTTTTAGAACTGTGACTTTGAAGAGAATATCCTTTGAGTTCTCCATTTGTTGAAATACTTTGTGTTCATTTTACCTAGACTAAAATGCTTCAAGTGCTTGCTTCGGCAGCCCGTGTGCTAATGTCAGAATGATACAGAAAAGATTCTCGTGGTTCCTGGACAAAAACGACAGGCACATTTGTGAAGCATTTCATATATTTTTAAAAATGCGACAGAAGAACTAATTAATTATAGCACTCCTTGCAAAAAGCAAGAATTCCTAATTTACAGATGAGGAAATTGAGGCTGAGGATGTTAAGCCAGGTAGTAAAAGAGGCACTAATACAGCTCAGGTTTCCTGATGCCTATCCTGGGGTTTCAATGAATATAACATGCTATGAACTTTCTAATAAAATACCAAATGGGTCCAGTGTTATTGATAATAGCTGACATTTATGTTGCACCTGAAGCTTTGCAAGTATTTCACATTTATTGACTCACTTGATTCTAACCATAAACCTATATGGTAAGTACTCTAAGTATTATTTCTTTTTTACAGATAAGGAAACTGAGGCTGAGAATGGCTATGTGATGTGTCATGGTCATTCAGAATTGTTGAAGGTGGAAAAACCCAGGTCTCTCTGCTGGGCCCACATCCAGCACTCCTCCCACTATACCATGCTAACCCTAATTGATTTAATATTCCATTTTAGACACTGAAGTAGGTACATAAGAACTCTTCAAGGTCCAACTTGGGAGCCACCATCTCCAGGAAGCCCTCTCTGATAAGAACTCTTCTTCCTCCTTCATGACTGAGGATGACTGATCACAATGGGGAGGGAGAGAGAATAAGCATTTTTATAGCACTTACTAATGTCAAGCACTTTACAAATATTATCTCATTTGCTCCTCCCAACAATCTTGGGAATATTATTATCAACCCTGCTGATATTATCCTCAATTTACAGGTGAAGAAACTGAGGCAAACAGGTAAAGCAACTTTCCCAGGGTTAGTAAATGTCTGAGGCTGGATTTGAGTTCAGGTCTTCCTGACTTCTGGCCCAGCAATCCATCCACTGACCACTTCAATGCCAATAGCCAATTTGGGCACTGCCTTTCCCTATACTTTACCACTCCTTCCTACCCACATATGCCAACTTCTCTGACTGTTACCTCTGCATGAAATGTTGTTGACTGACTGTTGATTGGTAGACCCCTAGTGATAGTCAACAACAGCTCTTTCTTCTTTTCTGCCAGTAGTACTGAGGCTGAAAGAGGAAAAACTAGCCAGCTAAGGGAAAAGAGCTGGTCCAGGGGAGGGCATACGTGCATGGGGCAGCTGTTTCCTTTCTTTCTCAGGACATCCACTTGCCATTACTAAATTTCCTGTATTCCGAAGCCTGGAAAAGTTCATTGACCTCACACGGGGAAACCTTTACCATCAAACAGTCTTTCTTCACCCTCAATCACCAAAGGATCAGCCCTTTGTTGTTATTTTTTGTGAATCATTTCTAGTGGTTTTATAGAAATCTCTGTACATCGAGTCAGTGAGTCAAGTCAAGAAGCATTTATTAAGCACCTACTATGTGCCAGGCCCTGTGCTAAGTTTTGGGGATACAACAAAAGGCCAAGTCCCTGCTTTCAAGAAGCTCACAATCTAATGGGAGAGACAATATGCAAACAACTACATATAAACAAGATATATCCTTGATAAATTAGAGATAATGAACACAGAGAAGCCACTGGCAATAAGGTGGGATTTTAGTTGATTCTTGAAGAAAAACAGGGGAGCCAGGAGGTAGAGATGAAGAGGAAGAGTACTCTAGGCACGGGGAAAGCCAGTGAAAATGTCCAGAGTGGGGAAATGGGGTGTCCTGTGCAAGGAAAAGCAAAGAGTGCAGTGTCGCTGAATGGAAGAGTACATCGTAAGGACTAAGGTATAAGAAGAGGTATATGAAAGTCTTCAACAGCCAAAAAGATTGTATCTTTTATCTTAAAGGTAATGGGGAACCACTAAAGTTTATCGAGTGGAGGGTGACAAAGTCAGACCTGCACCTTAGAAAGATCATTTTGATAGCTAAGTAGAGTATGGACTGGAATAGGGACCTACAGGTGTAAGGGAGACCAACCAGCAGGCTATTTTAATAATTCTAGTGTAAGAGGATGAGGGTCACCTGCCCCAGGGTGGAGGCAAGGTCAGAGGAGGGGAGGAGACATATATGAGAGATGACAGGAAGAAATAGCGACAGATTAGATAGGGAGGTTAAAAAGTCATGGATCAAGAATGCCACCTAACCAATAGGGCAGACATGTCAAAAAGCTGCATGAGCTGATAATTTTTGAGAGAGAGAGAGATAAAGGAGGAGAGAAAGAGAGAGAGAGATATGTACAGGTATATATGTATGTATAGATGTGTGCATGTATGTATATTATATAGGTACTATATGTGTGTGCATATATGTATACACATATGGGTATGTGTATATTATATGTATGTATGTATACATGTGTGCATATGTGTAGGTATGCTTATATAGGTGTGTATATATGTATATATGTGTGCATATGTATACCCATAGGTATGTATATGTTTATATGTATTATGTATATATACATACATACATACATATTAAATAAACAAATGCTGCTGCTGGTGACAACAGCCTCTCTGTACTCTGCCCTGGTCAGAGTGCACCTGGAGTGTTGGGTTCATTGGGAGGTAGCACCTTTTAAGCTAGATGACAGCTTGTTAGGTCTGTTGTAGGGAGTATTGGTGTTTAGGTATAGGTTGGACTATTGGCCTCTGAACTCCCTTCTATCCTGAATCTGTGAATCTGTCTCACTTGCTTTGCAATGAGTATTATTTCAATGTTCTCACCCTGAGAGAATTGAGTATTTATTTCACTGTTGAACAATTCAGCTAACATCTATTAAGCACCTACTTACTATGTAAGCATACCTCAAGGGTGCTATGGATACAAAGATGACAAATTACACGGCCCTCGGCATCAAGGAACATGCCCTCTAGTAGAGAGACAGGGACAATCAGTGCTGCCATAATGAAAACACCAATTTACTCCAACTTGATTGGTATATTAGGGAAGATTTTGAGCATAACTAGAATTTCAAGTTTGTTTCTACAAGATTTCCTCCCTGAGAAACAGTGAGAGAATATAGAAAACCACATCACTTCACAATAACTCACAAGCTGCAATGCTTCTGATGTCCACTTCCTCAAGTAAACTTCAGGTCTTTGTCAAAATAAAGTGCCATACGTATTGTATATCTTCTGCTGTGGTAGGAGCTGTGAATGAAGAGGGCTGGTCCTCACAACCCTAACCTCCACCTTCATCCCCAGCCCTATCCCCGGAGCACCAGTAGGTCTGGCCTGCCCAACCTGTTTATGAAGCCCCCATACAGGTCAACCAGCAGCCTGAGGCTACAAACAGGCCTCTATTTATTGTATTTATGTAGTTCTTACTCATTTACATGTGTAAAATTGTGCTACCATTTTTATTAGGTTCCTATCCTTTTTTATGTGTCATTGACAAAATTTTGAGTGTTGTGCTCCCAATCCCATTTTCCCTATAAGTTCTGTGGATTTTATTGGGAGATTTCACATAGTGAAGTGCTTTGGGGGAGAATGCGTATAATCAGTTATAGCAGGGCTGCTTTTATACAAATAAATATAAGTTAGAATGTCCTAAGGCAAAAATCATGATAGCTGGAGGAAGGTATGATCCCTTTTAGCTAGGGAGATCAGAGAGGGCTTCCTGGAGATAGTGGCTCCCAAGTTGGCCCTTGAAGAAAAAGAATGATGGAAAAAGATATGGTAAAGACTGATTTTAGGCATGGGAGAGGTGGCCTGGGCAAATGCACAGAGGCCACCACAGGATTTGGAAATGGCCAGTAGTTCGATTTGACTGGAATGTTGAGTGTGTGGAGGGGAATAATGTGAAATAAGGCCAGGAAGGTAGTTTAGTACCAGAGTAAGGATGGTGTTGAATGTCACAATGATTAAGGAGATTGTATGTTGTCTTTAAGATAATGGAGGACAGCTAATTTTTTTTTAATAAAATAATTATGTGGCCAGGATTATGCATTGGGAAGATTGTTGACAGATGTAAGAAATGATAAAGTGGTTAAAACTTGCCAACTTTTAGGCTGTGGTGAGAGGGAGAGGGAAGATCAATACAATATTTCAGTTCCGTTTAACAGGAAAATGTTGGTGGCATCAACCAACATAGGATAGGTTAAGAGGAGAAGCTCTGGAGGGGAGGAAGATGACTTCAGGCTGGGATCAGCTGATTTTGATGTGCCGACAAGAAACCAAGATGAAGGTATCCAGCAGGCAGATGGAAATGTGGACCTGGAGCCTGAGGTTGAGGATAGAATTACAGGCATGCAAGTTATCCAAGAGATGATATATCATCATATCTTTTGAAAAACCCAATACATGGACCCAGTACATGGAAACCCAATAAAAATAGAATCATTGTGAAAAAAAAAATCCAAGAGATGATAATAGGAAAAAACCAGTGGGGGAAAAAAATGAAAAGTGATCTCTCACATACAAGAACAACCATAGAAGTCAAAGGATGAGAGAATAAGGAAAGGCTGTCAAATGAAGAAAGACCCCAAAGGATAAAGACTGAAAAAAGACCATAGCTATTGGCAATCTTGGAAAGAGTTTCAGTAGAAGTGTTAATCTCATCTTGCCACTAAGTGTTGTATGACCCACAGGTGATGTGACAAAACTTTAGAAAACTGATTTTGATGTTTGGATAGATTTTAGAATAATCTAAAAAGACGAATGCTACCACTGTCTTATGTGCTTTGGTTTTGATAATGTAAATGGGAGACTAGACAATGGAGCAGTGCTCAGAGTATGCGCTGGGATTGAGGGTCCCTCCATTATGCATCATCATGGACTTCCCCAAGGCTCCAGATGGGCTGGCAGCAGGCAAATTGCCCTGACCATTCTCTGAGAAATGGGTCCAGTTCTCACCATTACATTAACATTCATAGTACTTCCTGTGTGCTACTCTGAAGAATTTGCTGTACTTTTAAATTCTGTTGCTAACATAAGAGAGGCAATAGGATGCAATGGATTATCATTTCTATTGAAACTCCTCATTCCAAAGTGACAAATAGCTATAGCCTTATCTCAGTCTCCTTTTCTTTTGACTCTTTTTCCTCATTGAATTCTAATTTAGGGAAACTAGGTTCAAATTCCAGCTCTGCCACTTTGATACCTCTGTGATCTCTGGCAAATTGCTTCACCTTTCTGTGCTCTAGTTTCCTCATATATATAAGGAAACAGTTGGGTTAGATGCACTCTTATGAGTTAGATGACCTCTAAGACTCTTTCCAGCTCTGTATCTATGATACTAAAATGATCTTGGTCAGTAATTGCACCTGGGGTTAGGAGGGGAAGGGATTTTTTGGGAGCATTAGGTAAAATTTCAATTCAAAGTAAAAAAAACATTAATTAGGCACCTACCATGTTGCAGGCACCATGCTAAGTGCTGTGATACAAATAAAAAAAAAGATAGACCCTGCCTTCGAGGAGCTTACAATCTGTTAGGAAAAGACAATACACAAAAAGAAGCTGGAAAAGGGAGTATATGACCTGGAAGGAGTATCTAGCATATTGAGTATCCAAAGCTGAATTAACAGCATGATGATGAGATTTTGGCTGATTAGTTTGTCCTGGGTGTGTTCCTTGGAGTTCAAATCAAGCAGAGCTGCAGATGGAAAGTAGAGAGTGAGCTGGTACAGTCAGTATGTGCTGTTATCCCTCTCTGTCAGTCAATCAGTTGGAAAATTTAGCTTCAATTTCTTTTTTTTTAATTTTTACTTTATTACATTTTCCTTAAAGGTTAGGATAAAAAACTCATCCCAAAATTGGAAACTGCGTTTAAGTCAAAGCAAAAATTCTGCATCCTACCAAAAGATTCTTCCTCTCATTTCCTTCTCCTTCATTCCACAGGGCTTCTTCAGGGCCAAGCTCTGCATTCAGCAACCACAATTTTAGAAATCAGTGTGTGTGTGTGTGTGTGTGTGTGTGTGTGTGCATGCACATGTGTGCAAGCATATCCACTGCAGAATCAGACACTGAGCAAAAATCCAAGGTGAGGAGCCCCAGAGGACAGTCTGAATGTCTGTTTAGGGTGATGTGTGAGTGAGAGGGCAAAGCATATCATTCCTGCAGGGTAGAAGAGGTTTACATTCAATGTAACTTTAATCTTTTGTGATGGGCTAGATAAACTTTATTAAAACTACCTTTCAGGTTCCAAAAGGATGCTAGTGCATTAGGTAGCTAGCTGCCTTAATGTTCCTCCTGTTCCGTCTCCAGTTGCCATGGCAACATCCTCCTCGGTATTTGTAAGGTCACAAAAAGAAGAGCTAACCCTCTTACTCCTGGAATAACTAATGTGGTTCTGTTACTTGCTTGATGTAAATAGTCTCAGGTGACAGCAAACTGTACATATAGTCAATTACAGCTGTTCAAAGGAAATGATTTGTTGTAACAGCCGCTGTTCAACCTCTGTGACATCAATGTTTCTATGGAAACAGGCTCCTATTGCACTGCGTTGAATTGAGTATTGATCAAACTCAGGCCAACACTATTTCAGAGGCTTGCTACTTTACTGTGCGGCAATTTACGATACGAACTCATAACATCACTGTATATTTCAAGCCCCAAGGAACCAATTTAGCAGACAGTTACAGTAGAATATTAACAGAGGTCAATAATGGAAGTCTGATTATAGTCCTAGCACAATTATTCAATGCTTTTGTTGTCTGCCTTTTCAACATCCTAGCGGCTGTCTTCAAATAATAATATTCATGCCTGAAGAAAGTGCTATATTCATTCGTCTTCTATTTTAAACTTTATTTTTCATTGTTATGTTATCTATCAATAAAATTATTCAGCTATATTAACCAAGCTGTGACCCCTCAGAAGTAAATAACTATTGATCACAAAGCAAAGATCTACTGGGGCACAACAGTGTTTCCATTAATGATCTTGTTGGCCCAGCAGATAAGACGCTTCTTTCAGAACACCAGTAGACAGAGGCAGAGAATAATACAGGTCTTTTTTCTATGGGGAACAATAAGGGGGCAGAATCACTCATTTTGGTTGCAGGTTGGAGTCTAACCCCAACTGAGGGAGGAATGAAAATTCAGAAAACAACAATTCAAAGCAGAATGGTTCTGAGACTCCCCCCTCAAGCTCCCCCCAACTTCAAGCTCTGGAAATTTTCCCTTGTCCTGGATGCTTGTCCTTCCATCTTCATTGTTTACCTTTTCTTTGAAGACCACCATCTTCTACGGAATGTAGCATTGCCAGCTTCATTATAATGGAGGTTCTTCTTGCAAATAAAACTGGAAAATATGATTTTAGACTCAAGCTTTCCAGTGTAAATGTGTGTTGTCTGGAATGAAAAATCCTGCCACTCAAAGCTATCTTCTAATTGACTCATCAAAGGTCTTAGTGAATAAATTACTTTAAGTAGCCGAAAGTGGCACAGCCATTTAAAAAAAATATTAAACATTATTCTTTGGAAACTACTAAGCTTGGAAAGTAGATAAATAACAAACACTGCAGAAATGAAATGACCTGGGAATGGGAGCAATGTCTTCTCATTATCAATAATTAGGAAAACATGGCTTAGGAGAATGGTTTTTAGTTAAAAGCAAATCCATCCAAGCAAATCTATGCTTGGCAACAACAAAAACAAAACAACAGGAATTGCACTTAACTCATCTCATTTTGACCAAGTGTATAGAGAGTCGGCCTCTAAGCTAGGAAAACCTGGGTTTAAGTGTTAGCTCTGATATATACAGGTGGTATTACATGAAAAGTCACTTCTCAGTGCTCTAGGAAACTCTTTAAGGAATATATGTTGTAGAGAAGGTGCTAACCTGCACTGGTAGAGAGAATTTCCTTACCCCCAAAGTTCCCTATGTTAATGAAACCACAGGTCCAATCCATTTCCCCTATCCACTGATAAAATAAAAATTCCAACTCCTTAATTTATATTATATCTCAAACTTGACTTCAATTAAAAAAACCAGTTATACACTGAATTTACATTATTTTTTTAAATAAGCACTACATAGCAGAGATTCACAATTTGATATGCAAGCCTTCCCTTCTGTTCTACAATACATCGGAAATGTTTGTTTTATTTCATGTTTGCTAAATTCAGAATAAAAGAAGAAAAAAAAAGTTGTTTTTTTTTTTATTTTAAATCTTGGGCTGTGTAGGAATCATTGGGGCTAGGACAGTGAAACAACATGGCAATTGTATAGAGAAGGTCACTATGGAATGACTTATTCTTCAACCTCCACAGTGCTCATGCAATCTCTTTGTACCAGGCTATTATTAGTAGAAACATAATACCTCCTCTCTTCTTCTGTATGCTTCTAGTCAGACTTAAGCCATCCTCTGAAGCACAATGGATGTGATCTTATTTTCCAAGGGGAACAGAACAAAGTAAGAAGCAAGCCCATTGTCTTAGCCAGGTAGGTAAGAATTTAATTCATGCCAAGTCTGGGCCTCTTACTTGCCCATTCATCTCAGTCAAAATGAGATGAGTTAAGTACAATTCCTCTTTGGGGAGGAATCTTCTTTCACTGTGGTGTAATTTTTCACCTTGAACTGATATCACATGCCACTCATAACGGTGTCAGAACCTCCAATATATCAACTTAGGTTACATATTGTGTGTCAATCATTTTGCATCCTCAGGACCTTTTAGTTAGAAACAATAGAAGAATCCTGAGCTTACCTTCTGAAGAGAGCATACAGAGGTGGCCTACATGGCTTGCTAGAAAATACTCTGTAGGAGAAGAAATAAGACACAAGAAAGGGTACATTTTGAGAACCTGTCTTAACAATGCTTTTTAGTTAACTTTCTCAAGTGATCTTCCTTTCCTCCTCTGTTCTGTCCTAGCTTCTATAAGAGAATAGATTTTTCTAAGGGCATATTAAAATACCCTAGTGCTGTAGGTAAAGAATATGCTGTCTGTCATATAGAACCAAGCTTCATAGTCCAATTTAATATTTATTAAACACCTACTGCGCTAGGCTCTGGGGGAAACTAAAGATATGGTCCCTGTCCTCAAAGAGTTCACAGTCTAGTAGGAACGTGTAGGTGAGGCTAATTATATTTTGGAGAATATGCCAGTTTTAGCAGGCTCTAGTATATTGTTTGTAATGATAATAGGCAGTTTCCTTGAGAAGGAAAATAAGCTCCCTTGGACTGGAGCATAGAATCTCCTTCTGGAAGCCACAGCATCAAAATACTCTCTCTTCTCAGCTATAAACACAATTTTCTATCTCTTCTAGTCAAGCGTCCTCCAGGGCCAACAGGAGATATTAGAGTTAGATTTCTGTGGTAATGAAAATAGGGAATTTTTCAGGAAGAATATAAGCAATCAGTGTCCACTGAATGTTTACCATGTACATCTACTATTAAACTAGGTGTAATGATATTTAAAAATTTTTAAAACACAACATTGTTCATACCTTAAGGAATTTATTATCTAATGGAGGTTTTTTGTTTGTTTATTTGTTTGTTTTTGCTACTGAATAGAGCTGAATGTTCAAAGCATATTCTTAAGAAGCTGGTAGGCTGTTCTAAAGCATTATGCTTGCAATCTGGGTAACTATTACCAGGAGGCTAGTTCTTGTTAGTGGTACATAGTCCCAGCAGTTAAGTTTCTCTAGTGTGAGTAACTGAGAGATCTAATAAAAGTCATGACACAAGCACTTAATTAAAGTTTATTTACTTAAAATCCTTTTTGTTAAGATAGCAACATAAATATTGATTAAACACTAATTACTTGTGTTTATATATTAGAAGGGGAACATACCATTTGAAGCAAGAGTTAAAGAATTTCAACATGTAGGTACAGATCAGTGTTTTAGCAATTAATCTCTTTACATATAATCTGTATTTTTCCTTTGATCTATATATTCCAATTTTGGACTTACTTTGGTTTGCAAAATAGAATTCCCCTAGCTTTCTTAGACATCCTCCTCCTCATCATCATTATTAAGCCATATGCCTAAATTCATTCTACTAGTAATTGCTTCCAAGAGGTTCTCTGATTCCATATGAGAAAGCCTTACATAAGCAAATGGACAGCTCTTCAGAGCTTCAGTGCTTTTGTTTACTCCCGGGGCAGGAAAGAGGTATAAACAATTACTGTCTTAGTAATCAATCAAATGATATGATCAAATGTGATAATATTTGTGAAGCTCTTAGAATAGTGACTGGCACATAGTGCTTAATAAATACTTATTCCCTGGACATTCTCCTCTCCTGTTAAGCCTACTTCTTTTTTTTATCAATAATTTTTTTTAAAAGGATGCAAGGTATGAGAAGATACAAAAAGACACCTTTGTAGAGGTAGAGGTCTACAGGCGTGGAACATTACACATATTTTCACCCTCTTCCAGTGTATTGACTGGTTTTGCTGATTTTTCTCTTCTTTTTTTGTTTTTTTTCTTATTAATTTATTTATTTTTAGTTTTTAACATTCACTTCCACAAGATTTTGAGTTCCAAATTTTCTCCCCATCTCGTCCCTCCCCCCAACCCAAGATGGCATGCATTCTGAATACTCCTTCCCCTAATCTGCCCTCCCTTCTATCTCTCTCCCACTTCTCTTATCCCCTTTCCCTTTAATTTTCCTGTAGGGCAGGATAGATTTCTATACCCCATTTCCTGTATATCTTGTTTCCCAGTTGCATGTGAAAACAATTTTTTTAAACATTTGTTTTTAAAACTTTGGGTTTCAAATAAGCCTACTTCTTTCCCATTTGTGGGGTCATGGAGATGGAATCTAGGCTCTATCATAAAGTAATTATGTAACCTTGATTAAGTTACTTAAATCCTTTTTGGCCTCAGATTCTTTCTATGTCAGCTGATAGGATAGAACAGATAACGTAGATGGGTGACACAGTGCATAGAGTGCCAGACTTGGAATCAAAAAGACCTGAGTTCAGTCACTAATTTGATTGTGTGACCCTGAGCAAATCACTTCACCTAGCCTGTTTCCTCAACTTTAAAATGGAAATGATGCTAGCACCTACCACACAGGGTTGTAGTATGGATAAAAAATATTTACAAGTGTTTTGTGAACCTTAAAGTGCTACATAAGTGCTAGCTATTACTATTGTTGTTGTTGTTATCTCTAAAGTCTTTAACGTTCTATGAATTTATGATTATAATAGGAATAGTACCTTAGTCATGACTGCATAATTGTCATCCAACTTTATATTCCCCTACCACTCCTACTGTCCTGGTTGGAAAATTAGATACCTTGGTAATCGAAATTTAGAGTGAAATAAGAGAAAACAGGTTGGTATAAATCCACCAAATTTGTTTGTTCCAGACTTTTAAAAAAATCTTGTCCTGAAAGATGTTTATGACTTCTCAGGAAACCGATGAAGTTATTGGGCTGAGGCCAAGAATATGCATTCCCCTAACAGCTGCAATTTCTGCCACAAGTATCCCAGGAAGCGCCATGTCCTTGAAAGTACACCACCATATATTTTCTTAGCTTTGGTTGTGGGCATGTACAGTATGGCTTTTTGCCGCTCTATTAATCTTCCTAGTATATAAAAACATTGCATTCCATCACATCATCACTTCTAATATATGTATGGATAGATCATTCCCTTCCTGCAGTTCATGAGTCTTTTAAAAGACTTTAGCCAGTGAGTACGTTTAAAGAGAATCAATGCCAATGTCTCCAAAAGTCTCTATCAGGACACACTCAACATATTTTGCTTAAAAGGAGATGCAACTAGTTCATAAGCTCACCTTACATAAGATCATCATGAATAATTTTGTTTCCCAAGGATTTGGGTCAGACCCAGACACAACTCTCAAGAAATTTCCTTATTGTGACTTATGACCTTCCTTTCTAGATGCTCTCTTCCTACCTTGGCTTTGCAGTCCCTTCTCTCTATGTCTCTGTCTCTTTCTGTCTGTCTGTCTGTCTGTCTCTGTCCTTCTGTCTTTCTGTCTGTCTCTCTCAGTTTCTCTCTCTGTTTCTCTGTCTTTCTCTCTGTCTCTCTCTGTCCGTCTATCTGTCTGTGTCTGTCCTTCTGTCTGTCTGTCTGTCTTTCTCTCGTTTCTATCTTTGTATGTTTCTAGTACATGCCACATTGTTAATAAATATTTGTTGTTATTGTTGTTACATACTGCAATGGTATATTTTTGGCAAGGTATCAACTAACCCTCAAAAGGTATTACCCAATTATGCTTAAAGTGCAGCCCCTCTCAGGGAAATTGACATTTAAGCATAGTAAAGGTTCCTTGAAGGCTTAAAAAAACCCATCAAGACCCAAAAAAGTGAAACTCTAATGGTTTCAACCTTGAAGTTTGGAAGAATGGGAGGAGGGAGTTCTATGAATTTAAGTTAATCAATAAATTAATAAACATTTATTCCCAGTTTGACTACAATAGAGAATTAAGAAGACCGTGGACTCATTACTATAGAAGGTCCCTAGATTTCCTTGTATAACTCTTCTTTAATGCAATTCTCCTTGCATCTTTTGGCTCTCACTGAGACATAGCTCCCTCCTGATGATGTAATATCTCTGATCACCCTTTCCATTACTGGTTGTATTTTGACTCATCCCCCACCCCAATTTACTGGTTGTGGTGAAGGAGTTGGAATACCCCATGCTTCCCATTGCCACCTCCAAACCTTTCCTCTAGCACCATCACTCAGAAACCTCTCCTCCTCTGAGGTTCTTCGATCCAAATGTATCACTCAGTCAAGATTTGGGAGCTATAATCTACTGACTCAAAGGAAATTGTCCAAATTTTCTCAATGAGCTCAGTTCCTGGCTCATAGTCTTTCTTTCTACCCCAATTATACTAGAGAACTATATTAGAGGACTTCAGCATATTTATTGATGAGCCCTCAACCACCCAAACATCTCAATTTTTTTAATCTATTCAATTCCCATGATCTATTCTTCCACTTTGCCTCAGTTACACACAGGAATGCCCTTATTTTTGCTATCACACATAAATGTTCATGTTCATGAACTCCTAAATCCCTTTTTCTGATCATAATCTTAGATTGCTCCAACTTCCCCTATGCCTTACAACCCCTAACCCTGTTCTCCATGACCCAGGTCCCACCATGATTTCCACTTCCCTTACTCCTCTTTACATTTCCAGACCATCAACCATCTGCTCTCTTGATCTTTTGGCCAAAAAAACATTTCAACTCTTCTCTGACAACTACTCTTGAATCTCTTGCCTCCTTTTCCTAACACCGATCACTCCTTGCCAAACCATAACCCCGGATTGCTTTCTTTGCTCCTACTCATGTACTGCTGAACAAAGCTGGAGGAAGACATGCAACCATGCTTATTGGGACCATTACAAATTTACGTTATTTAATCTCAACAGGGCCCTCATTGCAGCAAGGCAATCCCACCCTAATTGATTTTCTGTCCCACTCACCACTCTCTCTCCTTCTGTATTTTGTCTCCTTGGTGAACCATTTCAACTCTACATTATCCCCTAAATCCTTGTTCCTTACCCCCATATGACTGATGGCATTTTGCCAAGTCTCAGTCTCAAACTATTCCCATCATATCCTGCCTTCATCCCCATTCACATAGAACTAGAGAAAATCACAAAGCTATGGCAACTGGATCCTCTTCAAATTGATGTTACATAATCTCAACTAGGTCGTTCTAGCATCAAGCCAATCCTTTTATGCCTCCTTAATCCATTCACTAATCCACTCACCAGTTACTGTTCCAAACCTTTTCAGCTTTCCTCAAGTCTTTTATAGCACTCTCCCTCCACATTTTAAGCTAAAAAAAGCTGCTTCATATTTGACTGGAAAAATTGAGGCCATTTGCTGAGAGCTGATTTTTCTCCCTGCTCCCTCATCTTTCATCACTCAGATATCTTTTTCTATTGTCTCCTACTTCACCTCTTCACATGAAGAGGTTATCCTCCTCACCAAGGCAACCCCTTCTTCATGCACCCTTGATCCCATTCTATTCCATCTTCTCCAGCAGATTACTACTTCTATCATTCCTACTCTGTCGTTAATCTTCAGTTTCTTCCCATCTACTTGCTGCTTCCCCTGATGTCTACATCATGTCTACTCATGTCTAGCCCATCTTCAAAAAATCCTGATTTGATCCAACTATCCTGCTAACAATCATCCTATATGTTTCTTTCCATGGCTAAATTCCTTGAGAAAGCTGTCTACAATCTGGATTTCCATTTCTTCTTATCTCTCTTCTAAACCCTCTGTAGTCTGGCTTCTGATATCACCATTCAATCAAAATTACTTTTTCCAAACTTTCTAATGGTCTCTTATTTGCCAAAAATTAATGACCTTTTCTCAATCATCACCCATATTAAGCTCTCTGTAGTTACTGACATCATCAGTCATCCTCTTCTCCTGAGACTGTCTCCTCCCTAGGTTTTCATGGCACTTTTTTCCCCTAATTCTCCTCCTACCTTTTTGGCCACTCTCTCTTAGTATCCTTTTCTGGATCTTCTTCTAGGTCATGTTCACTAACCACGGGTTTTCCCCAAGACTCTGTCCCTGACCTTCTCTTCATCCTGTGTTGCTATCTCACTTGATGATCTCATCAGTTCTTGTGGGTTCAGATGATTTTCACATCTATGTATCCAGCCTATCTCTCTCCTGACCTCCAGTCTACATCATCAGTGATAGTCCACTACATTTCAAGCTCAGCATGTCCAAAACAGAAACCATTATCTTACCCAAAAAACCTTCCCCCTTCCCCAGATCCCTATTACTGTCAAGGGTACCACCATCCTCCCAGTCTACTGCTTGTAACCTCAGTATCATCCTTGACTCTTCACTGTCTTTCATCCCTCATAGCTAATCTGTTGACAAGTCTAATCATTTCATAACATCTCTCTACTCACCTTGCTGCAGGCTCTTTTTACCTCACACCTAACCTATTAAAATCACCTCCTGGTTAGTGACCCTGCCTTAAATCTCCACTGACTCTGGCCCATCCTCAAGACTAATCATCTAAAACTAAGACTGACCATGTCACCTTCCTACACTGGAATGGCTCTCTGTTACCTCCAGGATCAAATATAAAATCTTCTACTTGGCTTTTACACCCCTTCACAATATGGTCCCTTCTTATCTTTCCTGACCCTTCACGTACTGTATGAATCAACAACACTGGCCTTGGTCTTCTTCAAAAACAGCACTACATCTCCTAACTCTGGGCCTTTTCATTGACCGTCCCCCATGGCCATCTTAAAATGTTCTTCCTCCTCACCTTTGTCTCCTGCCTTCTCTGGCTTCTCAAAGCCCACCTTCTGCAGGAAACCAGTGCTTTTCCTCTGAGATTAACCTCCACTCAAGTTGAATATATCTCAAAGCAGTGGAGGAACACAGTTGTTTACATGTTATCTCCCACATTAGAATATCAGCTCCTTAAAGACAGGGAATATGTTTTTATATTTCTTTGTATACTCAGTGCTTATAGTTCATTGTTTGGCACAAAGAACTACTTAATAAAGATTTGTTGACTTGTTGACAATATACATTTTCATAATCCTTAACCATTTACAAAGCACATTCATGAAAACAGCCCTCTGACATAGCCAGTACAAATATCACTTATTATGTCATTTCATGGATGAGGAAAATGAGCCTAAGAGATGTTAATTCAAGTTGGGTATCAGAGGCAAGGAGGAAATTTTCCCTGCGGTAGTAAGGGAGGAAGTATTTATTAAACAGTCACTATGTGTAAGAAACTATGCTAAGAACTTTACAAATTTTCCCTCATTTTACCCTCACAAGAACCCAAAGATGTAGGTGCTGTTATTATTCTAATTTTATAGTTGGGGAAACTGAGGGAGACAGAAGTTAAGTAACTTGCTCAGAGTCATACAGCTAGTAAGTATCTGAAGAAAATTTGAACTCAGATCTTCCTAACTCCACATCCAGTGCTCTTATCTACTGCAGCCACCTAACTGCCTCTAAGCAATACTTGTCCAGCTGCTTCTATGGGTTCCTAGGTTGAGGTTGGGTCATAACAGTCCTGAGAGGCTAATACCCAGTGTGGAAACTTACAGCAGCTGGTGTGAGGGAGAAGAGTAAGGGTGTGGTAGGGGTATAATGACTGAAGGATGGGTACAATTGTGTAGCCAACAAGCCCTAGGATTAGCTGTAGTATTGAGGGTGATGGGTTGATCGATCACAAACATCTACGAGTTATGCCCAGGTGACTTTGGAGACCATCTGTGATGACCATTTTGATAAACTGCATTCATGTTCATACACCCAAACAGCTAAAATACGCTGTCTGTTAAGGAGGTTTACCTAGAGACTCACTGTGATTGCTGTGAAATTCTACTAAGCAGGCAGGTGTCAAATGCTTCTATGTGGAGCCTGCTGTGTTTCTGCTGCAGATTATTGATTGAACTTCACAGTCAGGGCATCGCAATCATCCTCTCACTGACTTTGGTTGTAGTTGTCTGCCAGTTTCTTGAACATCAGAGATCCACACATCAATGTACTGCTTTGTCTTTTAAGGTATGCATGTGTGTGGTTTTTGTCTGTTTGCAGAAGAAATCTCTATAAAGCCCACAGAATAATGGAAGCTTTGTAATTTTTCCAGCTGTACACCAGGCCTATAATGTGATATAGGTCAAGCATTAAGATTTTAACATGGAAAAAAAAGTCAGAAACTGCTGTTTGAATAATAAAACATGAGAGAGATATTAGAGATGAACAATTTATAACATTGATAATAGGATGGTAGAACATTTTCAGATTTGCAACTCTTATCTTCACAAGAATGACTTGGCTCTGAGATTTGTCAATAAATCTAGTGGTATTTTCCATACCACTGGATGGTTTCCAACAGAATTGGGTTCAAATATATTTAGAGAACTATGTGGTTTAAGTATAGTTACTCCAGCAGTGTGTTATTTCATCACTGTATCAATGAATTCTTGGTATGAGTATTCTGTCCATTGGAGATTGTAACTTAACTATCCTTTCTCAGGCTGTGTAATTCTTGCCAATGTCTTTCCATAACTCTCCTGTAGGTGATCCACCCAGATGCTAAAGACCTTCCTCTGTTTCTTTTAATATTGAGTGAATACTAGTGTAGTGCTCAAGCTATCTATCTCTTATCTCATCATTATCATCACCATCATAGTAATAATGATAACAACGATAATACTAATAATTTATTGTTGTTGAGTCATTTCAATTGTGTTTAACTCACTGTGATCCCATTTGGGGTTTTCTTGGCAAAGATACTGAAGTGGTTTGCCATTTCCTTCTCTAGCTCATTTTATAGATGAGGAAACTGAGGCATACAGGGTTAAATGACTTGCCCAGGGTCACACAGTCAGTAAGTGCCTGAGGCTGGATTTGAACTCAGGTCCTTCTGACTTCAGGGCCGGTGCTCTATCTACTGTGCCACCTAGATACCCTTAATACTAAATAATAGCGACCATTAACATAATGTCTAAAATTTGTAAAGCATTTTATAAACATCATCCCTTTTAATCCTCTTAGGAAGCCTGTAAGGGAGGTGCTGTTATTATCCTCATTTTACACACAAGAAAACTGAGGCTAAGAGCTTAAGTGACTTGCCCAGGACCACACAACTATTAAATACCTGAGGCAGGATTAAATGTTGGTCTTCCTGAGTCCAGGCCCAAGGTTCTATCCACTGTGCCACCCACTGGACCACCTTCATTTACAGCTACAAATGTCTTTGATAATGTCCTTTATGCTATTTCTAATGTATACGTTGTGGCTGGTAACATGCTGCAAACTTCTCATATTCAACATATGTCTTTCCGTTGTATACTGGGCCCTATAATCTGAATTCTTCTGAGATGGTGATGTTCTATTATTTGTAGCCCTATAGCATCACTGGGAAAATATTGGTATTTTCAAAAATGGTATTTTGTGACATAGCACTAAAATGCTGTATAATTTCCCAAAGGTGAGCTAACTGGTTTCTTCCTCCTACTCGTTTCTGAAACCAGTTATGGTGCTATCTGTAGCATGTAAAATAAATTCATTAAAAGAGTCAACTAAAGTCCAAGCACTGGGGTAAGCCCTTAGGATAAAAGTACAAAAAGCAAAGCAATCACTGCCCTAGAGGAGCATATATTCTAATGGGGGAATACAACACTTATAGAAAGTTTGGTGGGGGAGGTATTTCTGTTAAACAATTTATTGATATGACTTTACAGGAATGGATATTATTAATATTACTATCATAATCATCATTATGAGAGACAGAGGTAAAGTTGTGGGGATGGAGGAAAGGATGGGATTGGGAAAATGCCTGGGGAATAGAAGTTGGATAGATTTGAGTCCAGTTTAAAATAGAGAAAACCCACCAATCAGAAGTCAAGGACCCAGGGTGACAGATTGGAGGTAAAGACTAAAGCACAGGATCATAACAATTCCCATTTGTCCAAGATATGTGTGCTGATGGACTCACCAAAGTCATTTGCCCATTCAAATGCTTATCATAATCAGGGAAATATGTGTTCATCTCCTACTTTTTTTCCAGCATGAATGATAGATTAATCTCTTTTGAGTTGCTAAGAATCTCCCTAAGGATACCCTCTGGTATTCTGGGATTAAATTTAATTAGCCTGATTCCATCTATATAGAGTAACATCTATAGGACCTCTCTCCCAAAAGAGAGAATCTTTTCCAGGGAATTTGCACAAGATGTCCTTCCTGATATAGGAAAATACTTTTGGTGAAGATATAGCTCCTTGTTTTATGTCTCACTTGATGCTGCTGAGCATGTCATTGAAATAGGTTTGGGACATGGCATGGAGATGACCTTGTGTTCTAGACTACAGGATGTAAGGCCTTGTAAGTTTTAATTAACTGGAAAAGTTTTGATCATGGTCCTTATGATCTGAGCTATAATGAGGTGGGATGACTTTGTGGGCTCCATGGCATCAAAATTTAGAGCACTTACATTTATTTAATAGCACCTACATTCCTTAAGTAATATTTAAAAAACTCTGGACTTAGCATCTAGTTTATAGGAATAACTATTCAAAATTGGAAAATACCAGTTTGAAGGAGAAGGTTTTCCCCCTAGTTCCACTTTACCTTACTACTTATCCATTTTCCAAGCAACAGTCTTCCCAACAGAAACCTTGTACTTTTTAATGTCTCTGCTAATAGGATCTGGTGGCCCAGGATTTCTGTCTCTGCGCAGAGAAATAAACCAGTCTCATTAACACCATGGAGCTTTGTGTCCCAGAGTCTCTCTCCTGTCAACTGAATTTGCCATTAAAACAAATGGTTTGCTCCTTTTCTCTCCACATGTTTCATGAAGCTTTTTGCTAGGTGTCAAAATTGGTGGTTACTGCTATGCTGGTGATGGGCCATGGCTTTTGTCTCAGGACCAGCCTAGTTAAGCACATACACAGTCACCCCCAGAAGAAAGGCCATGAGATGATGAATTTAGGCACTATTGCAACTCATGAAATAGTAACACAAGAAAGAAAATCAAAATTGATCAAGTATTGATTAATAACAACTGTAATGTGGTCAGGAAAATACTTAGGAAGCAATGAATTTTAGAACTTGAAGAGACCCTAGAAATCATCCAGTCTCTTATTTTATAGATGAGAAAGCTACAAGGTAGTTAAATGGTCAAATGACTTGCCCAGGGTTACCTAAATACTTTAGGGCAAAGACCAGACTAGAATTAGGTCTCTGACTCTCAATAAAATGCTTTTCCATTGCATCACATTGATTGTCTGAGTTGTTCCTAGGTGCTTATATTTCCTTAAATGGTCACCAAAATTATATTCCTTTATTTAAAATACATAAAAATCATCATAATAGCTAGAATTTATATATCATTTTAAGGTTTGCAAAGGACTTGACACATTATCTCATTTGATCCTCATAACAACCTGGTGAGAGAGATATTTTTATCATCCCCATTTTACAGATTAGAAAAGTGAGACTGAAGAGCCCAAGTGGCTTGCCCAAAGTCTCTCAGGCTAGTATCTGCAGCAGGATTTAAACTTAAGTTTTCCTGACTCCAAGTCCAGCACTCTAGACATTGTGCCACCTAGCTGCTGTTATTTTTTAATTAGTTAACTTGTTGGAACCTTACTCTTGTCTGGATGAAGAGGAAACGTGCACATTTGGAGAGGTTTAGAAGTCTTCTGAAGTTCTGAAGAGGTGAGAAAACTGGGAGACAGAATGGGAGAGGGACTGTTAGAAAGATGTATAGATTAAGATTAGGAAGTGGGAGAGAAGATAAGGGAAGGACTTTTAGAGTGGTGGGTAAAATAAATAATAATAAGGTGCTCCATCTACTGAGCCACCCAGCTGCCAATCAGGGTTAGGCTGAAAGTACTTTTGTCCATGGAAATATTGCACAAATAACTCCAGTGGGGGTGTTGGGTGTTCCCTTTCAAAATGCAGATTCTGGTTCAAACTCTGTTGTCAGCTGAGCTTGTGAAGTAGGATAATTCTCAACCTTCCTAAGCCTCTATTCTATCATCTCTAAAAAGGGAATAATAAAGTCATTTTACTTTAAAGGGAATGCTACATGTTGAAAACATAAAGAGTTGAGAAGTTAAAAAAATTATACTGGAGTGAGGGATATTTTAATGTTCTCAGTATTCCTGCACTGGAGTCCTTCACCATCTCATTGTAGCATAAAGACAGCCTTGGGTTCTCAAAGACTATACAAATGGAACCCTAGCTCTCATTGGGCTTTGGTGAGGGTGTCTTCAGTTATCATCCAAGAAGGAGCCTAGTGAAGTTCTAAGAGGCCCATTGATCAGGCTGGCCAACAGATGTTAAACTTTTTTGGACCTAGGATTTCACTAATAAAGTCAACTAATAGCAGGGTTGGGATCTGCACTGGTAGAGAGGTGTGTCTGGAACATACTTCGAAATGTTTAACAACTATCAATGAGAAAAAAAAAAGTATGCACAACACACTTTTAAGTTTAAACTGAATTTTAACATTTTCTCCATCGTTTTCTTATGTCTAGACAATCATCATAACAGTAAATCAAGCCCTGGTATGTTCAGTCATTTTTCTGACCCTCCATGACACCATTTGGGGTTTTCTTGGCAAAGATACTGGAGTGGTTTGCAATTTCCTTCTCCAGCTCATTTTACAGATGAGGAAACTGAGGATTAAGTGACTTGCCCAGGATGACATACCTAGTAAAAGTGTCTGAGACAAGATTTGAACTTAAAAAATGAGTCTTACTGACTTCAAGTAAAGCATTTTGTCCACTGAACCACCTAGCTGCCCTTCAGCTAGGTGCAATGTTTGCACCTGATTTGCAATGTTTGCCAGTTTCCAAGGTATAAATGCTCACACTGAAAATTTAACAAAGATTTCTCAAGAACAGGTAGCAGCTTACTCCAGTATGCCCTTTGTTTTAAAAGGGGTTAGTTTGAATCACAAATTTTGGGTCATGTAGGGTAAGAGAGTTACTGAAATATAGACTTATTATTTATTTCTGTTTCACTTACTAAAAACATCTCATACAAAAATCAACAGCAATGCACATTGGGAAATGAGATGCCAATAAAAATAGGTGGATGAGGAAGGAAGGGTTATACTTTGTACATGGGATTATAAGGTCAATTCAGATCCATTAACAAGGAAAGCCTTGTTAAAGGAGCAGCTACTTGGCACAGTGGAGCACCAAGCTTGGAGTCAGGAAGATCCAAGTTCAAATCTGGCCCAAAAAAGGACAAGAAGGGAAAGAAGGGAACTAACAAGAAGGAACTGGCAAGACTCACTGAGAAAAGGAACAGGTCCTATAAAAGCAAAACAACTTATCACCCAGAGAAGCTACCAAGGCTTACTTAAGAAAGAAACAAGTCCAGGGAAGCACCGGCCCTGAAGTCAGGAGGACCTGAGTTCAAATCCAGCCTCAGACCAAACACTTGACATGTACTAGCTGTGTGACCCTGGGCAAGTCACTTAACTCCAACTGCCTAAAAATAAAAAAAAAAAAACAAGTCCTACAAAAGCAGCAGAACAACTGGTCACTTCCAGAGGAGGAGCTACCAAGACTCACTGAGGAAAAGGAAAAAGTCCTCCAGAAGCATGTTGGTTATCCTTGCTTCTCAAAGAGTACCATGACATCAAGAAGGTGATGCCATGACTTGCAAATGAATTGGAGTTGAGTGAGGAGAGCTGTAGAAAGTCACTGATCTCATCGTCTCCTCCAGAGCCATCTGGGTCCAGTGGCAAGGTATAGATCAGGACGACTGGAGATGGCCCCAGATGTATTGGGAGACCATGGACTTTTTAAACTAAGGTCATTCCCAGGTCTCAGGCTGACTGGGGCAACACCCATTCAGTGATTAAGGCCAGGTAAGAAATGATTATCTATTACCTAGTCAAAAAAAATCAGTTTGGGAGAAGACCTTCAGAGTTTCTGGCCAAAACAGAAACAATTGGTATTTACATTTACTCGGTCATCAGGGCCTGAAGAATGACATTTTTAGTTGATTCTCTAGGATTCTCTAAGTATACCTTCATATCATCTGAGAAGAGTGATAGTTTTGTTTCTTCATTACCTATTCTAATTTCTTCAATTTCTTTTTGTTCTCTTATTGCTCATGCTAACATTTCTAATACACTATTGAATAATAGTGATGATAATGGGCCTCCTTGTTTCACCATGATCTTGCTGGGAATGCTTCTAGCTTATCCTCATTACATATGATGCTTGCATCATGATGGTTGTAGATAGATACTGCTTATTTTTTTAAGGAAAGCTCCATTTATTCCTATGCTCTCTAGGGTTTTTTAATAGGAATAGGTGCTACATTTTGTCTAAAGCTTTTTCTGCATCTATTGAGATAATCATATGATTTCTGTTAGTTTTGTTATTGATATGGTCAATTATACTGATGATTTTCCTAATATTAAGATAATATCTTTCTCTGTTTCGGCTCTTCTTGATTTAGGTATCAGCACCATATTTGTATCATAAAAGGAATTGACTCGTTCTTCCCCTATTTTCCCAAATAGTTTAAAAGGACTGGAATTAATTGTTCTTTTAATGTTTGGTAGAATCTGTTTGCCAGATGGATTCATCTGGCCCTGGAGATTTTTTCTTAGGGAGCTCATTGATGGCTTGTTCAATTTCTTTTTCTAAAATGGGATTAAGTATTTTATTTCCTAAATATACTAAGCTAATATAATAAAAATGATAATTCTACCTAAATTAATTTACTTATTCAGTGCCATACCAATCAAACTACCAAAAATTATTTTATAGAGCTAGAAAAAAATAATAACAAAATTCATCTGAAAGAATAAAAGGTCAAGAATATCAAGCTAATTAATGAAAATTGTAAAAGAGGTGGCTTAACCATACCAGATATAAAACTATTATAAAGTGACAATCATCAAAACTATTTGGTACTGGCTAAGAAATAGAGTGGTGGATCAGTAGAATAGGTTAGGTAACAAGACACTTGTAGTAAACAACTATAGTAATCTACTGTTTGGTAAACCCAGAGGATCTAGATTCTGGGATAAGAACTCACTATTTGACAAAATCTGCTGGGAATACTAGAAAATATTATGTCAGAAACTAGGCATGGACCAACATGTCACAATCTATACCAAGATAAGGTCGAAATGGGTACATGATTTAGTTATAAAGACTGATACTATAAACAAACTCGGAGAGCAAGAAATAGTTTACCTATCAGATCTATGGAGAAGGGAAGAATTTATAACCAAACAAGAGATAGAGAACATTATGAAATGCAAAATGGATAATTTTGATTACATTAAATTTAAAAAGTTTTGCACAAACAAAACCAATATAACCAAGATTAGAAGGAAAGCAGAAATCTGGGCAACCATTTTTATAACCAGTGTTTCTGATAAAGGCCTCATTTCTAAAATATATAGAGAACTGAGTCAAATTTATAGGAATACAAGTCATTGTTAAATAATATTGATAAGTGGTCAAAAGATATGAACAGACAGTTTTCAGAGGAAGAAATTAAAGCTATCAATAGTCATATGAAAAAATACTCTAAATCACTACTGGTTAAAGAAATGCAAACTAAAACAACTCTGAGATACAAACTCAGATTGGCTAAAAAGGCAGAAAAAGAAAATGAAAAATGTTGGAGAAGATGTGGGGAAATCTGGAGAGCAATTTGTAACTATATCCAAGGAGCAACCAAACTGTGCATACTCTTTGACCCAGCAATACCTGTATCCCAAAGAGATCAAAAAAAGGAAAAAGGACCCACATGTATGAAAATATTTATAACAACTCTTTTTGTGGTAGCTAAGAATTGGAAATTTAGGGGATGTCCATCAATTGAGGAATGGCTAAAAAAGTTGTATTTGAATGTAGTGGAATGCTATTGTTCTATAAGAAATGATGAGCAGGCGGATTTCAGAAAAACTTGGACTTACATGATTTGATGCTGGATGAAATGGACAGAACCAGGAGAACATTATACACAGCAACAGCAATATTGTGCCATGATTAACTATGATAGATTTAGCTCTTCTCATATCCCTCAGATTTTCTAATATTCCAGAAAAAGAAAATGACAAATATTGGAGGGCATATGGGAAAATTGGGACATTAATGCACTGTTTTGAATTGATCAACCGTTCTAGAGAGTAATTTGGAACTACACCCAAAGGACTATAAAATCGTGCTTACCCTTTGACCTAGAAACACCAATACTATGTCTATATCCCAAAGATTTTTTTTTAAAAGGGCAAAGGATATATGTGTACAAAAATATTTATAGCAGTTCCTTTTATGGTGGTTTTTCGAGAAATGAAAATTGAAGGAATGTCCATCAGTCAGGGAATGGCTAAACCAGTTGTGGTATATGATTGTGATGGAATATTTTTATGCTATAAGCAATGATGAGCAAGATGCTTTCAGAAAAACCTTGAAAGGCTTACATGATGCAAAGTGAAGTGAACAGTACCAGGAGAACATTGTACATAGTAACAGCAATATTGTACAATGATCAACTGTGAATGAATTAGCAATACCATAATCTAAGACAACTGTGAAAGAGTTATGATGAAAAATGCTATCTACCTCCATAGAAAGAACTGATGGAATCTGAATGCAGATTGAAGCATTTTCTTTTTACTTTATTTTTTTTTGGTGAGGGTTTTTTGTGTCTGTGCTTTCTTTCATAACATGACTAATATGGAAATATATTTTGCACATGTATAACCTTGCCTTCTCAATGAGGGAGAGGGGAAAAAGGGAGAGAATTTGGAAATCAAAAATTTTTTAAATGTAAAAACAATTGTTTTTATATATAATTAGAAAAAATAAAATATTTTGAAAAAAAAGAACACAGATAAATAAAGTGCTATATAAAAATGAAAAAAGATGGGAGGTATCAGAAAGACCTCATGTGTATAGCATGAGTGGATTAGGTAGTATTTGAGTTGAATCTATAAGGAAACAAGGGTTTCTAAGACAAAGGGGTCAAGAGGGAATATATTTCAGGTATGGAATACAACCTATTTGAAGACAGGGAGGTAGACCAGGAAATGTTGTGCATAGGAAACTGCAAGTAGACAGCTAGGTGGTGTAATGCATCGAGCATAGGGCATGGAATCAGGAAGACCTTACCTCAGATCCTGCCAACACTTACTAGCTGTGTGACCCTGTGAAATCATTTAAGTTAGTGCTTCCTGAGTTTCTTCCTCTATAAAACAAGAAAATAATGGCATCTTCTTCCCTTGGTTGTTGTCAGGATAAAATTAGTTAATGTGTAAAGCATTTTGCTAACCTTAAAGCATCCTATAATGTCGAAATAATTCATTTGGACTCCTACTCTATTCCAATTAGTTTTAATCAGTTTGATATGATTCCATAGGGGTAGTGATTATAAGTTCTGTATATTAGCCCCAGAGCTAATATATTATAAGTTATTATATATAATTATTATAAATATTATGTTATATATAATATATATTATAATATAATTATTAGGCCCCAGAGCTGTGAACTGCAGATTTTAAATTCACTTGCTTAACCATAGGAAGCTAACTAGAGGCCCTCCACCCTTGTCTTTCCTTGTTATGGCGGCCAAACCCAGTGTGGTGAAGGTGACTCAATGAAATGGAGAGTCCCCTAATTGATTTTTCTACCTCCAGACCAGTATCTCTCATCCAACCTGAGCAGGTGACCTTATTATGACCACTTTATGACCACTTACTCAGTGGAGATGCGCCATGCTTTGCCCAATCCAAGACCTCCCCGCTCACATACCAGTTCTAGCTGATGCATCTTTTTTTTGGCCTGCAAAGCAAGATCGATGGGATTCTGGATTTTGTATAGCCTCTTTAGGTATCAAATCTGATATCAAGCCTTATAAAAATAAGGTCCTGGAAGAAGGGTCACCCCAGATCATGAGGAAGCACTGAGGTCCCCTTCATCATGGGCTCAGAGCTCTGCTTCAGTCTCCTTCATTGTAGGCTGCACAGTTTTAATCCCCACATCATATACCAGTGATTATTATTACTGTCGTCATCATCATCATCATCATTATTAGGGCTCTTTGGCAGGCGCAGAGAAGTTGTAATAGGAAGTGATGTGAAATAAATCTGGAAAGGTAAGTTGCCATGGGGCATCAGGAATCTTTGAAGAGGATTTTCAAGGACTGGGACATGTTCTAAAGAGGGCTTTGCTGGGATAATGCCTATGTGCATCGAAGGGGAAAAGAAGCTAAGAGAGGAATTGCAAATTCGTGCCATACTTTTGTCACCTGCTTTCACTTGGGCTTCTTCCTCCTTTGGCCCTGCCTCCATGGGCTGCCCATTCTAATTGGATCCCTTGCTTGTGGCTATGGCCACCAGGGATCACAGGTATGTGCCATGATATCCAGCAGTTGCCTAGAGCCACCCAGCTTGTAAGTCTGGGAGCTGCAACTTGAACCCAGGCCTTCTAACTCAGAGATCATTGTATCTTTTCAGAAGAAAAAGAACTGAATAGTGGAACGTTCTTACAGGCTGAAGTCACCAAATTAGGGTTTTACCACAAAACTGGACAACCCCCTTTTTCTTTACTTAGATTCATTTACACTTGGGGGGAGTAGTAAATAGTAAAAAAACAACAACAACAACAAAACCCTATTTCTTCCTCTCCAGTGCAGCCTTTATCTCTGACCTAGAATGCTTCAACCTGAAGCCTGGATATGCTTTCCCTGATTGTTTCATAAGAATTTAGTACCCAAATCTACAACACAAATACAGGAATGGTCCTAAACCCCAAAATGTCAAACAAGGTATCTCCACAAAGCACAAAGAATAGGCATCAAGCTTTATTCATTTATTATCATAGTCTATTCTGGAAATGAGGGATAAAGAAAGCTTTTCCCTCCACTGTGGACAGAGTCTACACCTTTATTGCTGAAAGAGGATGTTTTTATTTGCACCACATTACACCCATAAATTCTATCCACTCAGCAAGTCAAATTATTGCTGGCCTCCAAAATACATTAAGTTTGGGCTTAAATCAGTCACTTTTGAAGATATACTGCAACCCACTTCCTAGCCATATTTGTAATATATTCACGCAGCAAATGTGCTTTCAAATGCATTGTTTGTAGAGTTGTCTTACCTCAGCTGGCTGTGTGAAGATATAAGGAATGAGAGCTCTGATTTGTGATTTCTTTGTGTGTAGCATTGTCCGTACTTCTGACTAGTAGAGTGGGTAGCTGCCCAAATACCCTTGTGGTATGAAGGGAGTGGGGGGAAAGAAAGCACTCTGTGGCTGAAACTAATTAAAATTAGTGATATAATAGTAAAACTAATGGGGAAATATAGTGCCTTCTCTCCTGAGCAGCTTGGCTGCAGATCTGGTGACAATGGACAGCCCTTTTGAGGTGATTGGGAGAAGGGAGAAGCCAGTGAATTATATGGAGATGCTTAATGGGCTATGGCAACATTAAGGTATGCTTAATGGAGATGTTCAAATTTTTTTCACTTATCAAGACTTCCCATTTTATAGAGTATTACACATTTGTGTACATCATCAATTGTCATCCAAGAATTTCAGTGTGATAAACTGGTCTACAGTGTAGCGCTGCAACTAAGCCAATTATCATTTTAAGTGACTACAGGGAGAGGGAGTTGGGAAAAAAAGCACATCAAGCTGGGAAATAGCACATCTTTCCTTTTAGGAATGATGAAAACATGTTCACCTGAATTTCTTTCTGTTGATCTTCACCAAAAATCCCCCCTCTTTTATAGTCCAGACCCATTATTTCATTAGTGTACAGAACACCCCTTTTTTAAAAAAAATCTGGACCTGTGATTTCATCACTGATAGTAATTCCCACTGTAGAAACTGTCTCTCCTGATGCACATAGTGAACTCCTCTATAACTTACAGCCATAGGGAGTTGCACACAGCACTGAGAGGTTGTGACTTGTCCTTGGTCACACAACAAGCATGGGTAAGAGGCAGGACATAGATTCAGATCTTCCTGACCACATAGTTGGACCCCTCTCTATTGTACTGTGTTACTTCTTGTCCAAAATAATGGAGGGAAAATGTATAGAGGAGTTATGGGAACAGTTACGGGGACTTAGTGGCATTAGATAGTTTAGGGACTGTGGGGAAACGAGATATTTTAGAGTGTTTCTGATGTGACACTCACCATGTTCCTTCTGAAGTTTCTTTAGCATATCTACATTTTTTCCTAAGTCTCTGCTGTCAGACAATAGTTACTGTGAACTTCTCATTAACTCAGAGGATACCATCATGTTCTACAAACTCGTGGCATCTCTTTAAAGAACCTAAAAAGTAGATGACTAAAATTTCTCACTGGTCAAACCAATTTGTTTTTCCTCTTTCTAAAAGTTTAGTCTGTTTATGAGATCCATTTCCCACTTTTGTATACCCACTTATTTTAAATAAATAGCTAATACATCTCAAAACATGAATTTCACATGAGCCACTCTCTAACTGCATTTGTGGAGCTGGCTGGTATCTATTATGTTCCACCCTGGTGCCTTGATACATGGTGTTTTCTCAATGGACCCTGGAACTGTCACATTTCATCTTAAGCTGTATAAATGACACTTCAAAGTCAAACATGATGACAATGACTACAGCTCCTCTAAGCAAGTGTTTCTAAATTTTGTAGTGTTATTTGTCCCAGCATCCCTCCCCACCCCGTCAAGTAGACTTGTATCCCATATTTTTATCTATGTGAATCAATTGAGAATATTAAAGATAAAGCAAGACGTAAACTGCATCAGGTGTGGAGGATGGGGCCAGTTTCCATTCAAAAGACATTTATCAAGTACCAACTATATTAAAAGCACTGGGAATAAGAAAACAAAAGTGAAAGAGGGTTCTCTGTCTTCAGAGAGTTTATATTTGCCTGAATCTAAAGGATTTTCACTGTCCTAGTTGACCTCCCCATAACAGTGCCCATCCTAAAAAGTGAACACATGCCTCTCGATATACTCTATGTGCAAGGGGTACAAAGACAAAAGATGTGTGAGGTATTCAGGGAGGACCAGCAGCTCTGATGTGAGGGTTTGCTGAGACCTTTTCAGAGATGCTCATCCACCTTTGGTGTCCACCTGCCACCTAACTGTCACCTGTGGCTCCAAAAAGCTGTAGCATGTGCAATGGTCACACCTCAGTAAAACCATCTTGGTAGATCTGCTAAACCAGATTGAGGGTAACTGACAAGCCTCAAACCCATCAGCAAATTAGGGAGATGTCTACCCCAAGCATGTGAAGACTTCTGCTAGTGGAATGGGTGGATGAGAACAATTTGTTCCAATGACCACAAATGCAGCTGAAGAAGGCACTGTGGAGTGCTTAACGTTTGGTCAGAAATCAAAAATTCTTTGGTCAGTTACTGCATCCTGGGCCATCACCAGTCATCTCGACTTTTGTTCTGCTGCTGGACTTCGAAGACTCTGGAAAAGACATTGATGCAGATGACTTTGTGTAATTGCCTCACTTAAATCCAATTCACCCCAGGATGCCATTGGTCCTCTTTGAAAGCAAAGGACAGACAACAACATAGACAAAAATGAAATCTTCTCTCCTCTCAGGGAGCTTACATTGTACTGGATAAAGTAGAATACTAGTGCATAACATACTCATTAGTAGTCATGTCCACTGTTGATTCATGTTCAGATTTCATCCCACTGCAGCCTGATCCTTACCACATTTTCCCCCATCTTATGATCTTATGATCTTTAATAGTATGAATGCAAGTGTAGAAAGAGTATCAATTTTAAATTTCATAAAGGCATTTGACAAAGTCAAGCTATTCTCAGTGACGTGATAAGAGAGATGCAGATTAGATAGCAGTGCAGTTAGATGGATGGATATATGACTAGCCAAATGACTAAATTCAAAGAATAGATGTTATTGGCTTGATATCAGCTAGGATGGAGGTCTGCAGTGGAGTGCCCGAAGGATCCATCTTTGTCTTCATGCTAGGCAGCATTTTTGTTAGTTTATGATCAGTACCCAGTTTCATCTTTAAAGCTCTGCCTTAAACTTTGCTCTGATATCTTGGAATGACAGGGACTACTTTCAGTACTTTATCTTTAGTATCTCACTTTATCCAGCACAAAATAAACTCCCTGAGAGAAGGGAATATTTCATTTCTGTCTATGTACCCCTTATGCGTAGCACAGTACCTGTCCCAAAGTAGACCCTCAATGAATTTTTATTGAATTGAATTGATCATGACAGTCAATTCAAAGGTGTTTGGTCTGAAACTCTCTTCACTGAATGTAGCTGAATATTTGAAGCATCTGAAACAGATATCTTGATGGAACATTTTGTAGGCCAGGTTTGGCTCCCATGACATGAAACTACCACCCACAACTTTATGCACTGGTTAATTCCATCTCAACACATTTGCTTTCAGTAATGTAAATATGGCCTAAATCCAAAAAGAAGATTATTTCTAAATGCAGAGGGCATCTCGTTTTGGCTTAAATAATAGTTGAGCTTCACTGGGGAAAAGTCAAGCTCAGTATTTTTTATTATTATACAATTAACATTTATTGAGTGCTAATAGTGAACTTGGACATAACAAGAGAGTCACGGTGCTTGCCCATTTGCCATATTGCGGGGACAGCATGTTCTTGACAATCTTGGATTATACCAAGCACACTATCAAACTCCCAATGAAGTTATTTGCTACTAATTCCTGAACATCTGTGCATTGGATTCATTAAATGGATAATGAATCTGGACATATAAGATTCATAAAAATATTCATATCTGACATTAACAAAATGGCATTCCTGTCTTATTTCTGTACGTGATGTCCTGTAGTCAATCTCACTTTTGTGGATGACAATAACTTTGGCAAGAATGACTAGTTGACTGAATGACTGATTATAGGCAGCACACCCCATCTCTCTTACATGACACTGGAGCAAAGACTCAAGTTGATCAAAGGATCCTAGAATAGAAATCAGAGTCATACAATTTAAGCTTTAGTAGAGATCTCAGTGGTCATCTTACATGCCAACCCATACATGAAAGGAATCTTTATTATATCATATGCAATAAATACTCATTAAACCTCCATTTGAAGACTTTCAACTCTCTAGGTAGGGCAGTTAGGTGGTACAGTGGATAAAGGGTTGGAATCATGAACTCATCTTCATGAGTTCAAATCCAGCCTCAGACACTTACTAGCTACATGACCCTGTAACCCAAGTCACTTAACCCTGTTTGCGTCAGTTTCCTCTTCTGTAAAATGATCTATAGAATGAAATGGTGAACCCCTGCAGTATCTTTGCCAAGAAAACTCCAAATGGGATCACCAAGAGTTGGACACAACTGAACAACAACAACAAATCTCTCTAGGTAGCCTCTAAAAGTCGGGAAGTTTTTCCTCTCTTCTAGCTTAAATTGGTCTATTAATAAATTCCACCCATTGCTTCTGGATTTGCTTTCTGGAGTCAAATAAAACTGGTCTAAACCATTCTCATAGGCAGCCTTTCAAATACTTGAAAACAGCTATTGTGTGCCCCCTGAGTCTTTTCTTCAAAGGCTAGAAACGTTCTGTTCCTTCAAACACCAGAATGGGACACCAGTGATCAATGACTTGATTAGAGGAGAGAAGAACCCTCAGATATAACTTTAATAAATCAACTGTCATTAAGAATAAACATGCATTGTTCAAGACCCCATAAAATCATAAGCTTAAAGATGGAGAAGACTTTAGAGTCCAGTCTAGCTTCCTTGTATTTGAGATGAAGAAACTGAAAACCTGTGACATGAAATGATTTATCTAAGGTCACACCATGCTAAGCAAAAGTGCCAGAATTTGAACCCAGGTCCTCTGTTTCCAAAGCCATCAAAGTTATAGGAAATAAAAAGCTCTGAAGTCACGGATTTTTACTGTGTATTTTTCCCTCAGACTTGAAATTTTTTTCAGTATGGGGAATACCTAATGTAGAAATGTCTTCCACTGTGCAGTTTGGAAACTTGTCTGGGACTGATAGTCCTAGAGAGCTGCTCAGGACATCAGGAGGTTAAGTGCCTTGCCTATGGTAACAGAGATAATACATGTCAAAGACAGGTTAAATGAATAACTCAGTTCCACAGTGTAAGTTAATGACAGCTACAACTATGACCCAAGTTTTCCCTGATTCCATTTCTGGTTTTTTATCCACTTATGCCATTTTGCCTAAGGTCATACTTAGCAAGTCCATTATTCACCATACAACTATTCTTGGGGAGTTAATAAGTCTTAAGATCAATCAAAAGGGCAGCATATGTAATGGGGGAGGGAGAGAAGCAATAGAGGGTAGTCAGGGGAGTTGAATTCTGGCCCCAGTCTGCCATTAACTAGCTGAGTGGAATTGGGTTACTCATCTAACCTGTAGGCTTACTCATATGTAAAATGAGGAATTTAGATCCCTGGATTTAGTTTATCTTTAAAAGTTCTAAGATCTTCTTCTCCTAAGGAAATGGGCATAGTGGAGATATGCAGAAAGATGATAAATAATAATGGTGTCCTTTGCACAAGGGAAACAAATGTGGATGGGGGCTGTTTTGCCCACACATGCATTCAGAAAGTAACATAACTTGGAATGCTAAGGAGAATTTTTTCCAGTCACACTGGAACTAAACTCTACTGTCACTGGAAAGCTTTTTCTTGATTAGCTTTAAAAGAGACCATAGTAAAGTTCAATCTGGCCTCATATACATGACCTACAAATATTTTTTTTTTAGTCTTCCCATTTGTTAGGCATAAGTTGACTAAAAATTTGGTCTGGAGAATTCTTAATATAGCTCCTCTCCCTTCCATATCTCAAGAAGGCACTGTTCTTAGCCCCATGTGGAGAACATAAGAGAGAGGATGGTTTCTGGGATGGGCACTGGACTTGGAATCAAGAGAACCTGGGTTCAAATCCTGCCTCAGACACACACTAGGTTTATGATCTTGGGCAATTTATTTAACCTTCACTGTACCTCAGTTTCTTCATCTGCAATGTAGGTATGTGCATGTGGGCTGTGTGAACTCAAAGACCTTGAGGTCCCTTCTAAATCTATAATCTTATGAATTGAATTTATCAATTTTATTGGCTTATAGTATAACTTCTCTTCCAAAGAGGCTCTGAGTTCATAAGGACCCTCATATATTGGAGACTTCTCTCAAATTAATACGTTCTAACTCATATCCCCGCTCAAGGTTTCCCTTGGAAACATTTATTAATCCATTCATTCATTCAATAAATATTTATTGAATACTTATTGCATTGTATTGTATAATACTTTATCATGTTTTACATGATTGCACATGTATAACCTATATAAAATTGCTTGCCTTCTCAAGGAAGGGGGAGGGAAGGAAGGAAGGGAGAGAATTTGGAAAGCAAAATTTGAAAAAAAAACATGTAATTGGGAATAATAAAATATTAAATATATCAAACAATAAGTATTTATTAAATGCCTACTTTGTGCTAAGCTTTGGGGTAGAGATACAAACTGAATGTGTGATTTCATTTGATATGGAGATCTCATTGATAAGGAAACTCCCTCTATCAATGGAAGTCTGTATCTTCTCTGCAACTTGGACAGTTGCTTAGAGCATTGAGAAATTATGTGATTTCTCCAGGGTCACAGTTGGCATGGCCAGAGGCACAAGTCAAACTCTGAAGCTCGCTCTCTATCCAATACTACACCACTTCCTCTTGGTACTGAGGATCCAAAGCCAAAATGGAAACAGTCCCTTACCAACACAAAACTTGTACTCTGTTTGGGGAAACAGCATGTGCACAGGAATTTAAATACAAAATAAACCCCAAGGAAGTTTACCGTAACTGTGGGAGGGAAGACAAGGGCACCTGAGGAAGGGATGGGCATAGGGCTCCAGGAGGAGATGACACGTGAAGGGAGACTTGATAGCCAGCTAGGGACTCAGAGGCAGATGTGAAAAAGGAGCCAGTTTGAGGCATGAGAGATAGCCTGTCTGAAGCCCTGGAAACAGCCCATCGAATGTCTCATGTGGGGAAAACCAAGGGGGCGAATTTGGCTAGAACGTGATTTGTAAAAGTTGGTTGGTTGTTGTTATTTGTTCTCGAAGAAGGCCAAAATGACATCACTGTGTTAGAGTCAAGTTACAGTGTGTCTGACTATGGCTGATCAAACCAATATGAACTCAGAATGCTCTACCACAGGTAGGGCACAAATAGTCCCTGTGAACATTTGAGGTGGATTCTCCAAATTTGCACATCCTTTGTTTCCTTTGAGCTGTTTGAATTCTGTTTTGCTCATGGAGCACAACACCTTCTCTGATGAGGGCATGCCATGCTGAGCGGTCCTGTGCCGGTGTCTCCCACATCACGCAATCACTTTCAAAGTTCGTAAGAGACACCTTTAGAGGGTTCTTATATCACTTTTTCCAACCACCATGTGAGCACTTGCCCTGTATGAGTTCTTCATAATATAGTCTTTTTGGCAAGTGTATGTTTTACATTTGAACAAAATCTCCAGCCCATTAGAGTTGCACTTTCTGCAGTAGAGTTTGAATGCTTGGCAGTTTAGTTCAAGAAAGGACCTCAGTGTCTGGTATCTTATCCTGTCAGGTGATGTTCAGAAAATTCCTAAGACAATTCAAATGGAAGTGATTCAGTTTCCTGGCACGGCGCTGGTATACTGTCCAAATTTCACGGGCATACAACAATAAGGTCAGCACAATGGCTCTGTAGACCTTCAGTTTGGTAGTCACTCTAATACTTCTTCTCTCACATACTTTCCTTCAGAGCCTCCCAAACACTGAGCTAGCTTTGGCAATGTGTGTGTCACCCTCATTATCAATGTGTACATCCCTGGAAACTATACTACTGAGGTAAGTGAACTTATCTACAGCATTCAAAACTTCTCCATTTGCTGTAACCAATGGTTTCACATATGGATGGTGTGGTGCTAGTTGGTAGAGAATCTATGATTTCTTGGTGTTAATTGTTAGGCCATAATTAGCACAAGCAGCAGAGAATTGGTCCATGTTTGTGGCATCTCAGTTTCAGAGGCTGCATTGAGTGCATAATCATCTGCAAACAGAAAATCATATACCAACACTCCCTCCACTTTAGTCTTGGCTTGTAGCCTTTTCAAGTTGAAGAATTTACCATCAGTGCAGTAGCTGATCTTGATGCCATGTTTGTCTTCAATGAAGGCATTTGACAACATGGCTGAAAACATCATGCTAAAAAGCATAGGAGCAAGTCCACAGCCTTGTTTCACTCCACTGGTGGCCAGGAAAGCACTAGAGCATTGTCCATTATCCAGAGCCCAGGCAAGCATGCCATCACGAAACTGACATACAATACTGTTGTACTTCTCTGGGCAACCAAATTTTGACATAATTTTCCACAAGCCTTTGCAACTGATAGTATCAAAGGCTTTGGTCAAGTCTACAAACGTTATATACAGACCTCTGTTCTGCCCCAGACATTTCTCTTGGAGTTGTCAGGCAATAAACACCGTATCAACCGTTCTTCAGCCCTTTTTGAAGCCACTCTGACTCTCAGGTAGATGACCATCTTCCAAGTGAAGGATCAGCCTATTAAGGAGAACTCTGGCCAGAATCTTGCCAGCAGTGACTAGGGAAGAGATCACCCCCCTTGATTGTCATAGAACAATCTACTTCCTTTACCTTTATAGAGATGGACAATGGAGGTGTCCTTGAACTCCTGGAGGATAACCTCCTCTTGCCATATAACCCAGAAAATTTTAGTCAGCTTTTGTATGACCCCTGCCCCACCTTGTAAATCTCAGCTGGAATAGAATCAGTGCTGGGTGCTTTGCACACAGAAGGAGCCTAATAGCATTCCAAACCTCTTCTTCAGTTGTCAGCTAGGGAGGGACTGACTTCAACTTGAGGTAAATGGTCAATGGCTTCAGCATTGATTGATGATGGTCTGTTGAGAACACTATGGAAGTGTTCAGACCATTTCTCTAGGATCATGTCCTTATCATTAATCATTGTGGCTCCATCAGCACTGAGGGGTTGAGATACACCGTAGTCTTTGGCCCAGAAATAGCCGTCAGGGCATCATAAAAGTGCTTTGGATTGTTACTATCCACATAAAACTGAATTTCATCTGCCTTCTTACACAGCCAAGAATTCTGCATTTCGATTGTACTTTACTTTTGATGGGGTTCAGTGCTGCCTTCTTAGGTATGGATGAACTATTCTGCTGGTAAACCCTGTGACATTCTTGTTTTTCATTTAGCAGCTTTCTGAATATCCCCATCATTTTTGTCAAACCAGTCTTGATGTTTGAGAGTGTTCTGACCCAGATAAGCAAATGCAGTGCTATGCATCAAATCTCTGAAAGCTGCCCAGTCCTTTTCTGCTCCACTGTGGTCAACTGTGTTGGCTCAACTTTCCTTCCAAGTTAACAACAAACTTCCTGAACAGAGAAGTGCTCTAATCTGTTGACATTAATTCTTCTGGTAGTCATTTTGCCTTGGGGCTGCCACTTTTGTTGAATGTGAATATTTAGCTTGGAGAGGATAAGTCTGTGATCAGTCCAGCACTCTGTACCACACATTGCCTTCATCACTCTCACATCCTGTCTATCTCTTCTCTTCATAGTGACATAGTCTATTAAATGCCAATGTTTGCTGTGAGGGTGAATCCACAAACTTATTGAATTTAGGTAAAGAGAAGACAGTGTTGGTGATGAGAAGGTCATGAGATACACAAGTCTTCAGTAGTAAGTGATCATCGCTACTGCTATTTCCAACTCCATTCCTCCCAAGGACTCCCTGTCATGTCTGATAGTCTGAGCCTACTCTAGCATTAAAGTCATCCAAAATTATAAACTTGTTCTTTTTGGCACATTGATGATAAGGGTCTCCAGGTCTTCATAAAATTTTTCTTTGACTTCATCAGGGTTCGTCATAGTGGGGGCATAGGCATTGATGATGGTGGCATGGTATTTTCCTGCCAAGTGGCAATCACATTGTCATGAGGCTGTCATTGATTAGATTAGTTTTGATTGTAAAACCTACACCAGCTTCACAGCACTCCTCTTCACTGCAGCCACTGCAGGAAAACATGTCTCCAGCTCCGACTTCAGTAAGCTGGCCTTCATTTGCTAGTCTTGTTTCACTCAGGGCTGCTATTTGGGTATGATACCTGCTGAGTTCTCTCTCAACAAAGCTGTTCATCTTTCAGGTCTACTGAATTTTGTGTTGTCTCTAAGTGTGCACACACTCCATGTGCAAATAGTGAGTGGAATCTTCTTTGAAGAAGTTTTTGTAAATTTTTTTGCATTTCCACTACAGTGTGGGATCCCCTCCTGCCGAGGTAATCAGGCCAGGGTTGGGAAAGCAGACAAATTTTAGGGCACTTTTTCTAGTCCCTTCCTTACATCAGGAGGTGAGCAGTGTGATCCTGAAAAGGCTACTGAGACACTCATGGGGCTGCCAAACCCCACTGCTGCTTCCAGTGAAAAGATGACCCTATGGCCTGGGCCGCCTGTGTGCAGGACTGTGATTACAGCTCCCACTGTAGCAGACCTGCTACTTTATCACTTGCCTGTCACCACAGGACTTTGAGATAGGTAAAAATGGTAAAATGATATGAGTGATGTCTTTTGATACATGTGTAAACTGGATTTAAGTGAGGCAGAGTTGCACGAAGTCATCAGCCTCACTCTCTCTTCCAGAGTCATCAGAGTCCAGTGGCTGGACAGAGTCAAGATGACTGGTGATGGCCTGGGATGACTTTGGCATCTTTGATGTCTGATCAAGGTCTAAGCTCTCCATAGTGACTGCTTCAGCTGCTTTCATGGCTGTTGGAACAAATTGTTCTCATCCGCCCATTCCACCAGATGAAGTCTTCACATGCTTGGGGTAGACACTGCTCCCTGACTCACTGATGGGTTTGAGACCTCTTGGTTACCTTTAACCTGGGTTATCCCATTTGCTGGAACAGTTTACCACGGCATGGCCACTGCACGCACTACCACGTCTTGGAGCCACAGGTGAGAGTTGGATGGATCAAGTGGACACCGAAGGTGGAAAGCAGCCCTCCCTCCAGAGATATTAGTCTTCCCTGACCACACCCTACACCTCTTTTATAAAGGAGAATCCTGTTCAGTGAGCCTGAAAAGATAGCCTAGGGCCAGGATGTGAAGGGCTTCAAAAGTCAGAGAAGAAGTGGGCTTATTTCTGGCTCTCATCTAAGCATCCTCAGTTCCCTTACAAGCACCAGTGTAATAAGGCATAGAACACAACACAATCTTATTAAATATAATAAAGACATAAATAATAGAATGTATAATAAAAGGTACTGGAAGGGTTTCTATTCAAGCTGACAGTTGACCAAGAAAATTTTCACCTTCAAGGGTCCCACCTTCCCCAGCCTAAGATGTATTTCCTCTGACCTAGTCATGTTGCCATTCAGTTGTTTCGGTCGTGTCTGACTCTTTGTGACCCTATTTGTGGTTTTCTTGGCAGTTACTAGAGTGGTTTGTCACTTCCTTCTCCAGCTCATTTTACAGATGAGGAGACTGAGGCAAACAGTGTTAAGTGACTTGCCCAGGGTCACACAGCTAGTAACTATGTCTGAGGTCAGATTTGAACGCAGGTGCTCCTGATTCCAGGGCAGGCGCTCTATCCCCCACACCATTTAGCTGCCACGACTCTAAGAACAGGAATAAAGAGGGCCATAAATCCAATCCTTTCCTTTTACAGTTGAGGAAACTAAAGCCAAAGGAGGTTAGGTGACTTATCCAGGGTCACACAAGTGGTTAAGGGACAGAGACAGGATTTGAACCCTAGTCATATGACTCCAAAGCCAGGGTTCTTTTCAGTGTATCATGCTACCTCTGAATATTACCTTGGAGTTACAATCCGTGCCCAAATAGAGAAAGAGGTTGAAGCTCTAGAGACCTGCCTCTCTGCCAGAGCTGTAAAGTCCTCATGACTCACCACACCAGTGAATAGGAAGGCCTGGATTTATTCCTCCTTGTCTTGGATCTCTGCGCCTTGTTGTCCTTTGGTTTCAGGCCTTCTTCTTGTCTCTTGGTATGAGGTTTCCTACTACAGTCATCTCTTTGTCCTCAGTAGTAACCCACCTTATCTCTGTCACTAACTCTGGTCCCCCCAATTCTGTGCTGCTTCTATTTATTTCTGCTTCTTTCTCACTTCCATTGGAAAGGAAATAGATCAATCATCAATGCCTTGAGTACTTTGCTCCAGTTGCCTTACTAACTTTCTATCACCTATTATCATTAGGATAAGAAATAACTGTGTGATTTACAGCAAGAACATAGTCCCAGGTTAGAAAACCTGTGTTACCAACTATGATGTAGTCCCAGGCAAAACCCTGTGTTAGTTGACCTAGGGAGTGTAACTATAATCATCATAAGGTATGTCTCTATTAATCATCTTCATATTAAAACATAATTGTTCGCTCTAAGTTTCTGGTGAAAAGCATCCTGGGTTTTTTTTGTTGTTGTTGTTTTTTTGCAAGAGTTTGAGTAAGAGAACCGATTTGCACAATAGCAAGTCTTTTTTTCTCACCATACGTGAATCAAGAAAACGATAAATAACTGAATTTTGTATCTCGGGGTCTCAGACCGCATTGGGCAGACTGTAGACCTCACCTTTGTTTCTCTTAATAAAGGTTGATTTCTTTGCCCAGAAAAGCTTCCCAGTTTCTTTTTTACATGTTGACCCCTGGAATAGCCATTCTGCTGCTACGCCATTTCTCTCCATAGCTGCCATCTGCTTCCTGCTGCTGGTGTTGCCGCCAACTTACTAGGTGCCATTCACTTACTGCTGCTTTTTTAGAAAAAGTGTTTCAGCTCTTTTAGAATGAGTCTCCCCCATATTAACATGCCTTGGAACTAGTAAATAAATATATTTCTGGCTCTTCTTCCATGTATCTATTTAGACCTATAGTCTCACTCAGCTAGCCCATGAAAAATAAGGTAGATATTCAGATATTCCTGACTCACCTGTCTCAATCTATAGTTCTCAACCCTTAGTCTTAAGCAGATTAGGGGAAATGAAATCCTTTTGACCTCTTCCCTAGCTTGATGTATGGGCAATGTGCCACCTTAATGGTTAGCACTTCATGATGAATTTCTTTGAAGTCAAGGAAAAACACTCTCACTCCTTTCTATTTGTCTGTACAAGCTCCCATCTTCCCATTGCTGATGTCAGGCTAAGTGTAATGCCTGGAAATTTGGAGAAGAATAAAAAATGCCCAAGACATGTCTTTAGTTTGAAGATTCATTCATTCATTCAACAAGCATTTGTTAAATGCCTTCTTTGCACCAGGCAGTATGTTAAGGACTGGGGATACAAGCAAAACAAAACCCCCAAAAGTCAAAAAGACAGTCCCAGGAGCTCACGATCTAATAAGGGAGACAGCATACAAACAAGTTATGGACAGGAGAAAATGGAGAGAATCTTAAAGGGAAGGCACAAGCGTAAAGAGGAACTGGGTAAGTCTTCTTGCAGAAGGCTTAAAACAAGCCAAAGAAGGTAAAATGTGGCAGCTGACACCAGAAATGGCAAAGGTTCTTCCCCATTCCCTGCCCCCCCCCACTAGCAATGTAGAAAAATGCCTTCTGATTCTTTTCCAGGCTGTATTGCATACATTTCTGGGAAAAGTCATCCTGGGGAAAAGAGCAAAAGACAGAGTGATAATAATTGTTAATGAACCTTTCAATAAAATTGAAAATGAATTCTCACTCCTATGTTTACATAATGTACAATAAATACTTTCTTGAATTTCAGGAAAATTGAAAATGCACATTCACTCCAATGTTTGCATAATGTAAAGTAAACATATTCTCATATAACACTGAAGAAGAATCCTATTTCATATCTTCTTACCATCAACTCTGCTAACCTGGACGTATTCTCTCTGTCTCTCTCTGTCTCTCTGTCTCTGTCTCTCTCTCCACCCTTCTCCTCCCTCCCCCAACCTCCCTACCTCTTCTTTCTACAAAGTAGTCAAGTTTTCCAAACTGGTCCAAGGGTAATCAGGAAAAGAAAAGCAAGATCTTAAAAATTCAGGAGATACTGCAACCATTTGCTCCTCATGACTCATGTAACGCCCTTGCCAAAGGGAGTTATGTGGGGAAATTGAGCAGCATATTGAGGAGAGCCCCCAAATAATCCCTGAACAGAATGAAAGGATCTATTAACGGATTTAATTTTTCTTCAGGGACCCTTTCCTTTTATGGCAAAGAGTTCTGAAGATGACTCCTAACTTTTATTACATAGGCAGAACTGCCTTATTAATTAAAAACATTTCTATAGGAGGTTAAGTGCTATTTATTGTTGTAGTCAGTGGCCATCAAAATGTCCTATTAGTGTCACTTAAAAAATACTTTTCACCTAAAGAGATGGAAAGGTGAAAATGAATCAATTCATTATATAATAGATTGAATTTTAAATTACCTTTTATCCTTTTTTTTTAAGCTTGGAGATGAATTTTACAAAGCTCCACTGAGATGTTTATCACCTTGATGTTTTTGCACTTGTAGAGTCCTGGTTCCAACCTTAAGGATTCCTCAAGATCTAGTACAAAGTTCTCCCCTCCATAAAGCCTTACTGGCCCAGCATGGAACAAATTTTCTTTCTATGGATAGCCCTTAACTCTGTTTGCCTCAGTTTTCTCATATGTAAAATAAACAGGAGAAGGAAACGGTAAACCACTTCAGTGTCTTTGCCAAGAAAGTCCCAAATGGGCTCATGAAGAGTCAGACACAACTGAAATGACTGAACAACCACAAAATATCTCTTCAAGCTTTCCCCCACCCTCTAAACTGAGGACCTCACTTCATAATTCAATGAAAAAATTGAGACTATTTACCCAAAACTCCTTATCCTTTTCTCCTCATCTTACATACTTTTAACACCACCCCCACACTATTTCCTGTTTCACTCTAGTCTCTGATGAAAAAGGTATCTCATTTCTTTGCCGTGGATAACTCCTCTAGATCCCATTTCTTCCAGTACCTCTAGCAGATTGCCCCAGTTCTCATCCCTACTCTCTAATTGTCAATCTCTCCCTATTTCACTGACTCTTTCTCTCTACCTATAAACCTACCTATTTCTCCTTCATCCTCAAAAACTCCTCACTTGATCAATTCATCTATCCCTACTAGCTATCGTCCCTTGTATCTCCTTCCTTTTATGGCTGAACTTCTTGGGAAAACTATCTAAAATCAGAGTTTCTACTACCTTTCTTTCCTCTCCCCCTCTTCTTAACTCTATGTAGTGTGGCTTCCAACTTCGTCATTCAACTGATATTACTCTCTCCAATGTTAACAATTACTTTTTAAAAATTATTTATTTTATTTTTAATTTATGGAATAAAACAAGCATTTCCATAACATAGTATAATACAAAAAGATAATTGCACACAAAACTGCAAATCTATATGTACAACTTGCTATGTCTTTTAAATATGTAATAAAGTTTTTTTTTCCTTTTTTTCTTCCCTCTTCCCCCACCCCTGCCCTAGAGATGGCTACCATTAGACATAAATATGTGTGTGTGTATATATGTGTATATATATGTACACATATACATATATATATACACACATATATATGTAAAATCATTCCTTATATACTTCTATTTATCAGTTATTTCTCTAGATACAGATAGTATCTTCCTTCATATGTCCTTTTTAATCAACAAATCTAATGAATGATCCCAATCCTCATCCTTCTTGACCTTTCTGTAGAATTTGATACTATTGATCACCTTCTGTTCCTAGGTTCTCTCTCTTCTCTGGGTTTTTGAGACATTTCTTTCTCTTGGTTCTCCTCCTATCTGAGAGTTCCTTTTCAGTCTCCTTTGCTGGATCTTCTTCCATGTCATACCCACTAACTAGGTGTGCTCCTGAAGGCTCTGTCTTGATCACTTAGTGATCTCATCAACTCTCACTGATTGATTTATCACCTTCAGGGTGATTTTCAGACTAATGTATTGAACCCTTGTCTCTCTCCTCATCTTCAGGCCTGCATTACCACCTGTTTATTGGACATTTTGAACTGCGTGTCTCAAACTCAATATACCTAAGAGACAACTCATTATATTATATTTCCCAAAACAACTGAACCCTTCTACCAAACTTCCCAATTACTGTCAAGGTTGCTACAACTTCCCTTCACCTGGGTTTGCAACCTGGGTGTCTTGCTTGACTCTTCACTCTCAGTCATCCATATATTCAAGCAGTAACCAAATCTTCCCATTTGTAGGCAGAATAATTCTTACAAATTCCCTTTTCTCCATTCACTTAGTTATCACCCTAGTTCAGGTTTTCATCACCTCTCACCTATACTAAATACAATAGCTTCCTAATTTTTCTCCGATTCAAATTTCTCCTATATTCATTTCATCCTCTATAGTCTGCCAAAAGGATAGTCCTTAATCACAGGTTTCATCAAGTCAGCTCTTCCTTCCCACCTACCAATCCACTCAATAAAGTCTAATGGCTCCTGAGGTCCTTATTACCTCAAGGATTCAATTTAAAATCCTTTGTTGGGCATTGATAGCTCACTACAACATGATCTCTCCTATCCTTCCAGGCATCTTAGACACTTTTCCCCTCCACACATGCTACAGTTTAGCCATACCGCTTATTTGCTGTGATGTTGCACCTCTTCCCTCCACACTGGCTGTCAACTATGTATAGGATGTCTTCCCAACTCACCTCTACTTCTTAGAATCCCAGGCTTCCTTTGAGACTCTGCTCAAACACTATCTTCAGCAGAAGACTTTCCCAGTCCCTCTCCTATCCCTCCCTCTCCACCACTCTCCCATTGCTAGTACCTTTCCTTCTAAGGTTCCCTTCCATCTCTTCCATAAGTGTCTTCTGTATACTTATCTATGCTTTAATAGTTTAAAACTGTACTAGGATTTTTGGGACAGCCTGTATGTGTTGTCTCTTCTAGTAAACTCTAAGGTTTTTTGTGGACTAAGGTTACTTTTGCTTTTTCTTTGTTTTCTAAGCACTTAACACTATGTACTTAAGAAATTTTTGTTGACTGATTGATTGATTGTTGGGTACATACTACTTCCCTAGCCTACACACACAGATAACTATTGATTTAAAAATATTTTTATACTAATTTTATATAGAGTTGTCAAATGGGCCACAGAGAAATTGAACCATATCTCATAATTAGCTCCGTTCTCCCTTTGGTGTCTAGAAGCTCACTAATAAGATTTCCCATGGGCTCAGAGTGGAAAAAAAAAAGATGTGATGCCCTCTCTATCCATGCTAGATTCTCTAATGACCTCAGTTTATGCCTTCATGATTTAGAAAATACTTAAATGTCCTATTGTCATGCTCTTAGACAAGTGATAGGAAAGGAGCTGGGTTATTGGTTTCAAAGCTATATGTTTATAAACATCTGAGTAATAATAAAAGTATTTTTTAAAATATTTACTAAATCAATTGTTTTGTCTACATGATATGACAAAGTTTTCTTTTTATAGTTTTGTTTTTGTTTTTAGCTGAACCAATCATGAATTTTGGCATTTAGTAGATACCTAGTTGGAGGGAGAGGGGAAGTTACAAAGAACAATAGAGGGGCCAGAAAGTATATTGCAATGCCCTCTTCAGGAGCATTGTATCACTACAAACAAATTCTGTAGCTGTGCAAAAGGTGAATTCTCAACAAAGCAACATTAATGTGTACCCAATATATGCTTATCCTCTCATTCTGAGGAGAGGCTAAAGGGGAAGGGTCACCTGAATAAATCAGTAATTAAATATCATGCCTATTTTTTTAACTTCTCATGTCCTTAAAATACTTCTACCATCTATAAACCATACTATTTAGAAATTCCTATTTTTAATCCCATTTTATCAAGTTATAGAGTATCTAATATACATGATGATTATAACAACATGACACATACATCTGGATAAAAACCAAAAGATCCAGTGAACTGTCCAGACATTCCTAAACATTCAAAAGTTTGGTATCATGAATAAAAAAGCATCTTGATATCTGACTTGGTAGTACTTTGTAGATACAACCTAAATATTTCCATTGATGATCACAGAATCATATATATGTACATACATATATATGTACACACACATATGTATCACATATTTTTATAACTATGTCTACATGAATTCTATGATCATGTGTGTCAAATATAAAGACTATATCATATATCTGATTCTATGATCATCAATGGAAACATATGTATATACATATATGGAGAGAGAGAGGGAAAAGGAAAGAGAGACATAGAGAGGGAAGAGAGGAAGAAGGAAAGGAAGAAGGAGAGAAAGGGAGGAAAAGAGCTCAAAGTGATTTTTTTAGACTATCTAATCTAAATCTCTCATTTTATGGATGAGGAAACTGAAGCCTAGGGAAGTTGAATAATTTGTTGAAAGCCACACATGTAGAGGCTTAATTGGAACCCAGATCTGCTGACTCTGAAGTCAGAGCTCTTCCCAATGCATCATTCTGTCACTCTTATTACAATGAGACTATAAAAATATGGAACTCTATGGACCTTGGAAATTATCCAATCAAAAGGCAAGGAATGTTTTTGACATTCCATACCTTTGGATCCACAATCCTATTGCTGGGTATTTACCTACCCAGTTTGAAGACCAAAGGAAAAAAAGAGTCCCATATCATCATGACCAAGTATTTATTAAGCACCTATGTGCCAGGTACTGCCATATATAACAAAATATTAATGACTGTATTTTTATAGTAGCAGAGAACTGGAAACAAAGTGGATGCCCATTGATCAGAGAATGGCTGAACAAATTGTGGCATATTAATGTAATAGAATATTATTTGCAATGTAAGAAACAACAAATTTGAGGAATTCAGAGAAAATGGGAAGATCTATATGAATGGATGAAAACTAATGTGACTAGAACCAGGAAAATTACTTACACAATGACAAAACCATATACGAAAAGAACAATAAGGCAATGAAGCTGAATGCTTTGTGAATATAATGAACAACTGTGGTCCTGGAGAAGAGATTACTAAATATACCTCCCTCCCTTGGTTGGAAACATGGAAGTCTATGAGTATGAAGTCTATGGGTGTGAAATGTTGCATATGTTACTAGATTTAGTTAATATCTTTGTTGATTTTGTTTAACTTATCTTTTCTTTGTTACTAGGAGAAAGTTAACTGATGGGTGGGATAAGGGAACAAGCATGTTCAGAAATGACAATGATATAAAAATAACAACTCAATAAGGTTTTTTAAAAGAAATTACATGAAATTTAATTTAAAAATAAAAGAGAAACCATCCTATCTAATTCTGTTTTTTTTTCAAATGAGAAAGTTGAGATATATTAATTTTAAAATAACTTGCTCAAAGTCATAGAGCTAGTTAGTGGTAGTATGAGGACTTGAATTCAGGTCTCCAGTGTTGAAGCCAGAATATTTCCTACTATTCCATGCTGCCTCTCCATATAGTTGTTGAATTACATTTAGGATTTTCTTTTCCGAGAATTTTTTTTAAGCAATAAAATGAAAATGATTCCTTGAATTAATTATTTGACTTTCAAGTTTTACTTGTTTTCATCATGCTTGTTAAAATAGGAGAGGTACCTGTTTACCTGCTATCACCAACCAACCTAATAAAAAGGGAAAATGCTGCTGAACTGTGGACTTTATGATATTTCTTGAAATGATTCCTTTTTTATGGCAGGTGATATTCATGCTGAAACAGCTGTAAAAAATATGGAAGCAGAAAAAAAAAGTAGAGATTAAATACTAGTTTTTATCTATGTTCCTCAGTACATTAAACCTTTAACACCTTTGAAATATTATTAATATTACAATAACATGGATGTTGTATATCAAAGGTCCTCACCTTGGGATCATGATTGGAATTTTAATTGCAGTGGATGTCTTACTAAGCTTTTACTTTTAAGATTTGGGCTTTTGTTGTTTAGCAGGCTTTACACATGTTGACTTAGAATCCCACAGACACAACAATGTGAGAATATCCCCAATTAAATGAAAAAATTCCTCATAACTTCAGGGTGGTTTCCCTAATCTTCCCTTTCATGCTACTTCTTGGCCGTAGATCCAACTGCCTTTACTTTACTTTCAACTTTACACCCACGTTGGACATAGGCCAATGCTACCATAGCCAGAGACCCCAGCAGCAGTCACCCCCTGGACGGTACAGGCAAGAGACCCAGTCTTGAATCCTACTCTCCAAACGCCTACGTTATAGTTAGGGGTCAAAATGGAGAAGAGTCAAGGAGTCAAGGAGAAAGGTATAGTCATTGGGTCTGCTGCTGTTCTGCTACTTGCTACTGCTGTCTTCCTAAACACCCCTGGCAGAATGGTTTTTTGCTATTCACACATTCTATAAGCAATTATTAAATGCTTATTTGTCAGGCATTGTCTTAGGCCCTGGGGATGCAAAGTCAAAAACAAAGCCAGTCCCTGTACTCAAGGAGTTTACATTCTATTGATGGAAAACTATGTACACAGACAAGTAAATACCAAGTAATATCCAGTGGGGGTACTAACAACTGGTGGAATGAAATCAGGCCTATGTAAGAGACAGCCCTTGAACTGAACCTTGAAGGAAGCTATGTGAGGAGGGAGGGAGCTCTATGGATGGGAGAAAGTCTGTACAAAGGTATTAAGATGGGAGAGGGAACACTGAGTATTTCCCTCTGATAAGGAGAAGAGGAAAGAACACATTTATTATAGTCCATGTTATTTTCCATTTCTTCAGTACCTATTCACAGAATCATGGAATTTAGTCCAGTTTGTATCTGAAAGAGAATCCCCATTACTTCCTACTTGACAAGAAATTATTCAATTTGAGTTTGAAGCCTTCCAATCAAGGAGAACCTACTACCTCCCAAAGGGGCCCATTCTACCTTGGGGTAGTTCTAATTGTTGAAAGTCGACTATTTGGGTCATAAGGAATATATGGTTTTATAGTAGATGATTTCCAAGATCCATTCCAGATCTAAATTTCTATGGTCTTATTGTAATGTGGTCTTTTCTTTAAGGGAGGCCACATACTACAGTGGAAAGACCTCATGTGCTAGAGTTATAGCTTCATAGGAACATAGATAAAGAGCAGGAAGGGACCTTATAGGCCACAAGAGTCTAATTCCCTTATTTTACAGGTGAGGAAACCAAGGTACAGAGAAGTTAAGTGACTTCTCAGAGCTATACAAATAGTAAGTGTCTGAGCAAGGATTCGAACCCAGGTTTTCGTGACTCTAAGTGCAGTGTTCTATCTACTACATGATGCTGCCAGGAGATCTGGGTTCAAACTCTGCTTCTGGTGCTTAACTCCTTTGTGACCTTGAACACATCACATAAATTCCCCAGGCTTCAGTTTTCTCTGCTGTAAAATGAGTGTATAGGATGAGGTGGCCTGTGAAGGATCTTCCAATCTTCAAATCTCGTCAGTGGAGTCATTTAGGCAGTGTTTACCATAACACTAACAATACAGGTCAATAAAGATATCTACACCTCACCTATCAGTTGAACGTAATTCTTAGGCCAAACAGAAAAACATATAATCTCTCCTGGACATGACTGCTGTTTAGATACTTGAAGATAGCTCTTATGTCCCCACTGAGCTGTCTCATCTCCACTTTCTTTCCTCTCACTTTCTTCTTAACCCCTTCAAATCCAACTTCTGAGCTCATCATTCCACCAAATCTACTCTCTCCAAAGTTATCAATGATCTCTTAGTTGCCATATCCAATGCCTTTTCTCAATTCTCATTCTTGATCTCTCTGCAGCCTTTGACACTGTTGATCACCCTCTCCTACTTGATGCTCTCTTCTTAGTCATTTGGGGCACCACTCTCTTTTGTTTCTTCTCCATCCTATCTTTTGACCACTGCGTCTTAGTATCATCTGGATTCTCATCTAGATCACATCTTCTAACCATAGAAGGGTTCTGTCCTGGGCCCGCTTCTCTTCTCCCTCTGCATTACTTCTCTTGGTAATCTCATCAACTCTAGGATTTTACTATCCCTATGCTAACAATTCTTAAATCTACCTGTCCCACCCTCTCTGCTGATGTCTAATTTTGTCTCCAATTGACTTTCAACCATCTTGAACTAGATGTCCAGCACAAATCTTAAACTAAACATGTGCAAAACCAAATTCAGTATCTTTTCCTCTAAACCCTAACCCCTCTTCTACCTTCCCTATTACCAAAGAGGGTACTCCTATCCTCCTCATCCCTCAGGCTCATAGCCTAGGTGTCATCCTTGACTCCTCACTATCTCTCATCTCCCATATCCAATCTATTGCCAGGGCATGTCAATTTCACCTTTTCACCATCTTTCCAACGTGCCTCCTTCTCTGCTTTGACACTGCCTCATCATCTCACATCTGGACTATTGTAAGAGACTGCTGGTGGGCCTACCTGTATCTCCCAACTCCAACCAATCCTCCATTCAGCCACTAAAATGATTTTCCTAAAGCACAGATCAATCATGTCACCCCCTATTCAATAACCTCCAGTGGCTACCTATTGTCTTCATGATCAAATACAATATCCTCTGACATTCCAAGTCCTTAAGAACCTGCCTCCCTCCTACCTTTCCAGTCTTCTTACACTTCACTCCCTCCCTTGTACTCTTTGATCCAGTGACACTGACCTCCTGGCTGTTCCACAAACAGGACACTCCACATCTCTACTCTAGGCATTTTCTCTGGGCATTTCTCCCCATATCTGGAATGCTCCTCTTCCTCATCTCCACCTACTGGCTTCCCTGTATTTCTTTAAGTCACAACTGAAACCCCACCTTCTATAAGAAGCCTTTCCCAACCCCTTTTATTTCTAATGCCTTCCCTCTCTCAATTCTTATTTATCCTGTATATAGCTTGTGTATTTATATTTGTTTACTTCTTGTTTCTCCCATTACATTGTAAGTTCCTTGAGGATAGAGATTGTCTTTTGCCTCTTTTTTTATCCTCAGCGCTCAGCACAAAGCCTGACACATAGGCAGCAATTATTCATTTTATTTATATTTGATTACTATAAAGATAAAGATAGTCTCCAGGTTCTGCCCTAATGCTTTCCTATCTTAAAAACAATAACAACAACATCAGTAGGCACTTAATAAATGTTATTGACTGACAGTTTAATCACAGTGCTTCACTAAATTCCTCCTTTGAGGTCTCCTTATTCTGTGAAGGTCATCCTGTGTTCTCAAAGAAGTCTATGCCAGCAGATTATAAACTTTGGAAGGCACTAGGAAGCTGCAAAGGTTTAGAGCACAGGCCTAGTGAAAATCTGTATTTCTGCTTTTGGAGATCCATTTAGGCTAAGAGAGGTTGGTTATAGCATGATGGATTTAAGAGGCTTCAGAAAATCATAAAGACCATCTAATCGTGTAAAGAGTGCTTGTAATCTGAATCAGGTAAAGAAGTACCCAAGTTGATGAAATAATGGCTCCTTAAAATTAGGACCTAATCATGTTGTCTCATGGGAATCTTGCTAAAGGGAAATTAGATTTTTTAAAAATCAGAGGGAATGAAAATACAGCAGACACACTGGAGAGAATAACTGTGAGATGGAATGTGGAACAAAGTCCCTGGGAAGAAGGAAAGCAAAGGAAAGAAAATCTGGGAAAATCAAAGAGAACAGAAGAAAACCATCCCATTGACAGCAAGAGTATAAGGAGTCAGGGGCCTGGGAGCCAATGAAAACTAATCTAAAATTCTTCTTGCCAAAAACCCATCAGTGTGTGTGTGTGTGTGTGTGTGTGTGTGTGTGAGAGAGAGAGAGACAGAGAGAGAGAGACAGAGAGACAGAGAGACAGAGAGAGAGATGAGAGAGAGAGACAGAGAAAAAAAGAGAGAGCAACAGAAACAGAGAGCAAGATTCAGAAATGATACAGTGAGACAACCATGAGAATTAAAAACTAAAGTATAATTTAAAATAAATTTACTTCTAATTCACCTTCAGATTTCTTCTCATTTGGATCTGAAGAAAAATTAGGAAAAATTGGAAAACTGGAAAAATTAGAAATAGTCAATCAAAATTTTAGTACTTTAAAAGGTATTTAATACCTACTTCTATTAGTATCCCTCCACTGAAAATCAGCTATCAGGAAGTTATTTCATTTGCTTCTTTTCTTGGAAGACTTGTCTTTTGCCCATATTCCTTTAAGGAACTTAAAGGCAAGTGAGAAACTGGTCTCAATTTCCAATCCTATGTTTTTTCATCACGTTCTTCAGTCACCAAAAAGCACATTTATGATTCATCAGTCAACTCACTGTGTTAGATAATTAGCCATTAACATAGTTCACCTGTATTGAGATGAAAATATCACAACTTGCAAAAGATTCCCTTGAAGATGAAAGGGGAAGAAACTGTGCCCGCAGGTTGTTTAAACCTGGATTCATTTTGCCTCATGACAGCCTGTCATACCAGAGAGGCCAAACAGATGTGTAAAAATAGCTGTTTAACCTGGGGGGGGGGGGGGAAGGGGGAGAAAATACTGTAAAATTGTTTATAGCAGGACAGCAGGTTCTTATAGGCAAAGTAAATTACAAATAGATTTCTCAATTACTTTTTAAAGCCTGGTATTTGATTCTTATATAACAGTCAAAAATCAATTTCACGTGGGATTTATGGGAATGCCTCCTTATTAGTAAAACAGCAGTCGGCAGGCGTTGTTCCATTCCCACAATTGCTGTACCCGGTGGGAAGCATGCAACCGCCAGGCTGGGTAATCCTTTATCTTTTTATTTTTATCCTCTGAAAACATGGCTTCAGTACACTGAAAAGAAAAGAGGGAGAAAAACTGCCAGAGAATCCTTGCATCCTGGTATCTTGTTTATCAGCACTTGCTACAGGAGGGCCCATGGTGGTAACAGCTAGTGAGCTATATACAGCTTAGGTTAGTAGTACTCTGGAAAAGTACTGGGATGAGAAGTCCACACTGCCCAGAAACTTATGATCCTAAACCCCTAACTTTCATTAATGAGCCTCTAACCTAAAATCTGCAAAGAGTAGCATTTCTTCCTCTCTTCTCCCTCACCCTCTCCCTCTCCTTCCCAGTCACCTGTATCAGTCTGTATATTGCAACAATAATAACTAATAAACCCACATATATATGCATATGCATATACATGTATATGTATGTTATATATAATATATCTTTAAAGCTTGCAAAGCACTTTACATGTATTATGTCAGATGGATGTTATTATTACCACCCTTTTATGAGTGAGGAAACTGAGACTCAAAAGACTAAATGCCTTGCCTAAGATCATATGGGAAAGATAAAAAATATCTGGGAACCTGGGGGAAGAGATTTGAACCCAGATTTTTCTTTCTAACTCCAAGTCAGTATTTCATCCACTAAACCAGAAGTGTCAAATACATGGCTGGTGGGTTATATGGAACCCACAACACTCCTGAGTGCTTCCCAAGCCAGATTAAAATATAATTGGGAAATATTTAACAAAATAAATAAAATATAATAAAATATAGATAATATTAATATGGAATTTTCTAAGCCAACATGTGGCCCATGGGAATCCTTATGTAAAATTTAGTGGCTCCTGTTTCTGTTTGAGCTTAACGCCATTGCCCTGCACCTTGGTGCTTCTCAAATGCTTGCCTATAGCAATGTTAAATAGCTCCAAATGTGAAATTACAGGGCAGTAATTTTTCCCCTACATCATGGATAACAATTGTCCTTGGTATTTGTCTTCTTTAAGAAAAATAAGCTGTCCTCTGGTACCATCTGAAGCTATGTGGCATAGGGAGTATAGCAGTTCTCATGTTTTTGGGTCTTAGCAATGCTTTAAATTCTTAAAAAAGATTGAGGCTCCTACCCTCCCAAATAGCTTTTGTTTACATGGGTTCTACAAATCAATATTTCCCATATTAGAAATTAAGATGTCTTATTATTATGAAAACAGTTTTGACTTCACAGACCCCTTAAAGCATCTTGAGGACCTCCTTTAAGAACTGTTGGTATAATTCAAAGAGAACTATCCTTAGAACATCAAGAAAAGCAAGAGCCAGCATGGTTCATTAAGAACAGGGCTCTCCAATTTCATTTACTTCCTGTTTTTACAGGGTTGTTATACTGGCAGGGTGAGGGTATCTCTTTAGGTAGTTTACTTTGTTCCTAGCAAGCATTTGACAATGCATTTTGTACTCTTCTTATGGATGTGGTGGAAAGATATATGCTAAGAACAGATCAGGAGAGGGATCTAGGACTATTTGAATGGCCAGACCCAAAGAGTCATCACTAAGGCTTAGAAGAACATTCCAATACCTGAAAAGTGGTTATTGGGAAGAGGATCAAACTTGTTTTGGTTAGTTGCAGAAGGTCGAGCTAACAGCATTGAATGGAGTTGCAAGAAAAGCAAATTTAGGCAGGACATAAGGAGAAAAAAAATGTCCTCACGACAAAAGCCACCAGCATCTGAATAGGCTCCCCATCTCATTCAGAATCTTCAGGCAAATGCAGGATGATGGGTGCATTGGATTCATTATAAGGGAGATTATGATTCAGGCACAGCTTGAAAGACATGGCCCTCTGAAGTTCTGTGATTCTGATTCCAGAGACCTGGATGGGAGATCCAATCCTGATACTTGCTAGCTGTGTGACCATGGGCAAGTCACTAAACCTCTTTCAGCCTCAGTTTCTTCCTCTTCGAAATGAGACTATTACCTTTAGCGCTATTCTCACATAGATGTGGTGAGAATACAATGAAATAATTATGTAAAATACTTTGCAAATCTTAAAGCACCACATAAATGAGAGCTATAGTAAAGATGACAATAAAAATGATGATGATGATGATGATGATGATGATGATGTCGAAGCACCCAATAAGTATTTTTATCTCTATTTCCGAGATGGTGAGATTTGGTTCAATGGATAGTTCTTGGGTAACCAATTTGTGATATATGAGATGTCCTAAAAGTCTTAGTGCAGTTTTAAGCCTTTAAGTTTAGAATTTTTAAATGCACTAAGACTCTTGGGGCAACCTATATTTTGTACTGAGTGATACCATATTTCATCTTCCATCTATCAGAAAATTGTGTCTGCCCCACATTCACCCATTTAAGAGAAATGTGTGGTGCTGGAAAAAGCACTGGACTGGAAGTCAAGAACCATGGATCCCATATATGACCTCGAAGGTCCTTTCTAGCTCTGAGATTCTATGATTACGTCACTGCCTTCCCTTTTTGCCAATTATCATTCCTTCTTACACACCCATTTTTCTACTTTTTTTCCCCCTTTCCTATTCTCACTCACACATTCATCTTTGCAATATCCTTACCCTAGCTATGTCTTCAGATATGAATTACTATAGTATTCTAATAAATGCTAAAATAATGATTGGCTATGACCTAGTGACCTTAAAGGTTCAAATGAAAAATTTTCTGGATACTAATATTCAAAATAAGGTCACACAACTCTCCTGGGGCAGGCAGCTAGGTGGTACAATGGATGGAGCACAGGGCTGAGAGTCAGGAAAATCTGAGTTCAAATCTGGCCTCAGACACTTAACCTGAGCAAGTCACTTAACTATATTTACCTCAGTTTCCTACTGTAAACTGGAGACAAAAATGGCAAACCACTCTAGTATCTTTGCCAAGAAAACCCCAAAAGAGGTCACAAAGAGTCAGATACAGCTGAAAAATGACTGAACAACAATAATAACTTCCCTAAATCATTAGCCTGCAACCCACCAAAGAGAAAATTTTGAAAAGGTACAGATAATTCTGTAAATTACTGGGGAAATGCCTATATTCTGGCTAGGACTATCCAAACCTTCTCCATACTATGACAAATGAATTTGAATGAATGTGTTCAAATCTAACCTAGGAACGTTATTAAAAGTAACCTGACAAAGGTGAGCTGCACCATGCATGAATGCAGTTCTGTTCCCCAGTGGGAGTTCTAGGCACTCACAGCAAGTGGAAAGAAATGAGAATACCTGCTGTGGAAATTTGAGAGGAAAATTGATCACACATGTTCAAGTAGATTGCCTGAGATTTGCCATGAAAGTAAAATTCCAGAATCCTAACAGGCAGTTTGCAAGCAAACACTTTTTTTTTTATTCCCAGCACTTAGCACAGTGCCTGGGATGTTGGGAATGTTTAATAAATGCTTATTGACTGACTGACACTTTGGTGGAAAAACTAAGAAAACTCCCCTTATTCCTCTAAACTACTTGACTTACCCCTGAAAGCAATCCAGAAAGCCTCTAAATCCCATGGAGCTATTTGTACATGGGGAAAATATTACTCCATGCAACAATTGTAGAAGACATTATAGCATGCCTACTAAGTGCAAGGCACACTACTAGAAGCAGCAGATATAAAGACAATGGGGGAAACAGTCCCTACCCTCAAGGAACTAAGTTCTAGGAACAAGGTGCTAGGTTCATCTAGAGACCAAGAGAGCCAAGCTGTTGACTTTTACTGAACTTGGCTCTTTGTTAGGAACTCAATCTAACTTAGGCAAAATCTTGTTTCTTGTACAAATGACATTGGTTACAGTGAGACAGGGATAATACATTGTATCTTTGGATAGCATGGAAAAGGGAGTGATATGGTACTTTTTTTTGAAATCATTAATCACATGAGAGTATATGCAATACTGTTGAGGCATAAGGTACATATTGTAGTGACTCAGCGTCCATCACTACTGGACCCATATTAATGAATATAGGGCTGGTCTATATAGTTATAGATTATGAGAGCAGATGTTGCAATAGCATTAACAGCAGCAGCAGCAGCTATTCTGTATGGAGCCTATAATAGTAGAATCAATATTCAAATGTACAAAATTCACAAGGGATATTGCCTCTGACTCCTAAGAACTTACTTGCTTCCACATGCATATCCCCAAAGTGAATTGGACTTGGTGAAAAACATTTTTTCTCTCCCCACTATATTGAGTGTGTGATACTTAGATTAAGCTTCTCCTGAGAAAATGCAAACTCTTATTCACCACTACATTCTCTAGTACTTTGCATATAGTGGGTGCTCAATAACCTTGATTTTTTCAATTTAGTAGGAAAGAGGTGGAAGAGAGCATCTCTGAAATGCTTTCAAGAATCTGGAGGACCTCATCATCTACAGAACCTTGGCCTTCCAGTTGGCATTTGCACAGAATGTCCTCCATGACAATGGCAAATACTTTTACTACCACATTCCTGGACATAGGACACATAAACTGAAGTCTGACCTTTCCTTTTTCATATTTTTTTATCAAGGATATACTTGCTATATGCAGCATGACATAGTAATTAAAAGTGTTAGATTCAGAATCAGGATTATTTAAAAAAAACTTAATAGTATTTTTTCCCAATTACATGTAAAGATATTTTCAACATTCATTTTTGTAAGGTTTTGAGATCCAAATTTTTCTTTTTCCCTACCTTCCCTCCCCCCTCCCCAAGAAGCAAGCAATCTGATGTAAGTTATACATGTACAATAATGTTAAACTAACTTCCACATTAGTCATATTGTGAAAAAAGAATCAGAACAAAAGGAAAAAACCACAAAAAAACAAAAAAAAGGGAAAATAGTATGCTTCAATCTGCATTCAGACTCCATAGTTCTTTCTCTGGACGTGGATAGCATTTTCTATCATGAGTCTTTTGGAATTGTCTTGGATAATTGTATTGCTGAGAAGAGCTAAGTTTATCATAGTTGATCATCTACAATGTTGCTGTTACTATGTATAGTGTTCTCCTGGTTCTGTTCATTTCACTCAGACTTTTGTAAGTCTTTCCAGGTGTTTCTGAAATTCACCTGCTTGTCATTTCTTACAGCACAATAGTATTCCATTACATTCACATACCACAACTTGTTCAGCCATTCCCTAATTGCTGGGCATTCCCTCAATTTCCAATTCTCAGCCACCACAAAAAGAGCTGCTATAAATATTTTTGTACATGTGGTTCCTCTTCCCTTCTTTATGATGTCTTTGGGAAACAGACCTAGTAGTAGTATTACTGGATCAAAGAATTGCACAGTTTGGTTGCCCTTTGGGCATAGTTCCAAATTGCTCTCCAGAATGGTTGGATCAGTTCACAATTCCACCAACAGTGCATCGGTGTTCCAATTTTCCCACCTCTTCTCCAACATTTATCATTTTCCTTTTCTGTCTTTTTTAGCCAATCTGAGGTGGCACCTCAGAGTTGTTTTAGTTTGCATTTCTCTAATCAGTAGTGATCTAGAGCATTTTTCTATGATTATAAATAGCTTTAATTTCTTCCTCTGAAAACTGCTTGTTCACATTCATTGACCATTTACCAATTGGGCAATGACTTATATTCTTATAAATTTGATTCAGTTCTCTATATATTTTAGAAATGAGGCCTTTATCAGAAACACTGGCTGTAAAAAAATCGTTTCTCAGCTTTCTGCTTTCCTTCTAATCTTGGTTGCATTGTTTTTCTTTGTGAAAAACCTTTTTAATTTAATAAAATCAAAGTCATCTATTTTGCATTTCATAATGTCCTCTATCTCTTGCTTGTTCATAAATACTTCCCTTCTCCATTGATCTCAGAGTCAGGATCAGACATTAGGTAGCTATATGACCCTAGACAAGTCATTGAACCCTCCTGAGCTTCAGTTTCCTCATCTATATAAATGATATAATAATACTTGCATCATTTACCCCCATAGAGATGTTATATGGATCAAAGGAGGTAATACATGTGGAATCCTTTGCAAGCCTAGATTAATATCATTTAGTGCTATTTGAACCATTGTCACAAAAGTTGTAAAGAGAAGGGAAAGTAGACCCATGAATTGATAGTTAATGATGTCTTCTCAGGTTACCTTACTTATGGATGATGCCATCCATAAGCTGAAAATTGAAAATAATATTTATTTAACAGCTGCTATGCCCATTATATCAGAATGGAGCTGTTTTCCAGAATGGATAATAATTCTGAAAAAGGTTTTCAATTGCAATCTAAAGTTTTCCCACTCATATTCAATTAACTCCATATTCAAACCAAGTTAGGTATTCATTTCAAAGTTATAAAATGTTTAAAGTGATTCAATCAGATTCCTCACATAAAGTTACTTTACAAAATAAAAAATAAATATTTGAAAAGCTCAAAAACCATAACGAGGATTTTGAGATGAATGTAAAACTGATCAAGGCATTTCCATTGTGTAAAATATATTATAGGAGTTTTGATTAAAAATATAATAATGCTTCTTCACACTTGAGCATCACAAGTTCAATAATGTGTCTGAAAATTATGTTAAAATTCATCATACATAGAATCTCTTCTGTAGGGTTTCATCTAACATTGCATTTAACTAATTTTTACTGTGTTTACTACTGGAAAACCTAAATTTTCCTCCAAGGGACTAACTTTCCACTCTGGTTAGTGGAATTTCTGCAGTACAGAATCTCCTTATAAGATAACATTTCTATGAAGAAGTCTACACACAGGGAGTCAGAAGAAAACAAGTCTAGTCTTAGCTCCATCAGAGATTTATTGTGTGACCAACTTGGGGCAAATCCTAAGCACTGTGCCCTTACCGAGCAGCTAGGTGGCACAGAGGATGGAGTACTAGGCCCAGAGTCGGGAAGACCTAAATTCAAATCCAGCGTCAGACACTAGCTGTGTGACCCTGGGCAAGTCACTTAACCCTATTTGCCTCAGGTTTCTCATCTGGAAAATGAGCTGGAGAAGGAAATGGCAAACCACTCTAGTATCTTAACAAGAAACCCCAACAGGGGTCACAAAGAGTTGGACACAAGTGAATATAACTTTTAAAAGTGCCCTTATTCCTCTCACAAGTTAGTGAGGAATGGAAGGAAACATTAGAGAAATTGTGAAGGTGTTTAGAACACTCCAAAGAAAGGGTCTTATACATCTGAGCTATTTATCATGCCTTACTTCAGAGTCATGCTGGGAAGATCAATAAAATAATGTGTGTGAAGTATTTTCATCTTGATCACACTTGATCAGAATCAAGCGTTCTTAATTTGAAATTTTAAAGTTAGCAGTTACACAATTTCTTCTGCCTTCTCTTAGCCATAAGACAGGGGGAGGGGAGGTATTTACAAGGTCAGGACCAAGAGATGGATGGCAATATGCCATACTTGGGGCACCAGAAGGAATAGCAATAGTAGAGGCAAAAGAGGAGGAGAAGGAAGAGATATAACAACTAACATTTAAATCTTGAATCCATCACTTACCTGTGTTATCCTTGGTAAATTACCTAATCTTTCTAGGGTCATTTATACAACAAGGGAGTTGGACAAGATGGAACCTGAGGTCCTGTCTAGCTCAAAATCTACAATCTATGATGATGTGATCAAATGAGATACCTTGGAAAAGGCTTTGCAAACATATAAAATCAATATGAGCCATTATCATTGTATCATTATCATAATAGCTAACATTTCCTAGATGGTGCAGTGAATAGAGCTCTGGCCTTGGAGTCAGGAGGATCTGAGTTCAAATCCAGCCTCAGACACTTAACACTTACTAGTTGTGTGACCCTGGGCAAGTCATTCAACCCCGATTGCCTCACCAAAAATCAAAAAAATAAAAATAAATAGCTAATATTTCTATAGAGCCTACTATGGGCCAGGCACTTGGCTAAGCACTTTGTAATTATTATCTGATTTGATAATCACAACAACCGTGGAAGGTAGGTGCTATTATTATCCTCATTTTGCAAATAAAGAAACTGAGGCAAACAGAGGTTAAATGACTTGTCCAGGGTCACACAGCTAATAAATGCCTGAGGCCAGATTTGAACTCAGGTCTTCTGGACTCTAGGCCCAGTGCTCTACGAACTGCACTGCTTAGCTGTCATGATGATAAAGATGATACACAGCACTTTCAAATTTATGAAACCCTTTACATGGTCTCATCTGACCTTCATACAACCCTATCAGGTAGGCATCACACATATCACTATTCCCATTACATAAATGAGGAAACTGAGGATCAGAATGGTTAAGTAATTCCCATAATTCCATAACTAGGGGCAAGATTTAAACCCAGAGCTGTCTGACTCCAAGTCAAGCACTCTATCCATGAATCTCTAACATTTTTGGTATTATCTATCCCTATCAGCAAAAAAAAAAAAAGTTTGAGCACATATCCGGAATCATATATTTATTAATTAATTATATAATTATATTAAGTATTAATTAAATACAATAATTAATAATTATATTAAGTATGTTTACTTATTAATTAAATACTCATAAGAAAACGGCATAACATAGTGGATAGTGAGCCAGCTTAGAAGCTGGAAAACCTGGGTCCAAGCACTCTGGTTGTGTGATCCTAGGCAAGTCATTTAATCTCTGTGTTCTATTCAACTCTCCAAATCTGCAAGATGCAGAGAAGATTCTGGCTAACCTGCGTCTGTAGACGAAGTTTTTTCACCCCTTGGTCCCAAATGCTAATGATAACATAGGTTGAGTTCCTGTCCCTAACTTGACATACATGCATTACTGTTCTAATCTATAATGAATATTATAAAACATACTCAGAATATTTATATATAAATATATATGTTTAAAGGGATACAAGAAATGTGCAATAGATAATGTTCTAAGAGTATAATTTTGCAGGCAGCTAAGTGGCGCAGTGGATAGAGCTCCGGCCTTGGAGTCAGGAAGACTTGAGTTCAAATCCAGCCTCAGACACATAACACTTCCTAGCTGTGTGACCCTAGGCAAGTCACTTAACTCTGATTGCCAAAGCAAAAAAAAAAAAAGAATATAATTTTATTAATAGTACAAAATTCTTTTGCTCTCACCACAAAAATAATAATAACAACAATAACAAAATGATATCTCTTAGTGAGACCAATGTGCTTGAATGTGCTTCATTATTTTTTAAGTCTTGGTTTAATACTATATGATACAGTGAGTGATCCAAAGGCTTATTTTGAACTCAGATTATTTTAATACTTGGTCTTAATGACTGTCATAGCTGAAAAATCACCTCAAATATACATAGATCTAAATAGAAGAAGTGCATGTTTGGCTAGGCTTACTAAATCAGGATATGAATTTTTCAATTCCATCCAATGATTATGCTAAGGTTTTTGTTAAAATTTGGTTAGTAAATTTCTGTTTTCCCTGATGTCCGTCACTTGTTCTAACAAACTAACTGGAAGATATTACATTTCTATATATTTAATAAATGGGCTCAAAAGCCACTAAAATTCTTGATTGGAAAATTTTTAAACATATTAGAAAATTTTACTTCCTTTTGTTTTTTCTTTTTTGTAAATGACAGGTTGTTGGTTTTTTAACGGGTGACATACTTGCTAAACATACCTTGCTAATCATAGAGGCTTCATACTATTATTAGCTAATATCTCAAGACACAATTTTGTGCTGAGAGCAAGAGTCATCATTAATGAAAGCAAATATTAAACCATATTAAAAATAATCATCTTGATAATTTTGAATTTTTGGTTGAATTCTTGTCAGTACTGATTAGATCATCATTATTTTTGTCTCCCAGTGTGACTGACAAAGATCTCTTACTAGGAGCAGAAATTTCAGCTCTATTAATTTCTTGTTGTTCATTTGTGCTCATATTATTATTAGTATTAGACTTTAATCCATAGTTTCTTTGTAGGAATCTTTTTAAACCACTTAATCATTTTGTGAGAATTGATAGAATTAAAACCTACATAAAGTAATCCTTAAATTACTTAAATCAGGACATGTAAGCCCTTAAATCAGGACGTGTAAGCTGCAATATGTAATAATATGCTGAAAGCAAATGAATGAGTGAGGGAATGAGTATCATCTCCTTTTGTATCATGAGACTCTCATTCTTCCCTCAGGATGCTTCTTGTAAAGTATATTGCCTGTGACCATCTGACATATGGACCAAATAAAGGTGCCAGGATCAATCCATGTATTAAATTAGGGCTTAATTTATTTTATTTTCTTTAGATGAAAAGTACAATAATTATAAATAGGAGTTTTAATATGTTTTCCACACTCCAGCTTGCGTAGCTCCTAAGGTACATGCACCCCATTTTGCAGACTACTGCACCAGGAAATACAAGCATCCACATTCCATTTTGAGCCCTCTAAAGGAGAAAATACCCTTTTTCTAGAAAGAGAAGAGTTGAGATCTTTCAGATAAGGTCAGTGCAATAGCCAAGTTGGGAAACTTGGAGGATGCCCTAGAGGACCTTTGAGTACAAATATGGGGGGCTTCCCAAGCCAATCACACATATGTCTTACTTGAAGGTCACATTTTCTAGCTTTAATCAGGGCAGCAAGCTTCTTCCAAGTTCCAGAGAAAGCACAAGGAATAAAAAACCCATTTCTAAGTACCATTTTACCTTCATCCCCTACTGCTTCTATATCCTACCAATACTCTTCCATCCTGAGACTACACAGGTAAGAAGAGGAGGGAATCAGAGGAAGAGATGAATTTCTGGCACCATAGCCCGGTGGGAGTTAGGAGGATATCCATATCAGCTTATCACAAGCACTTGCATGAAACTTTTCTATACATGCTCAGAGGAGTTATAAATAGTTACAGATACTAGGACGTGATTGAAGTTGTTGGAGTGGTAACATGTTTTCTAGGGCAGCTAGGTGGTGCAGTGGATAGAGTGCTAGCTCCAACATCAGGAAGACTCATCTTTCTGAGTTCAAAACTGGCCTCAGACATTTACTAGCTGTGTGACCCGAGGCAAGTCACTTAACCCTGTTTACCTCAGTTTCTCAATTGTAAAATGAGCTGGAGAAGGAAATGGCAAACTACCTCAGTATTTTTTCCAAGAAAATCCCAAAATGGGGTCACAAAGAGTCAGACACAACTGAAACAACAAAACACATTTTCTCTGCCCAATATGGAAACTTTCTTAGAAATGGATGCCCAAAAGAGATCTTAGAAAACAAAAATAACTAAAAAGTTCTTTAGTATCTTCCCCACTAAACATGGCTTCCTTATTTTAACCTTGAGGTTGGTAAGCTGTTTTAGGGACATTGCTACCCCACAGAATCTTCAACACTATGTCTTTTACAGAAAATAGAAAGGAGGAAATATTATCAGTAAGTTTTACTAATAAGCAAATTAAAATGTGAACAGGAAAAATCAAATCATTTGACTGGCTAATAAGTCTGAGCAGCAACTAATAAACCATAATTCACTACTCAGAATTTATGAGAATCATCATCACTTAATTAACATTATAAATATTTCTTAAAAAATTTTATAATACAACATTATAATTGTAATAAGACATCCCAGAGCATGAATTACAGGGTAGTAAATTCACACCTAATTCTGTCGAAACTGGACCTGAGTACAATATAATACACAGCTTTGATGTTTAAGAAATAAAGCAAGGGAAAAGTGTTTCAAAATTCAAGTTCCTATTCATTTGGAAAATAAGCACAGAAATCCAGGGAGAATATAATTTATTGGGTTTGAGCTGTATTAATTTTATAAGTGGTAATTACATTACTACATGAGACATGTATTGAAGAGATTCAAAAAATTAAATATCTTTTCTTAATGTTCCTGATCTGTAAGCATATAGAACTTTCTTTTTCTCCCACAAGGAGACCAAGTTTAAGACCTTGCATTCTATTAATGAGAAACTGTATATATATATACACACACACAAAGATACTATTTATCCATCTATCTGTGTGTATGTGTGTATATGTGTATATACATACATGCATACATGCATACATACATACAAATGTATATAGTAAATTCATAGTAATTTCAGGGGTGGTAGAGGAAGGGGAGGATTAGAAAAAGTCTGTTGTAAGAGTTTTGATTTGAACCTTGAAGGGAACCAGGTATTCCAAGAGGCATATATGAGAAAGGAGGGCATGCTCCAGACATGGGGGACATCCTGGGCAAAGGCAGAGATAGGAGATAGGTGTGCATGGAACAAGAAGTAAGTCAGATTGGTTGGAATGTAGGGTAGAGCATGAAGGGGGAGTGATGTGTAATTAACCTGGAAATATAGTTTGGGGCCAGATTGTGAAGGACTTTAAATGCCAAAGAGAGGAATATGTCTTTTTCTTAGAAATAATGGGGAGCCAAAGAAGCTTCTTAGGCAGAGGAGTGGCATGGTCAGACTGGTTCTTTAGGAATATTGATTTGTTAGCCATACAGAGGACAGATTAGAGAAGACAAACAAGCAAGTGAGACTAACCGAGAGGCTATCACAAAAGTCAAGATAAGGGAGGATGAAGGCCTGACCTAGCATAGTTCCCATGAGTGGAGAAAGGGGGAAAGCTACAAGGGGTGTCTTTTTTTTTTTAATCACATCAGAAAGTCAAGAACACGCGGCCCCATGAGGAAACAGAAGGCCAAAGGTGGGGCCTTGCCTTGGCCCATCAAATAGTTCTAATCCAAAGAGTCTGTCACAGCATTATTACTAATACGTGCTCTATTCAGGGCAGTGGGAGAGAAGATTTGCTATTTTGAATGGGAAAACAAATCATTACACAGGTGTTTCTAGGTCATAGTCAAAGCACTGAATTCTAACACCCTGAATTAGAAGTCTGGGTTCACTCTAAAGAGTTTTATGTTACATGGCTGTCCATTTATGTCTTGGTTTAATATCTTCACGATTTTGTCTGAATGACCTGTATCTGAATGTGTGCTGATGGCCATTAGATTCTCAACTCCCAGACGCAGGGATAAATGTGATTCTATGTGATTCCCTCTGCATAGCAGGCATGTGAAGATTTCTCCCCAACAAAATGGGCAGATGAAAACTATTTGTTCCAACGGCCATGAAGGTGGCTGAAGCAAGCACTGTGGAGAGCTTAGAGCCTGGTCAGACATTGAAGACACCAAGATTATCCACTGATCTTGGGCGATCACCAGCCATCCTGACTTTTGTCCCACTACTGGACTTTTGATGACTCAGGAAGAGAGAGTGAGGCTGATGACTTTGTGCAACTCTGCCTCACTTAAATCCAATTCACCTACAAGTCAAGATATCACCTGTAAGGTCATTGGGCCTCTTTCAAAACAAAGGATGAACAACAACAACAATAATAAGACCACAACAGTACATGCAACCGAGTATTTAATGCTATGGCAAATGCCATATGATGATGAAAACCAATGAAATACCAATCTCTCTTGAAATTTACTTGATAACCTTAAAAGCTGAAAAATGAGGGCAGGATCTGTTCCATGTCTCCTGTCACAACCCCTGTATGTATATTCATCAACTCCTGGTTTTTACAACCTCTCAGTCCTCAGAAAAGCCCCTTCAGGTATCCTTCTTTGTGACCGTAGTCAGGCAGTTGTGTCCATATTAGAATGATTATATTCATTTCTCTTTTAAAAGGTAATCAATTTGTTTACTCCAAGAGTATTTAGCATAAGGGCACAGAGCTAGACATATTAACACAAATCCATTAGATTGGAAGCTACTTGAGGGCAGGGATTATCTTTTGCCTTTTTTCCTATCTCCAGTGCTTAGCACAGTGCCAGGCACATAATAGGAGCTTAATAAATGTTTATTATAACAAAATTCATCTGGAAGAACAAAAGGTCCAGAATATCAAGGGAATTAATGAAAAGAAATGCTAGGGAAGGTGGCCTAGCCATACCAGATCTTAAATTGTATTATAAAGCAGCAATCATCAAAACTACTTGGTATGGACAAAGAAATAAAGTGGTGGATCAGTGGAATAGGTTAGGTACACAAGACATAGTAGTCAATGACTATAGCAATCTATTGTTTGATAAACCCAAAGACCCCAGCTTCTAGGATAAGAACTCACTATTTGACAAAAACTGCTGGGAAAACTAGAAAATAATATGGCAGAAACTGGGCATAGACCAACATGTTACACTATATACCAAAATAAAGTCAAGATGGGTACATGATTTAGATATAAAGACTGATACTACAAGCAAACTGGGAGAGCAAGGAATAGTTTACCTGTCAGATTTATGGAGAATAGAAAAATTTATGATCAAACAAGAGATAGAGAACATTATGAAATGCAAAATGGATAATTTTGATTACATTAAATTGAAAAATTTTTGCACAAACAAAACCAGTGCAACCAAGATTAGGAGGAAAGCAGAAAATTGAGAAAGAAGTTTTACAACTAGTGTCTCTGATAAAGGCCTCATACCTAAAATATATAGAGAACTGAATCAGATTTATAAGAATACAAGTCATTCCCCAATTGATAAATGGTCAAAAGATATGAACAAGCAGTTTTCAGAGGAAGAAATTAAAGCTATCTATAGTCATATGAAAAAATGCTCTAAATCACTATTGATTAGAGAAATGCTAATCAAAACAACTCTTAGGTACCACATTATACCTATCAGATTGGCTAACGTGACAAAACAGGAAAATTATAAATGCTGGAAAAGATGTGGGAAAATTGGGACACTAATGCATTGTTGGTGGAGTTGTGAACTGATCTAACCATTCTGGAAAGCAATTTGTGACTATACCCAAAGGGCTATAAAATTGTACATACCCTTTGACCCAGCAATACCACTTCTGGAGTTGTATCCCAAGGAGATCATAAAAATGAGGAAAAGACCCACATGTACAAAAATCTTTATAGCAGCTCTTTTTGTGGTGGTCAAGAATTGGAAATTGAGGGGATGCCCATTAATTGGGGAATGACTAAACAAGTTGTGGTATATGAATGTAATGGAATACTATTGTGCTCTAAGAAATGACAAGCAGGTGGATTTCAGAAACACCTGGAAAGACTTACATAAACTGATGCTGAGTGAAGTGAGCAGAACCAGGAGAACATTGTACATAGTAACAGCAACATTGTAGGTGATCAACTATGATAGACTTAGCTCTTCTCACCAATATAAGGATCTAAGACATCTCCAAAAGACTCATGATGAAAAACGCTATCCACATCCAGAGAAAGAACTATGGAGTCTGAATACAGATCAAAGCATACTATTTGCTCTCCTTTTCTTTTCTTTTATTGTTTTGTTTTGTTTCTTCTTTCTTGTGGTTCCTCCTATTAGTTCTAATTCTTCTTTACAACATGACTAATGTGAAAATAAAGAAAAAAATGTTTATTGATTGACTGACTGATCTGTGAAACAATTCAATTCAGCAAACATTTTTAACACCATGGTAGGGTTGTGCTGGGGATATATTTTGCACCATGCACACAAATAGAAGATAAATCATGGCAGGAAAGAACCCTAAAGGGAGGGCAGGAAAGCTTCTCTAAGAAGGTCATACCTGACCTAAGCCTTGAACAAAGACTTCTAAGTAGAAATAAAGAGGTAGTGTATTTCAGTCCAGAATAGTAGTTTGTAAAACAGAATAACTTAAGGAGGCTACATATGGAGGTAGGAGCAGGGGTATGCTGGTGTCAACTTGCATTGCTTGTCAGAGCCTATTGTTAAATTTTCAGAACCAGCATTTATACCTCAGAAATTGGCAAATGCTACAAGTTAGAGTTTAATTGATTTTTTTCATTGCTTGTCTAGACTTGAGGAAGTGGGGGTGGGGTGGGGTTGGAAATGCTAATGATCCAGCTTAAACTTAACAGTCTGCTCTGCATACTTTTAAAATTTTTTTTGAGAGAGCTGGCTGTTAAACATTTACCAGCATACCCCTGGGTAGACATCAGATCACAGAGATCTTTAAATAGCAGTTTGAGGAATTTCAGTATTATCCTAGAGGCCACAGGGAGCCAAAGAAGGTTTTTGGGCAGGGGAGACTTTTTTGGAGAAGTATGTTTATATGGGAGCAGCTAGGTGGTACAGTGGATAGAATGCCAGGCCTGGAGTTGGGAAGACACTTCTTCCTGAGTTCAAATCTGGCCTCAGACACTTACTAGCTGTGTGACTCTGGGCAAATCACTTAACCTGTTTGCTTCAGTTTCCTCATCTATACAATGAGCTTGAGAAGGAATGGCAAACCACTCCAATATCTTTGCCATCAAAAATTCCAAATGGGTCACGAAGAATCAGACAACCTGAAACAACTCAACAACAACAATAACAACAAATGTTTATATGGCAGTTGTATGGAGTATAGATTGGAGATGTAAAGTCTAGGAGGAAGGAGGCCAATTAGGAGGCTATTATAGCAATACATAGAAGAAATGATGAAAACTTGACCTAGGGAGGTGAATGATATTGGTCAAGGAGGTAGATGAGGGCATGTATGGGGAAGGAGGGACACGACTGGCTTCCAATAAGCATTAGGTCTCCATGAAGGGTCTACATGAATACACACCACACTGTGTGAGGCATCGTGTCATGACCCCGAGCCTCTAGGAATCTGTTGTTGTCTAAGACAAATAATAAGTGTAATTGTACATAGAAAAATATACTGACATTTAAATAGTGAGCATATACATAAAACTTTTGAATAGAACATGGTTTTACTATCCTTTAAGAAGCCATATCATAGGCAGATCAGTTGAAGGCACTAAGCATAGTAAACTTAGAGAAATGAGGATTAAGGACAGATCACTTTCTTCCCATCTTTGAAGGGGCAATTAATGAAAGATCATATTTGTCCTCTTTGGTCCCAAGGAGCAGAACAAGGCTAATGGGTGGAAATTACAGGGTGCTTACTTGATGTTGTCATTTGTCCTTTATTCTCAAAGAGGACCACGACGTCAGGAGGTGATGCCATGACTTGCAAGTGAATTGGATTTAAGTGAGGAAAGGCTATGCAAAGTCACCAGCCTCACTTTCTCCTCTGGAGCCAGATTTCAGCTCAACATTAGATTCACCCAGATATACTATGGAATGGACTGCCTCAGTTGGCAGTGAGTTCTCTGTTACAAAAGTCTTTGAGCAAAGACTGGACTGTTAGTTTTCAAGAATACATCCTTCAGGTAGAGTTTAGAATAGCTTACCTTCGTTGTCTCTTACAACTCTGATACATCTATAGTTCTATACTCTTAATACCTAGTATTTCCTCTATCAGTGTTTGTTGGGACCTCTCCATGCCTGCTCATCCTATGTAACTTTTATTGATATCATTCCAGAAGTTCTCCAAAGAGGATCTACACAAAAGATAGGCTGGTCATGTAAGGAGACTTGAAGATTATATGAATTATCCAAGTGCTATACTGACTCTCTCAATATAGTAATAGAATAATAAATCTCTTCCAACTATAAACCTAGGATCCTTGGGAGGCATATGTAAATTTTGATTGTTCTGAGACCATGATGTTCCATGATTTATAATGACAGAGCAACATGGGGAGAATTCTAAGATTTCAAATTTTTGAAAATTCAAACTTAATACAGATTAGAAATTGGTTGTTCATACTACATCAGGATTCTTCACTTTGCAAAAGAAATTATTGGGTTTTGACATGTTTTATATGGAGAGTGATCAACAAAAATTTGTTGAATGAATAGGTATATTCTGAATAAACTTTACTCTAAATAATCTCCCTGAGGGAATTTAAAATATATGTTTTATAAAAGCCTATTTAAATGTGACATGGGGGTACATATTTACTCTGCAACATGAAATATGCATATAGTTATGTATGTATGTTATATGAGGGTTAATTTGCAATTAGTTGGATGGTTAGCAAAGAAAGGGTTGCACGTCAAGTATAAAACACAATCTCTCTTCCAATTAATCATGGATGGATTGTTGGAGGAGGCAGTCTTGGTGATAGAGTTGCAATTCAATCCAATCCAACAAACATTCATAAAGTACCTACTATGTGAAAAGTTTACAAAAGCAAAAAAGAAAACAGTTCCTAATCTCAAGAAGTTTATTTTCCACCTGAGGAAGCCGATGCATAAACAAATAAGCATTGAAATGATAATTTGAAGATCACCACTAATAACTAGGAAGATCAGATAGGTTTCTTTAGAAGGTGGCACCTAACCTAGACCTTGAAGTAAGTTAGGGATTCTAAGAGTCAGTGCAATTCAGGCCCCGAGTAGCCTGTGCAAAGTCACATAAATGGGAAACAGAATGCTAAGTTCAAGGAATATCAAATAGTCCAGTATTGCTGGACCATAGAGTGTATGAAGAGTAGTAATATTAAACAAACCTGGGAAGTGTAGACCAGAGTCACATTGTAAAGATCTTTAAATCCCCAGCTTAAGTATTTGATGGATCATTGATAATTCTCAAGTCTCTTTTTATCACTGAACTAAAATCTTCTCTACCCTCTAAATCCCTCACCAGATTCCATTTATTGTTGTTCAGTTGTACACAGCTCTCCATGACCCCATTTGGGTTTTTGTTGGCAAAGATATTGGAGTGGTTTGACATTTCCTTCTTCACCTCATTTTACAGATGAAGAAACTAAGGCAAACAATGTTAAGTGATTTGTCCAGAGTCACACAGCTAGTAAGTGTCTGAGGCCAGATTTGAATTCAGGAAGATGAGTCTTTCTGACTCCAGGCCTCATGCTCTATCCCCTGTACCACCTACCTGCCCCAGGCAAGTATTGGCCAGATTTTATAACAATGAATAAAAATTGACTATAGGAATATGAATTTCTGTCATCCATAAGTAGACCTTGGGTTAGATGCTTTTTAAGGTCCTTTCCAACATTAAGATTCAATGGTTCTATGAAGTTCAAGTAAGCAATGAAATGGTCAAGAGAATGGAAAAGAAAGAAAAAATTATCTACAAATTGGACAAGACTCTGGATTCTAACATTCCAGAGCTGAATCCAAGTGAAATCCAGATCAATTTGACCAGCTCAGCAGGAGCAGCAACCAGAAATATATCTAACAATAAATAGCAGATGACTTGGCCTACACTTGTGGCCTAAAATTGATAACTTTGAGAAAGATGATTTTTTTCATTAAAGCTAGTTGGCATATGTATGTATTGTTGTTGTTTTTTAAATGAGATTACAAATTTAAGCAGGATTAATTATAAGGTGAATCATCATATCTACTTAGCATTTGCTTCCATGTTCTTGCAGGGGAAAGAGAAAGCATTGAGGTATTTTGTTCTTTCTCCTTTTTATTTGGACATTGGGGAAAACTGACAGTGGAATGGGATTTATTGGGGTGTAAATGCGGTGAACTAAATAACAGATTATTGTTGTAAAGTTTATCAATAAAAATTTAATGATTAGGAGCAGGAGTGTCAGGTGAGCTCCAAGTCCCCTGGCTCCTGTTGGATTAGAGTGGATTTTTAATGTTATTTTAATGGAATTTTTCATGCATGAATTTGATTGGGTTCTGAGGATTGTTGGTTTACTGCTCTGTGTGTGCATGTGTTTTTAAAGAAAATATTCATTTAAAAGACTTTTTTTTTAAAGATTTAAAATTGAGATTCTCTCAGCCATAGGTGTCCCCACCAGGGTTTAGGATAGAAAGGAATGTATGTGTGTATATGTATGCATGTGCATTTGCATGTGTATTTGTATGTTCTCGAAAAGTGACATAACATTTCTGTGCTAAATCCCATTACCAAATTTCCTTAAGAAATACCTTCCACTAGTCTAGATGATGGTATTGACCAGGCACCAAATTCACTTTCCAAGCTGTGATAAGTAGTTTTCCAGAGGTTCCAAAAGCAGAGCTTTGTCATATGGCTCTAAACCCACCCCTTTGCCTCATTGTAAGAACTTATTTATTATCAAATGCCTATCTTGCACCAGGCAAATAAATAGTCCCCTGCCTCAGGGAGCTTCCATTCCACGGAGAAGTAAGTGGAAGGTGGTGGGAACAGAAAACAATACAAACACAGATAAGTAAAGAAAATGGATGTATAATAAATACAAAGTAATTTCCAGGGGGGAAAGACTCTAGCAACTGGGAGGTCAAGTTAGACCACCTCTTGGGCTAGCTTTTTAATTCAGGCAACCAGGAAGCTATATCAGCATGTCAAACCTTACTCTCTTGAGCCAGTTAAGTCTCTAACCTCATTTCAATACTTTCTAAGGAAACAATAGCCTAGCCTGCATGGCAAGGATTGTTCCTACCCCATCAGACAACAGAGCCATGGACAGCCCCTATATTTAGACGGCAAGAAGAAAAGGAAGAGGAGAAAGAAGAAAAAATCTCCTTCAGCTAGTGAAGAAGTTTAAGCTGGCTGCCTTAATTTACTTGTCCCACCTTGATTTCAGGGGTGCAGTAATACACAAATACTAAGTCTTCTTTGTACTTTGAAAGGACCCTCAATTCTGAGCCACCTTGAAGCTGGGCTGGAGAAGTCAGACTTTCCTGAATCCTCTCTTTGCCAAACCCTTCTTGAACAGAAACAGGATTCACTGACATAATTTCCCAGAATGCTCATAGGTTTTCTCTTTCTCTGTTCTCTGGGATGCTAAGCTTCTCTTCTTGAGGGAGCTGATTGATGTACCAGCTAGATTTGGATTCTTCCAGGGATAAGTGAACAAATGAAGCATCTGTCCTTTTCACGCTTTTGCACCCCTGAAACCCCTGCCTGATGATCTAACATCATGGATCTAGTGGATCACAGAAATGCACCTAATCTATTTTGTAGCTGGCAAGGTTCAAAACTGGTGGGACCCTGCCTCCTCTCTTAAAGGATCACATCTTTTTTGTAAGCAAACAGGTGATATACTGCTATACTCTTTTCCTGAGGGCCTGTCCTACTCCTCCCCTCCCAATCAAATAGGCAAATGAAAATGTCATCTCATCTGTCTGTAAAAGTTCTAGACTTTGGCATGGAATTTGCCTTGGCTATTTGGAGTACCTCTATTCTTGAGGCAGCTAGGTGGTCCTGGACCTAAAGTCAGAAGACATGGGTTCAAATCCAGCCTCACATACTTATTAGCTGTGTGACCCTGGGCAAAATGCTTACCTCTAGTTTAGGTCTTCAAGCGGGGCCCTTGGACTGAATTCAAATATCACAGAATGAATCCCCTTAATAAAAGGATTTGTTCTGTAAAACTTGAACTCAGTCAAAAGTCGGCACCCAAGGACCTAGAAGGCCACGTGTGGCCTCAAGGCCACAGGTTCCCCACCCCTGTTCTAGTTTCCTCAACATTGAAATGGGGATAATAATAGTACCTACTTCCCATGGTTGTTTTGACAATCAAATCAAAGAATAATCAAACAACATTTATTAAGAGCCTACTATGTGCCATATTTGTCAAGTACTTAGCATAGTGCTATATAAATGGTTATTGTCTTTGCTTCCCTTCCCCTTCTTTTCATAATCTGCCTATAGTAAGATTTCCCAAATGTGACCATGAAACATCTTTGGCTTTTTGGCAGAACCTATAAATGCTGGTCCTCAGGATATTTGGTGATGGAAGAAGTATTGAAATACAAGAAATTAAGTCTTCTTCGTGTCCCCTCACAATGACACACATTAAGTATTTTTGAAAACCTGCGTAATTTCATATTTAATATTTTAGAACAAGAAATAGCATTAGCATCAAAATGTTCTCTCTGGATCCCTATTCATTATTCAATTCATAATGTATTGAATATGAGTATGATTGATCTAGATCTAATGCAAACCCCTCATTTCACTTATAAAGAAGGTGAGGCCTAGGGAGGTTAGGTGATTGGCCAGAGGTCCCAAAAGCAGGAAGCGTTTGAGCTGGGCCCTGAAGCCAGATGATCTGACTACCAATCCACCATTCCCACCACTTTCCCATGTGGTCCTTAGAAGACAGTTTGGGAACCACTGCCGTGTGACATATTCTGACCTCAGGGCACTTTATTCTCCTCTAATGCACTTTTATTCAAGCTTATATTTATTTTTCTAGCAGCTGCCTCACATTCTTGTTGTGGTGATCAAATGAAATGACATGGAAAGTGCTTTGCAAATTTTAAAAAGAGACATAAATTCTAATTATTTAGCATTATTGATGACTATGACTTGCCTTATCTCCCCTTTGTTATTATTCAGATGTTTCAGTCCTGTCTGACTCTTTGTGACCCCATTTGGGGTTTTCCTGGCAGAGATACTGGAGTAGTTTGACATTTCCTTCTCCAGCTCACTTTACAAATAAAGAAACTGAGGCAAATAGAATTAATCGACTTGCCCAAGATCATATAGCTACTAAGTGTCTGAAGCCAGATTTGAACTCAGATCTTCCTGACTCCAAGCCTGGCACTCTATCCGCTGCTAGCCTCCTATTTCCCCTACTAAGCACCTAGTCAGGAACTGTGTTTTGATTATCTCTGTACCCCTCCCAGTCCCTGGTCACAGCGTAGCACATATAAAAAAGACCAGATAAATATTTGATGAGTAAATTGATGAGTCAGCATGGTACAGCATATAAAGAATGTTGGATTTGGATTCAAAGTACCTGGGTTCAAATCCCAGCTCTACCATTTACCCTCTGTGTGACCTTGGGCAACTCACTTAACCTCTCCTGGCCTCAGTTTCCTGTTCTGTAAAATGAAGAGGGTAGCTTAGATAACACCTAAGATTCCTTCCACGTATAATGATGATATTGGAGGCGATGATGATGATGATGATGATGATGATGATGATGATGATGACGACAGCGACGACGACGACAATGACGACAAACAAGGAAAAACATAAAGAAATCAGGGGAAAGAAAGCTGAGGTTGAAGAGTCACCGGACTTGGACAGTGCTTCTCTGCTTGACTCTTGGGCTGAACGCTGCAGGCAGCCAAGTACAGCTTGATGTAATGGGGTGAGTCTCTAGGCGCTTACTCTTTCCACACTTTAATTCCATAAGCCCACAAGGCAGGACCTAAAAACAAAACACCATTCTAAAAGCAAATGGTGGCCTCTGTGCTGCTTCTTGCCAACTACAGAGCATTAGTAAGAGTATAGACAGCTGCTAGTCATTGCAAGAGAAGGAAGACAACCTAGAGTTTTCAGATGGTTGAAAGTCACTCTGAACTTCAAGATCTAAAGCTGGAGCATTCAGAGACACCCCTATTTACAGCCTCTGAATCTGTTTGCTGCCATACTCCCTTCTTTAGGTCATCTGTCCTTGTCTGTGCTCTGCCACAAACACACACACACACACACACACACACACACCCAAAATCCCTAACCCTCCACTCTTTTACAAACACTATGTCATCAGGCACATTATTTGTTCCTTTCCTCTATGAGTTAAGCAAAATCATCAAATGAAAAGTGTAACCACTGGTACCGAACTTAGATATTATGTGTAGTTGGGTTTAGGGAGAGAGAGTTGTTGCTGTTGTTGATGATGATAATGGTTTTTTTTAAAGGGGTGGGGGAGCTGCCTTTCTTTCATGCCGTAGCCTGTGCCCAGATTCAGCAAGTGATGTGTCCCTTCTAGTGTGCAAAGTCCACACTCCTCCCCAAACTTTTTCAATTAGCTATAAATAAAGTGATGATTTCTCCCCAAGTCACCATGACTCACACTATCCACCACATTAAAAGAGTTTGCCCTTGGATATACATAATGCAAGTATTTGACTTAATCTTGAAGTTTGTGGTTTAGACAGTATGCTCTGACTCTATCTTTGATGTGCTGATCTGTGTCAGTGTTAGCTGCCTTAGATTGCAAACCCAGAGAGAACAAACTATATCTATCTCTACTTAATCTTTTCAAAGCCTTCCAAATGGCCCAGAGCCATTTGAATTTTTATCAGTGATTTGGCTAAAGAGATGAGTGACATGCTTATCAAATTTGCAGATAACATAAAGCCTAGAGAGCTAACTAACACACTAAATAACAGAATCAGAATTCTAGAAAACTCTTAGTGGGCTAGATCAGTGAAGTCAAACTCAAATAGAAATGGGTGCCATTAAATCATACATAAGGATTCCTATGAGCACATATTGATTTAGAAAACCACATAGTAACATTGTCTATGTTTTATTGTGCTTTTAATTATCTTGCTAACTATTTCCCAATTACCTTTTAATCTGGTTCTGGTTGCATGAGAGTGTTGCATTTTGACCCATGGACAGCAGGTTTGACATCTCTGGGTTAGAACTTGAATTAAATCTCATAAAATTAAATTTAATATGGAAAAATGTAAAGTTTTATACTTGGGTTCAAAAAATCAACCTCATAATTTAAAATGGGAGGTATGGCTAGATAGTAGTTTGTTTTTGTTTTTGTTTTTTTTAATCTGAATGTTTGAGTATAACTCATGTTATTGTTCAGTCGTGTCCAACTTTCATGACTCCATTTGGGGTTTTCTAGGCAAAAATAGTAAAGTGGTTTTCCATTTCCTTCTCCAGCTCATTTTACAGAAGAGGAAACTGAGGCAAATAGGGTTAAGTGACTTGCTCAGAGTCAGACAGCTAGGAAGTGTCTGAGGCCAAATTTGAACTCTGGTCTTCCTGATTCTCTGGCCAGCACTCTAGCCGCTGTGCCACCTAGCTGCCAAAAGTTAGTGTAGTCTGCGACTGTAGGAAAGCATGACATCCCAGAATCCAGAGTTGCTAGTCACATTGTACCTACCATGTATCCCTTAGCCAGGACATAGTGAGACTATTGTTTTCCATTCTCTGAGCACCACCAATGCCCTTCCTCTAGGACGGATTTTGATAAGCTAGAGAGAGTCCCAAGGAATACAAACATGATTGTGAAGGAGCTTCATTAAGTTCATGCCAAATGAAGATTAGCCAAAGGAACTGGGGATGACTAGCCTGGTGGAGAGGAAGAGTTGGAATCAGCTCCAACCACCTTGTTACGTTTTCACTGTGTTGGGGCAGCTAGGTGGCACAGTGGGTAGAGTACCAACTCTGAAGTTGAAGAGGACCTGAATCCAAATCCAGCATTAGACACTTACTAGCTATGTGACCCTGGGCAAGTCACTTAAACCTGATTGCCTCTCTCCCCAAAAGAATTCAGTGTGGGTATTCCCTGCAAGAACAAATGCTATAAATCATGACTTTATTTGTTGTTTTGTCAACTGTCTGAGCTTTTAAAAATGATGGAGAAAATGTTAACAATGCAATTTAAACTTAAAAGAGTGTAGTGAATACAGTTTTCTTTTCAGGGAGCCTCTTGTTGGACCCTCTCTGAGCACATTTAAAGCCTCTAAAGAGAAGTGGGCTTGGACTTGCTCTGTTTGGCTCCAGAGGACAGAACCAGAACCAACAGCTGCAAGAGGTCCATTTAAGCTTCCTGCAAGGAAAATTTTTCTAGCAGTCAGAACAACCCAAAAACCCAGAAAGGGCTCCCTTGGGAGGCCACAGAGTTTCCCCTCAAGGGAGGCTTTCAAGGAAAGGCTTGTCCCAAGGGTGTGGAGCTGATTTTTGTGCAGGTATTGGTCGGGTTAGATGACTTCTGACATCCCTTCCGGCTTCCAAATTTCTATGGTTCATGAAGTTACTCACAAGTAAGTGTTTAAGAAATAATATTTGTGATAGCTATTCTTCAGATCAGTCACAGTGAAGACTTGCATGTTAAAGATAGGAATTATGCATTGATGGGGCCACCCTGATTGGGTGGGGAGAGGGGGAAACTTCCAGAGGAGACCTAGGCCTCCCCAAAAGGGGCACTGCCCCTAAATAACTCGAAGTGGTTAGAGTCTCAGTCATACCATAATGTGAAGGCAGGCATTAATAACAGTAGATCAGTTCTGGTCTAAAGTCATTTATGGCATGAAAGAAAAAAAAAACTAACAGGCAAGATTCCCCTCTCTCATTCTAGCACATTCAAAGGAATCTCTTAAAACAACATCCTGGGTAAATTTACTTTTTCCATTTCCACTCCATAAACCATCTAAACCATATATCAAATCTTAACTTCAGACAATTTGCTTTCCATTGAATTGTATTTCCTTTCTCTGCTAGAAACAATTTTATTTGTTGCTTGTTGTGTGTGTGTTTTTGTTTTTGTTTTTTTGAATAGTCAGAATAGCTTTGCAGTTGTGTTTGAATTGCCTCAAATGAAGAAACTTGATCCAAGTAATTTCTCACGACAGAAGTCCACAGGGAAGGTTAAGTCTGAAATCAAGACTCTCAGATAATGCATCCAAGTTCAGACATTTGATTTATTGCCTCTCCTCTCTAATGATTAAATATTCGGCTACTCCATTGTAAGTGCACATATATTCATAATGCAACATTCAAAGAAGGTTAACTGTACACTAACTTTCTGCCTTCATCCCCTGAAGAAAAACAGCGTGAGCACAATTCACAATTATGGAGTATGTGATATTAGGATCAGAGAAAGAATAAATGTAACTAATGAAGAAATGTGCATCAGATTACTCCCCCAAAGCACTGAGTTCTTGCAAAGTTTTTCTTTGTGGTAAAGGGACCAAACTCCAGCTGTCAGAAACATGGCATCTCTAACCCTTTAACAAATTAAAAATACCATCTGCAGGCAATGCAGTATGGATAAACAGATGTTGCATGAGTACAAAGCCCAGAGAAGAGAACATGGCTTGACAGTTTTAAGGTTAATATCTCTGAAAAGAGATAGCATATGTTTCTCTGATGAAGGGAAAGACCATCCCCAGAATGGAACAATCCCTAATGTTTATAAATTGCAATTGAACCACTAATGCACATTAAATACCTGCATTCGTTTTTTGTAGAGTTTCTTTAGGAACAGTCAGTAGATCAATTAGAGAAGAGTACGAGTTCAGCATCTTTCTATGTTCCATTAGTTGTTAGCTTTCGGTGAAGAGGGTCCCTACACTATCTTTAATGTTTCTTTCCCCACCCCCACCCCCAATCCAAGAACTCCTCTCATTAAAACTAACTCTTTTGAAATATGCAACCCTGGCTAGCTAGTCCCACTTACTAATGGTCCTGAATTGATTCTTAATTAGTTGCAGTTTGGGACAGAATCCAATTAAAATAGCCGAGTGTTCCAATGGCAGACAGGAACTAGCTAATATGTGTTAGGCTACGAGTTGCTGATACTTACATTAAGCCCTCGCTCTGGCAAATGGCTATTGTGCAAAATAGAGAAGGATTCAAATCATCCTAAATACACAGAGGATTTGAACAGAAACCTTCACTTAGTAATTTATCCCCCGGCCATAAAACATGATCAAGAAGGCATCCAAATGCTGTTAGAAATATTACATTCCTCCACTGCACTTTCTTCCCTCTTCTCTGGAAGAGCACAGGTTACTAATTCAGGAGAAGAGTGGGGAATCTTTTCAATAAATCATTGTATCTTTTCTGTATATTTTAATTTGTGATATATTTTCCAGTCTCCTGTTGAAATTCCAGAAGGGGAAAGAAGGGACACTGTATGGAATGTGGAAACAGAGAAGGGGAAAGTCTCAGGCTCTCAACAACAACAAAAAAAGATAGAAAGAAAGAAAGAAAGAAAGAGAAAGGAAGAAGGAAAGGGAGAAGGAAAGAAGGAAGGAAAGGAGAGGAAAGGAAAGGAGAGGAAAGGAAAGGAAAGGAAAGGAAAGGAAAGGAAAGGAAAGGAAAGGAAAGGAAAGGAAAGGAAAGGAAAGGAAAGGAAAGGAAAGGAAAGGAAAGGAAAGGAAAGGAAAGGAAAGGAAAGATAAAAAAAAAAGACATTTTTCCTGCATTTCGTCCTAATGGCAAACAGTCGATATATTTGGGAGAGCCTGTTTTGTTTATGAGGGCAACTGGAGGTTATTGGACAGGTATGGCTTTTATGGTTCAAATTTAATTATAGAAAAGTGAGGGATCAGAAAGGCAAGGTCTTATGAAGCCTGGTCTGGAGAAGGACTCCTGCCACTGCTGGTAGGTGACAGTCATGTGATCAGCTTTTGTATTCAGCGGTAATAATTCACTGCCTGTATACTTGGGATTGATCCCAGCTAGAATATCCCCTGAGGAGTTTCCACCAGCAATGGATTCACATAGTCTCTGATCTGCAGATTAACATGACCAGGATCACAAGGCTTTGTCTTTCTCAAACATCTTCCGTCCCTAAATTTGTATCCCAGTGAAAGGTTGAGCCCATTTTTATTTGGGTAATGAATTGCAGTAATTAATGCACGCATTGATTTCTCCACTGAGTCTCCCAGAAAGGCCATTTCCATTTTTAATTTATAGAAAATGCATACCATTCCCTTAATAAGAGCCCAGCCTGTATTCCCAAATACACAGAGACTGTGCAAATATGTGGGAGCACCTTTCTCAAACAACAAAACAACAATAACCCCAGATTAACAGGTGACTTGTTTCAAGACTGGGCAAAGGACACATTAGGCAGCAATAGCTAAAAAAAAAAAAAAAAAATGACCAGGGAGATGAACATTTACAGGTGGAGTCTCAGTGTCTGCAGCTCCTAGTTTTATCTACTAAAATATTTTAAAGGGTTTGGGGATGTAAAATCCTCCCTTTAAAAAAAAAAATCCACCTATTATGAACCATTCATCAAGAAAAAGATTAGGACATGTTCAGTATTTGGTCGTTAAATAGTCTCTTGGCTTTAAACCAGGTTTGGTTTGGTTTGGTTTTTGTTTGTTTTCTGTCAAATAACGACCTCGCTAATCAAACGATTCATTATGAAGAAAGCAAAATCTAACCCTCTACAAGTACCATGGTAGAAATTTAATTTTTTTTTAATAAGAAGCCTCTTTCTTTCTATCTCTGTTTCTTTTTTCTTTCTGCATGACCATCCACCACAAACATAGCGTTTTATAAAACAAAGAACAGACTTTGGTAGATGTGATGGGTCCCTATCTCAGCTGCACCTTAATGAGGTGTCCCCAGGGCTTGAAATGATGGGATTTTTCTTACTTGGGAAATAATTCTTCTTCTCTTGCGCCAGCCTTTTTAGAAAATGCCAATCTGAGGGAAGAATGGGGGGGGGGGGCACGGAGAGAGCGCGGCAGCAGGGAACACATCTTATAGTCTACCTTAAAAGATGAAGGAATCCAAGAAGAGAGCCTGCTTGTTGCAGAATGGAATCTAATATTTATCTGAAAATCACAGACAATGTAAAAAAGCAGAAAATACCCTGTGGCGTGGATGCCCCTCACTGAAAGGCACAGAAAGACTGGAAGGAAGGAGTGATTTGGGAGCGCATGCAAACTAAAGGAATACCTGATTAACCTTTCACTGACTCTGGGCCACGTGACACCCAGCGAGCCTTCCTCTTAGAGTGATGGCTTTAGAAGAAGATGTTAAATTTAACCTCTGGCGCAATGATAAATTGACAATAAAAAATTCAATGGCTTGGTAATTACCAATCACTTTGGACATCGGCAACATTTTTCAGTTCTGTCACTGCTCATTGGCACAAAAGCTTCAGCTGAAATTCTCTCGATCTTCCTCTTTTTAACTTTGTTTTCATGATGCAGATTAAATCTGCCACCCTATTACTGATTCATTTTCCTAATTTTTCATGTCTGCACCATGCCCCAGCTGCACCAGGCTGATAATTGTGGAGCCCAGCCCTGATGATTAACATCAGAAGAATTAATTATGCCTGCCATTAAAATTCCAGGTTGCACATGGTGATCAAGAAAAATTAAGTTTCCCTAGGCCTCTAAATCATTTCACCTTTGAGGGGAATGATAGTGCCTCGACAGCTAAACTGCAGTCCGTGCTCCAGCAAAGGTCTAAACCATATGCCCTTTGTGTAATTCAACAAACGCCTTCCTAGTTATTTTTTCCCTGTTTTAGACGAAAGGATTTAGTGCTTAGCAAATAAAAAGAACATGAAAGATCTTCCTGATCTCCTGATTTGAGGAAAAATACTTTGTCAGAGGCTCAGTTGCTATGCCAGAAATATCTGGTATACTAATTTATAGATGAAAGCATCCCACAGAAAAATAAAATGTTCAGTCCTAGAAATAGCTGAACAGAGTGAGGGAAAGCGTCTAGTTTTACAAGCATTATAAATAGGAAGAAAAGAAGTGCTCATCCTAGTAGGTAAAGGCAATGGCATTTCTTGGAAATAAATTGATAACGGAATAAAAACAGATTCTTCAGATCTTTAGGCTAAATAATAATGAGTAAGGAAAAGCCTGTTGACTGACTCATTTCCAGAATGATTGTTGCATGAGAAACTCCAAATGTATTCGGTCTTGCCTAAGGTATGAAATTTACTAGAGCCATAAAAAGTAAGATGATATGCATTTATCATGTTCTTTTTCTACACTAGGTTCCTTTTTAAATTACCATAATAATGTATATTACAGGGATAGGTTTAGAAGACTGCAAAGGGGAGTCATATTTTGATGAACGGATGTAAATATCTTATACCAAATGGTAAATCTCTTACTCACAACTATACAAAGAGTATGCATAAGCTACGCATCAAATCTCTTTCATTTGTTATATTTAGATAGTGCTACCACAGGAAGACTATTTCAACGTAGTTATTCTTGTTAGTTTTTATTGGCAGGAGATTTGTAAAGTCAAATTTGAAAAAAAAATGGTAAAGGTAATGCTTCTCTTCTAGAGAATTCATTAGAACACTGTAGAGGCTGGTCCGCTGGGAGATTGATTGGCTTGCCCTAGAAGTCATGTGAATGGTGAAATGACACAAGTCCTTTAAATCTCTAATGTCAAGACCCCACCACAAAATGAGCATCACTGCTATATCGTGATGATAGTGCCTTCTGCAGGATTTGCCCATGATCTATTAATTGTGCTGTCTCCAAAATAAGATGTCCAGAGTTCAAGGCAGAATGCAAATTTATTCACCTTGTCAAGAATGTCTCAGAGTTAACTAGGAGGTCCTCTTGAAAGGCTGGACAAGCATATACTTCTGCTTATGGAGCCTCCAGGAAAGTTTGCATCACAACCACAGGCCATTTGTATTCATCAAACTCTCTTTCCAAGGGCACAGGGCTGACTTCTGAAATGTCAGTTTTCTAGATAACACACAGATCCTCCAGGAGCTTTGGAAGCACAAAGGAAAACTGTCCAAAAAAAAAAAAAGGTTGATGTTCACTGCATAAGAGAAAAGTTGAAATTAAGAACATAGCACAAATAATATAACACATTTGGCTTTGGTGAGAGCCAACTAAATTAAAAGTAAAAAAAAAAGTGATAGGTGACAGAAAATGGGAAAGGAAGGAGGCAGAAAGAGGAAAAAATGAAATTGTTCAAGAATCTGTAAAAACTTAGCTTGTGTAGGTGCTAAAATTGCTGGCTATAAAAATGAACCTCAACAACATTCTGATGATTGGAAGAAATACATCAGACCAATAAAAAGGTAACAACACACTAATCATGCATCAGTCTGATGCCTAATTCTCAGCACTGCCACAGAGGAGAGTCAAGATGGTAGCTCACTGAAAATGTCAGGATTTGGCTCAGTAGATACCATGAAGAGCAAGAAAAGTCAAAATTTGCAAATGAAAGAAAATAGAAGATAAGAATAGATGACAGTTTTACTATAGCTATATTATATAATAACTGTCATATTCATTTACATTTATTTAAAATATTCATTTTATTAAATTAATTATATATAAAATTTTATTTAAAATATATAAATATTTAAATATATTTTTGGCAGAAAACTGATGGGATCTCATCAACTAGGGAAGGTGGAATAAATTCTAGTCTATGAATATGATGGAATATTACTGTCCTATAAGAAAGGAGGAAATAGATGATTTTAGAGAAACATGGAAAAACTTCTATAAACTGATGCAGAGTGAAGTGAGCAGAATCAGAAGAACAATTTATACTGTAACATGAATTTTATAAAAATGAATAATTTTAAAGATTTTTATTTACCAATGTAGGATAAAAGGAGCAGAAGAAGAACAATTTATATAATAGAGACACTATAAAAACAAATCACTTTGAAAGCTGTAAGAATTCTGATTAACACAGTGACCATCCATAATTCCAGGTAATTGCTGATAAAGTGCACTATCCACCTCCTGACAGAGAAATGACAGACTCAAGATACAGAATGAGAAATATTTTATTTGAATATAGCCAATTAGAAATTTTGTTTTGCTTGACTACATATTTGTTACAAAGAATTGGCTTTTTTTTTTGCAAATAAGGTGGGGAATGGGAGGGAGAAAAAACAGATGTGTCATAATTAAAAAAGTAAATCTTTTAAAAAAAAACAGGTTAAAAAAATGAAGAGATGTAAGACAACACCTCTTCCAACACCTTTGCAGAGTCAAGGACTCCACAGATGTGGAAGATTTAAATTTTTTCAATATGTTGATTGGTTTTGTTGATTTTTTCCCCTCTTCCTTTTTTAAAAAATTATTTGTTATAAGGGGTGGTACTCTTATAGGGGATAGAACTAGCCGGTGGGAGAATCAGCAAAGAAAGGTGTCCTAAAAAAGGTACTTTAGTTAAAATTAAAATGAAACTGGAAATTCCAAGAGGTAAAGAGGTATAATATTCCAGTCATGCGGGACTGCTAGTGAAAAGATAAAAAGACAGGAGTTGAATTGTCGTGCGCAAGGAACAACAAACAGGCCAATGTGACTGGCATGGAGAAATGTGTAAAAAGGCTAGAAAGGTAGGAAGGCTCTATATTGTGAATACCTTTGAATGCCAAACAGGGAAGTTTACATTTGGTCCCAGAGGTAACAGGGAACCATTGGAGTGGTATGGTGGCATGATCAGACCTATACTTTAGGAAAATCATTTTGGTGGCTGTGTAGAAGATAGATTAGAATGGGGAAAGGCTTGAGGCAGGAATTCCAATTAGAAGTCTACTGCCTATTAGGAGGTAATATTGCCTCTTGCCTGTCTATTATCCATTAGGAGTCCAGATAAGATGCGTTAACCCTGAAGTACGGATGTGGCCATGCGAGTGGAGAGGAAGGGATATATTCAAGAGACAGAATAAAGAGATTCTATCAAGAAGATAGAAATGACAAGATTTGTCAATTAACTGAATATGCGAGATGAATGAAGGGAGTTGAGAATGACATCAAGGTAGCAAATGTGGGTAAGTGGAAAGAAGGATGGTGGTATCTTCAACAATGATAGGAAAGTTCAGAAGAAGGTTGAGCTTTGGGGAAAAGAGAATAAGTTCTATTTTGGACATATTAAGTTTGAAATTTCAATGTGACATCCAGTTCAAGATATCCTATAGGTAGTCCATGATATGGGACTGGAGCTCAAGAGGGATACTAGGCCTGTATAGAAATCTGTGGGTCATTTACAAAATGATGATCGTTGAACCCGTAGGTAACTAATGAGATTGCTGGAGAGAATAAAGAGGGAAGGAAGAGAAGAGGGCACTGCGCAGAGCCTTGGGGTACGTTCACAATTACTTGGCATGACACAGATGACACTAGCAAAGGAGAAGACTCAGTAGGCGAGATCAGACAGGTAGGAGGAGAACCAAGAGAGGGAAATGTCACAAAAACTCAGAGAGGAAAGAATGTCCAGGAGGAACAAGTAGTCAGCAGTGTCAGATGCTGCAGAAAAATGAAGAGTTATGAGGACTGAGGAAAAGCTATTATCCCTGACAATTAAGAGATCATCAGTGACTTTGGAAAGAGCCATTTCAATGAAATAATGAGGTTGGGAGACAGTTGCAGAGGGTTTAGAAGAAAGTAAGAGAAGAGGAAGAGGAGGTATTGAGGCCCTGGCCTTTTCAAGGAGTTCAGCTGAGAAGAAGAGGAAAGATACAGGGATGCTAGGATCGAATGAGGGCTTTTTGTTGTTACAATGGAGAGACCTAGAAGTGTTTGTAGGCAGCAGGGTGGGAAACAACAGACAGGAAAAGACGGAAGGCTACTTCTTCATCAGACATACATTAGTTTTCTTATGCCATATTGGCCGCTGTTGAGCAATTCACTAAATCTTTCAGATTTTTTTTTTCCAAATGAAATGTTATCTAACTATTCACTGACACTGTAGTTAAGAGGTTGCTTGTTTTTTAACCCAGATGTAAGACCTTACATTGAAAGTAGTGAAATGGTACAGGGGATAGAGCACTGGGCCTGGAGTCCTGCAGACCTGGGTTCAAATCTGACCTTAGGCATTTACTACTTGTGTGACCCTGGGCAAGTCAATTAACCCTGTTTGCTTCAGTTTCCTCATTCGTAAAATGAGCTGAAGAAAGAAATGGAAAACCACTCCAGTACCTTGCCAAGAAAACCCCAAATGGAGTCACAAAGAGTCAGACATGACTGAACAACAACAAAGACTTTCATTTATTCCTATTGAGATTCAACTTAAAGCCATGGTGTAGTGAATGGAGAACTGCCTTTGGAGTGGGGAAAACTCTTGACATATCCTGGCTGTGTGACCTTACGCAAGTCACTTAACCTCTTTGTATCCCCTGGAAATAACAAATTACAGAGCATGGGCCAATGTAGAGGGGAATTTTCCCACTGGGAATTCTCTTTCTTTTTTCTTTTTAATTTCTTTATTTTATTCTGAATTTAACAAATAAGGCAAGCATTTCCATAATATAGTATAATAGGGGAAAATTATTTTACATGAAACTGCAAGTCTATTATGTACCACTTGCTATTCCTAATAAAGTTATCATTTATTTATATTTATTCAATATATATTCTATATTCATATTATTTATTATATATTTATAAATATAATTTATAATATTTAATTGACAATCACATAATAATATAATATAAACAGATTATGTATTTATTTAAATATATACTAAAGTTACCATTTAAAAAGTAACTTTCTTTTTTTTTGAAATCACAGACCAGGTCCAGAAAAAAGATTCATCTTATTAGATTTATCCCAATGTTTGAATCTCTCAAAGTCCTTTAGAATGCTGACTTTACTAAGGATGCCATCTATCCTTTTCTTTGTCATTGATAAAAATATTAAAAAGCACAATCTGAAAACTTGATTCTGTCTGGTACTCTTCAATCAATCATCAATCCTATTGATTTTTCCTTTATGCTATTGCTCAGACTTATACTTTTCACTCTATGCCCACTGTGACCACCTTATCCACACCCTCATTTCCTTATGCCTGAATTACTCTAATCAACACTGAATACCACCACCATATCAATATCCTGAAAAGACCATTTTCATCATCTTACTCCCCTGCTCTAGCACCTTCAATGGTTTCTCCTTATCTATACCACCAAGGCTAAGCTCTTCTACTCATACTGGTACCACCTTACCTAGCTAGCCTCATTTCTTACTACTCTCCAAAAGGCGTGCTCTTATCAGGCTGATATTTTTACTCTCTCCACTCCCACCCCACTCACCCTATTGTGATCTGTGCTCACTTCTAACTCAGTAATTTTGCTTATGCTATTCTGACATCTCAAAGGCCCTCTCCCACTTCGTGCCCTCTCCCACAGATCCTGCCCATCTTTCAAGAACTAGCTTAAAAAAAATGTGCATAGCAGAGAACAAAAGAAAACTTAAAAGGAAGCACAGAAAAGCAGGATAGCTTTGAAAACAATGTGCAGTATTTATTATATGGTTTAAAAAAAATAAACAGTACAAAATGGAAATACATGGTTTCATACTGAATCCTCTCTTTATATTGTGCTGTGTACATAGAAATGTTCTTTTTTTTGCCTTTTTATGTTTAAGTTTAAAATGAATTAAAAAAATTTTTTTAACTAATTTAAGTTCCATTGTTTTCAAAATGACATCTTTAGTAATTGTTTTATTAAAAGACATTCCAACTACTGAATATACACATCACAAAGAGAGCAAAGACAGAAGGGTCCCATTGATACTGAAATATTCATAACTGTACCTTTTGCATTTTAAAAAAATGCTAGAAATAAAATAGGTATTCCATTGATTGCAGAATGGTAGAACAAAAAATAGCACATGAATGTCATGAAATCCCTTTTGTGCCACAAGAAATTATTAACATGAGGAATCTGGAGAAACAAATGGATTTATATAAAGTAAAGCAAAACCAGGAAAACAATGTATGTTATTATTCTGTTTTTTCAGCTGTGCTCAACTCTTCATGACCCCATTTAGGGTTTTCTTGGCAAAGATACTGGAGTGGTTTGCCATTTCCTTCTCCAGCTCATTTTGCAGATGAGGAAACTGAGGCAAACAGGGTTATATGACTTGTCCAGTGCCACACAGCTTTATGGGTGTCCAAGGCCAGATTTGAATTCAGGAAGATGAGTCTTCCTAACTCCAGGTGAGGCACTCTATCCACTGTAACACCTACCTGTCCTAAAACTGAGGATGACAAAAGTCAATGACTTGCTCTGAGTCACAAAGCTAATAAGAGTCTGAAGTCAGATTAGAACTTGGGTCTTCCTGGCCATAGGTCCACTGTAACACCTAACAACCTCTAAGGGAAAAGGAATCAATAAAACATTAAAATATTTTTTAAAAAACAAACATCAGTTAGACTTAATTCTACCTTTATATCCAAGGAGACCTAGCAATTTGGGCCTCGAGTAGAAAAGATATAAATATTTCCATATTCCCTATTCCTGAATTCTCAGATCCAGCCAACCTCAAGAATCCATCTCACATCCCCTCTAGGAACTCTCATGCTGAACGGAACCCCACCACTTCACTTTCCAGTCTCCTTTGTCTACTTGTTTACACTCAATCAACTTCTCTTTCATAATTTGATTTATTAAGCTGTCTTAAATGACATTGATTTCACCATGGGGTATCCAAAATCAACCCCTGAGAAAGCTGAAAAATACTCAAGAGACAATGTTACAGATGGCAGGTATATAGGCAGTCTACAAATGAGGAGGGCTGATCAGACACGTATGGAAGATCTAGGGAGGCTACCCAGAGAGTCATTTGCAGCACTCAAACACCTCCAGATCATGCAGTGAGTTGTGGCCTCATTAACCATTTTTAAATACCTACTAAGTGCAAAGCATGGACTTCACAATAACGATGGGACTTAGGAACAACAGGTGTTATCATCCCCATTTCACAGACAAGTAAATAGGCTCAGAGAAATTAAGGGCCATGGTCATACAATGCAAAAGGATCAGAGGTATGACAAGAATCCATGTCTTCTTGGTCCAAGTATAATGTTTTGTCCGCTTGACCAAGAATAGAAGGAAACGAGCTTGGAGTAAGTTTCAAGTTTTAAGACCTACCTATATATGTGATATACAATACATCAAAATGTTTGTTATCAAACAAAGCTGATGCTGTAGAATATAAAGTAATATTTAAAAATATCCCAAGAACCAAAAACCTACTAACAAAATAGGAGATTAGAAAAAGGATCCAAAACAACCTGAATATATGTGTGTTTATATAATATATATGCATATGTATACATGCGTAAGTATATATGTATATTTATGCACAAATATACAGACAAATACATACTTGTATGTATATATTGTTGTTCAGTTGTGTCTGAATCTTTATAACTCCTTGGATCATAGCATGCCAATACTGTCCATGGGGCTTTCTTGGCAAAAATACTGGAGTGGTTTGCCATTTCCTTCTCTAGTGGATTAAGGTAAACAGAAGTTAAGTAACTTGCCCAGGGTCACATTGCTGGCAAGTGTCTGAGGTCTGATTTGAACTGAGGTCTTCCTGAGTTCAGGTCTGGCACTCTATCCACTGAGCAACCTAGCTGCTTCCATATGTATATGTATGTATGTGTACATATATACATGTATATATAAATGCGTGTTCTGTGTACTGAGTTATTCTGTTTGTCTTCTCCATTAGAATATAAATTGCTTGAGGGCAGAAACTTAATCCTATTTTTCTTTTTTCAACTCTTGGCACAGTTAGAAGAAAAATGAGAGAAGCCAGAGGTGGGAGGAGCAGAATGCAAAGAGGAAGAGAAAGAGAACTAAGTGTTTGGTTTGGGGTTCTGCACCCTCCCCGCCTCCACCTTCCCATCCCAGTTGGGCCCTTTGACTTGGTGGATTGGGAAAAATTTACCATAGCCCCCCTAGATGAGAAACACAAATCTGATCCAACCCCTTCACTTTAAAGAATTAGAAAGTAAGGCTGAGAGAGATAATGTAATTTGCTCCAGGCCATTTTTCCTTTCGTTAGGCCAGTAATAATTATGCATTTGGAATGACAATAAGTAACTGATGTCAAACACTGTAAAGATTTTGTATAATAATAGTTCTGAAAATGGGCAAAAACACATTCCAGAATTTCAGAAATTTAAGATGTGATCATAATTCATTTTGTGGGAGAATGAAATACTACCTAGAAATCAACTGTGAAAATAGAAATCTTTGTAAGACATTAAAATTCTAAAAATAAGTATCTTTTTAAAAAGTAAATGAAAGATATGAATTTATTAATTTATACAGCTGAAATTATTATCACAGCTAGAAAAGGAAAAACTACAAGACAATAAATATGTCTGCCAAGATTTTGAAGAGCAAAATCAGTAAAGATGAGTCTTTTCAAAATCCTGTCTATGACTAGAAATTTATCCTCAGCCTATCCCTTATGCAATCATCCAAAACATGATGAACCCAATAACAAGATATGATTTGGTTTTGCAAACCGTTTTACATGCAGCAGCAAATCCAAATGCAAGTCTCATCACTTCAGACCATGAAGGGACACCCAGTTTCAGGCCTGACTAGACATGATTTCAATAATGGTTGCACATAGGATAATGTTTCTGAGAAATAAAATGGACTCAATTGAACTCTAGCAGTGTCTAGAAAAGTCCCACTTCCATTCTTCTCTAATACTACTTAGGAAAAATCAAAGTGCACAAGGAGGGGAGTGATTAATAACGTTGCAATCTGCAAGGCCCCTTGTTGATGAGGACCTGCTAGGTGGGTCAATATATGGTCCCTAGTGATTCTTTTTTTATGGGGTGTTAATCCAGGCCCCTGGTTGAGAAAGCCAGGTACCTGCCTCAAAATGACTCTAAATTCCTTCTGGCTTCATAATGCCAGCCATACTTCCTTAAAAATGTCTTAATTCTGCAACAATAATGCCCTCCATGGGCCATAAAATAATGAAACTAAGCAAACCACCAGCAATGTTAAATTTTCTGTTTTAAATCAATAAAAATAATAATAATAATAAAGCAGTCCAGGCAGCAAATGTCAAAGGAGTGATTTCCTGTAAAGAAAACTACAAAGTAGCCGTGCAGGTTATATCCTCATCTGATCTTCCCAGAGGAGTTCAACCTTTAAAAAAATGGATTTCATCTCATTTTATATATTCCACTGTTAACTGCTACAAACAACAAAAACTAATGAATCCCAGATTATTTCACATTCACTATTTGGCAGGCCTGTAGCTCAGAGTTGGAAGGAAGCAGATGCTGTAGTAGTTTTCCTTCTATTAATCAGTGATTCATAAATCAAATTTTAAAATTTATAGAGTAGTACCTTTTATAAGGCACTGTACTAAGCAATCAAGGGGATTCAAAAGAAATATGCAAAAAAGATATAATCTTTGTGTTAGAGAATCTCATTATAGTTATCCAAGTATGTTTTTCCCCCTTACTTCTTTTGATTCATGGGCCCTCACCTGGGAAACCCAGAGAACTCGAGGCATGATGATCCACTATCCCAGCAATACTTATACTGACTGCCTCTCCACTTGCAAGTTCCCAGTTTAAATACGGTGAAATAAAATTTTATTATTAATAATAGCTAACATTTATATAGAATATTAAGGTTTGCAAAGTGTTTTACATATATTACCTTAGCTGATGATAAAGTAAAAGAAATCTTTGAATGGGTAAATATTAATCTCCAAAATTTATGTATATACCCAAAGTCCCAAATGTCAGAACTTTTCTGGCGCAGGATCCCCAACAATTTGTATTTTGATTTGCTGTTGTCAGTGAAAAGAGGGCAAAGGGAAATGAGGTGGTGGTTTTCTCTCTCAGTAAGTCCTTTTAAAATGAATGAACATGGTAACAGCTATGTTTTTGAAAGATCAGTCTAGAAAGGGATCATAGATTTCAATCTGGAACCACCAAGTCCAACCTCCTCTTTTTACTGGTAAAGAAACTGAAGTTAAGTGTTTTGGCTAATTAAGTGTCTGAGCTAGGATTCAAACTCAGGTCTTCCTAATTCCAAGTACTCTATCCTCTATGACACCTGAGATGGGTGGGTAGACCCAGAGGCTATCAACTAGGAAGCCATTAAAGTAGTCCAGGTGTAAAAAGATGTAAGAGTCAAGAATAAGTTGGTGAAAATGGAAATGGAAGAATGAATCTCAGAAATGGTTTAGAATTATTTTATTATTTTTTTAAAGAAAGATAGACTGAAATAATAGATGAGAGCTGACCTTGGGCCATAAGGAGATAAGACAACGGAAGGCTAGGCTACTAGGGTAACAGAGAATTGGGAGACTGGGGTAGGTGATAATGATAATGAAGGCCAATTGATAGGATTACAGCCTCAGGTGACCGAGAGAGATTTGGCCACTTGGAAAAGTCCAGGACTTTTCCTTTTTGAGGTCCAGATCCCAAAGACATGGTCTTTTCCTTTTAAGGGCACAGATCCCACCCCATCAGAATAGCTTCAAAAGGTATTGTTGAGTACTTCTAGCATTTTCTAGATTAGTTTGGCTGTCTCCCAGGGTTTTTTGCCTAATGGAATCTGGGCATTTATGGCTTACTGGCCTAGATAATTAGTTGGGAATTTGGGGGAGATGAATATCACCACATGATATTTGGGCAGATCACCAACTTGTCCTGCTTAGTATATAGGAAAAAGCATATCTCTTAAAAATATGTATATGAAAATAAACATGTTATTATATGCAACACATATTATTATATAATGTTATTATATAATAACACATGTACATGTATTTATATACAAATCATCTTTATATGTATATGTGTACATCATTACATATAGACGTAAATATAATACATATATATAATTTCTCTATAGTGTCACTAATTACCTTGATGGCCTCACCAAAGGCCATGCCCTAATTTAGGAGTTCTTACCTGGGCTGCATGAACTTGGATTTGAAAAAAATTACCTATTTCAATGTAACTGGTTTTCTTTAAAATTCTATGTATTTTGTTTTATGAATTTAAAAATATTAGCCTGAGAAGGTCAGCTCAGATTCTTAAGATCTGGCCTGCTTTCATTAGTGATACAAATGCTTAGAATCCTTAAGAGTCTGGCCAATATGGTGGATTCCTTAAAATTCACCCAGACCCGATCAATGTTCTAATAAACTTTGTCTTTAACTGAAAGAAGGCTTGGGTGGAATTCATTTGGGCAGGACCCATGTGTTGTGATTTTGGGGTCCCAGCATTCCTAAACCTCTAAACCTCAACAGTTCCAGTCTGTCAATAAACATTTGTTAAGCACCTACTATGTGCCAGGCACTGTGCTAAGGACTGGAGATACAAAAAGAGGTAAAATGACAGTCTCTTTCCTCAAGGAGCTCACAATCTAATAGAGGAGACAACAAGCAAACAAAAATATGAAGTAACAAGCTATAGACATGATAAATATAAAATAATTAAGACAGAAAGAGCAGTAGAATTAAGACAGTTTGGGAAGGATTTGAAAGAAAGAAAAAAGAAAGAAAGAGAGAAGGAGGGAAGGAGAGAGGGAGGGAGGATGGAAGGAAGGAAGGAGAGAAGGAAGGAAGGAAGGAAGGAAGGAGAGAAGGAAGGAAGGAAGGAAGGAAGGAAGGAAGGAAGGAAGGAAGGAA
>NW_020954557.1:38945761-38994147 GCF_900497805.2 Vombatus ursinus | reverse complement strand
GAAGGAAGGAAGGAAGGAAGGAAGGAAGGAAGGAAGGAAGGAAGGAAAGAAGACAAAACCATGACACTGCAATGACTCAGATTCAAACCAAGGCTGCTGTGGCCACAATGCGGAGTACTAATCATAAAAGCACCAACTACCACTTACCCTCTCAGTGTTTTTAATAACTACCCTCTTTTAAGGCCTGGCTCACAACTCACCTCTTCCATAAAGGTTTCCCTGAACACCTCTGGCAGTGTCTCATTTTTTCTCTGAACTCCCATGACTCTTACTGTCCATTCATTCATTTGACACTTATCTAGTGTCCTGCGTTGTTAACTGCCTTGGTGAGTAGGCAGGGATTGTACCCTATGTCTCTTTATATTCCGCATAAGGCCTAACATACTACCATGCTCATTATTAATGCAGATTCTGAAGTCATAGGACTGAATTCAAACCCTGCCTCTGATGTTTACTACTTCTATGACCTTGGCCAAGTTACTTAACTTCTATGGGACTCAGTTTCCTCTTTTGTAAAATGAAGTAAATATCAACAAATATTTTTAATTATTTGGCTCATATATTTTAGGATATACCAATTTTTGTTTGGCAATAATGATGGGCAAAACACAAAAATTTCAGATATTTTGCCAGATTTTAAGATAGAGAAAGGATCTGGACTTGTGGTTTGATTAATATATGAAATTCCTAGGCAAGGAAACTCTCTTTATCAATGCAGGCCAGCACCTTCTATGCAACTTTTCTTGGAGAGTTCTCCAGAGCACTGAGAGGTTAAGTGATTTAGAAAGATTTACACAGCCAATGTATATCAGAGATGGCATTTAAACCCAGGTCTTTTCTACCTTTGAAGCTAGTTCTCTATCCATTATACCATGCATTCCCCTTCACTAAATAAATCATTCATTCATTTATTTGAATGAATAACTGAATGCTTCTCTAAACTTTGGTTCAGGAACCAGCCAGGAATTCTTACAAGATTGCCTTTTTCCTTGTTGATAATATAACCAAATTTGAAGGTAAGTAGAAAGACCAGGAATATTTCAATTATAACTAGTACACAATTACACTTTTAGCATAACTAAATATTCACATGGAACACAATAATAAATAGTGAACATTTTAACGAGAAGGTAACCTGCTTCTGCTTTCCTTTGCATTGACTAATATTCCAAGAAGATGATTAGGATGTTTACTTGAGTAAGGATCACAGGCCTGTCCCCACAAAATCAAACAAACGAAAAACTACCAAGGCCAAAGGATTGATTTTCGAAGTCATTTGCATTGGTAACCTTGCCCTTGTATCTGAGCAAACTGCTTCTGGAAACCTTCCATGAGCCATCATTCCTCAAGGAAGTTTCAGACTGCTTTATAGAATCACCATGCCAGCCAATATTCTCTGTGCCTCTGGAGAAATAATTTATGGCCACCTAAATCAAAGGCTTTTCATTGATCGATAAAACTCACTCCTGTAATGTAACAATAGTCATAACTAAACTTTGTACACTTTGTGTAACTTTCCATCCAGAGCTCTCAGAGCCACTGATGTGGCCCTCATCTATTACTTTTGAAAAAGTCACTTGGGCCTTGGAGCAGACATTACATCCAATGATATCAGTCAGTCTGTCAACAAGCATTTATTAAGCACTAATGGTGTGCCAGGTACCATGCTAGGCAATGGAAATACAAATACAAGCAGAAAGGACAGTCCCTGACCTCAAAGAGCTTACATTCTAGTGGGAGAACATAATAATTGAAAGGAGGTATAGGTGCCAGTCAGCTAATAAACATTTATTAAACATCTACTGTGTTCTACTGAAGATACATGGTGTAGGAAATATGGTAGAGAAAATCCTGTGGAGGTGAGTAAGCAGAGCAGTCTGGAGAGGAATTAAGACATAATGGACCTGGTTCTCCTTAAAATGGAGGTTCTGGAGGAACCAGTCAATTAGATGGAGAGAACCCAGGAGCAAAGGGTAGTTCCAATGTGAGTAGTGCAGGGGTGGAATGAACTTCCAGGGAGAAGAGGTTTCTATGGTACAGTAGAGAAAGTCCCGTGGATGTGAGTCTGAGGTTCAGTCTGGAAAAGAATGAAGACATGGTTGGTTCGTCTGGACCATGGTGAGGTCCTCCCTATTCTCTCAAAGTTTTAGAGACGCCACTTCAGGAATAGTTTACCTCAATGGCTTAAATCCCAGAGGCATTTTACTGTTTCTGTGATAGATTATCCTGACCAGTTTCTAAGAGCCTGAAGAATTCTCTAAAGTGAATAGTAATAATAATAATAATAACACCTAGCATTTATATAGTGTCTTATGGTTTTCAAAGTGCTTTGCATATGTTAACTCATTCAATCCTCCAAATAATCCCATGAGATAAATGCTATTATTATCCTCATTTTCCAGATGAGGAAGTGGAGACATGATTGTCAAGTAACTTGTCCAGGGTCACACACAGCCAACAAGTGTCTGAGGCAGCATTTGAACTCAGTTCTTCCTGACTCTAGGTCGAGTGCTTTATTCATTGAACCACCAACCTACTCTCAAATGATAACATGTCATCTATCTGTGATAATTTATAGGTATAATAATGATTTTCTCCCAACTGTTAGTGCCTTCCCTCCCAAATGACCTTAATTCTAACTACTTTGTATATAAGCAACACTTGTGTTTATTCACTTTATATTTATACTGTATATTTTTATAAATGTATTCACTGTCTTCCCATCCGAATATGACTTCTCGCAAGTTGGAATTGTCTCATTTTCTGTACTTGTATCCCCAGCCCCCAGAATAGTCTCCAGCACACAGTAGGTGTTTAGTAAATATTTGTCCATTGATCCTGGGAGTGAAATAAGGCTTTGTTCAACCAGTGAGCCAAAACAAGATTGGACAGTGCCCACCGGGAGATCAAGGAAAGGGATACCTGTCAGCCACGTCCATGGAATACATTTGGGTAAAATTCTATTTTTTTTTTTACGAGAGCCCCCAGCAGCAGGCAAAATGCCTCAGAGAAATGCTGTTGAGACACCCCCTCATCGCACTGCTCCTGTAAATTCTCCTTCATGGCATGTTTTACTTCCCAGGAGACATTACGTGGCTGCTATTTATTTAATTGCTTGGAAAGCTGAAACTGAGCAGGGGTCTCTTGAGCTTGGCATGCTTTTAGTTGGCTGCCTATAGATTTACAATTTAGCACCATGTGGGCTTTCAGAGGCAAAACATTAAAAAGTCTAAGGGACCATTCAACCCCAATGAATGCAGTGGCCTGACAGCCCAGTTCCAAAGCTCCCGGAAGGCCCCAAACCCAATGATACCTGTGGTAAGCCAGTCTAGCCCTTAAACTGCTGACTAGCATGTGGAACAGTCCTCTGACAAATCTCTACACTTTCAATTTAGCCTTCTTTCCCTTCCTTTCTTCCCCCCCCCAACTTCTTTCTCCCACCTTCATTTCCCAGACAAGTGTGGGCAATGTGCGATATGACCAGAGCTCTATAAATGAAGGATGTCATCACTCTGGGATACAAGAGCATGGTATGTGTCGTGGATGTCTACAAAATGCAGTTGCTGTCTATTAGAGTCTGCGGCAACTTTTAATTTTAAATCTGTCATCACGGCATGAGCTTGATATCAGGCTCCTTCCCTGATTCTTGAGCCAGGAAGTAAAAGGGGAACATACAGTATCATTTATGGGCAGGCTGGTATTGGGTCAAGGATGACATCACTCTCCACTCTACTTGGCTATGATGAGGTGAAAAGGCAAGACTGGGACAACACTGGCACTTTATTTATTGGGAAAATTTACGTGAGGTTGTATTTCAGCTTATGATAAAATTAAAAACAAAAGTTGTGGATTATAGATCTTTAATAACACCTGATCAAAGCAGGTAAGAAAGATTAAAAGGGTACGAAGTTGGGAGGAGGGTTGAAGAGACATTTTGGAACTTGGAAATGTAATATAACTAAAAGTCTGAGAAATGTGTGTGTGTGGGGCGGGGTACAATACTTTGTTATCAGGTTTGCCCAGGAGAGATATTACTGAGTCTATTTACTACAATATTTGCCCAGACCCAACCTTTTATCTAGAAAAGAAGTCCATGACCTGGGGTCCATTTATTCTATTATTTTGTACTGTTTCTAATAGGTATGGAATTTAATTCAAAAATGGTTCATTCTGATAATTTTGAGCCCAAACCTATGAGTTCATGGATATAGGGAATGCTCCCATTACTTTACTTATAGTAATCACATTACTTATAGAGAGTTGCCTTGAACAAAGAGAAATCAAAAGAGTTACCCATGTGTGTCTGAGGCAGGACCTGAACCCAGGTCATCCTGATTGTCCACTATGCCAAAGCTGCTTCTTAGTTCTGCTCCCAATTGTCAAAGTTGCTGATACTTCCGGTTAGATTTAGCCACCATGGTGCCTCAATATGAATATTATTGTAGGGTAATACACAGCTTATAAATAATTATAGGGAGAAAGTTTCCCAATTGTGATTGTTATTGCTTGTTTTGATTGATAATATGTACTGGGTCATCTTACCAAAAATTAGATTCTTCTCCAAAGAGTTGTCACCATTCCCCAATATCAGAAGGTGAACAGGCAAAGAGTTTGATTTGGTCAGGTGCTAAGATGAGTAAAATATTTTCTAGGATTAAGTTCTCACTGCCATGAAAAGACCATCAACCTTTGGATTCGTAACCACCCATTGAGTTCCCTGAAGGAGCTCATTGCCAGGAAACCTTGCAATGTCCTTTTATTTCAAATGATTAAGATTTTTCTTAAGAGAAAATTCTCTGGGTAAGGCTAAAGTCCCACAATTGCTTACTTTTCCTTATTTGCTATTGTTATTCAGTCATTTTTCAGTCACATCTGACTCTTCATGACCTCATTTGGGGTTTTCTTGGCAAATATACTAGAGTTTTTGCCATTTCCATCTCCAGTTCATTTTACAGATGAGGAAACTGAGGCAAGCAGGGTCAAATGACTTGCTCAGGGTCATAAATGCATGAGGCCTGATTTGAACTTAGGAAGATGAGTCTTCCTGACTCCAGGCCTGGTACTCTATCCACTGTGCCATGTAGCTGCCCTTTCCTACTTTACCTCATCAATAATCAGAAGGGTCCTCATCCTATTATACAGGAAGAAGACCCATATCAGAATTAGGCCAGGTTTACATTTCCTTTAACTCACACTGCTGATTAGTCCATTCTTTGACTTTCTCCCCTTCCCACTTTTTAGCAGACTCTATTGAAAGTATTTGATGTTTTTTCATAATCAAGATGGCAATAGCAGTGTGGTAGAGTGGAAAGAGTCCTGGTCCTATAGTTGGAAGACAGAGGTTCAAGTCTTCTCTCTTAGGTTTATTACTTATGTGACTAAGGTCTTTGGTTCTCCATTTCCTCATCTATAAAATGAAGGAATTGGGTCAGAAGGCCTCTGAGTTCCCTTCAGGCTCACAACCTATGATCCTATATTTTATCCTCCCTTATAATTATTCACTTCTCATGTTTCTTTAGTTTCTCAACAAATATACCATGCTTCCTATGTAGACATCCTGCATAAATATCGGTACATAATATACAATGAATTTCCATCGGGGGCAATGGAAACACTTGACTGCCCATCAGTCTTGCTTGTAAGAGGTTCAATTGGCCAACATTACCCACAAGTGTCCTCACTTGACTCTTCCTACAAACCCCATAATCCTCTCTCCTTGATATTTTAGAACTTTCTAACCCGTGTGGCAAGAACAGCAAGAAAGGAAAAGAAAATGGAGACAAAATACAGAGACAGCCAATCAGTCAGTACGGGTCCCCCCCCCAACCCTATCCACATACAATCAGCTCCAGCTGTAGTCCAATTAAACTTAATCTAGTCACATGCTCATGTGCTCCTCAGAAATTAGAGGAAATCAATTCAAATGCTAATGAGAAAGTCCATAATTTATTATCTGCTGAGGAATGCATGTTACATTAATTTTAACTGTAAACAATTATTTTTATTGCAAGATTAATTACCCTATCTTATACAACTTCCTTTTTTCATATTCTTTTAAGGAATTAGTTTTCAGTTGCTGTTTTGTGCCTCTGTCACAGTTCTTTAGCTTGAGAAAAGTATAATTAATTTAGGGATGCTGCAAATGTTGTTTTCTATTCTTCTGCCAAGAGAAAGTGGAATAAATGGCCAGGTCAAACCCAGAGAAAAATGGCTGAAGTGTTTGGCCAGAATGAAAAGGCATTAAATCTGGGGATGAAGAAAGACTAAGAAAACACTGGCTAATATTGGTCAGCCCTGACCGCAATACTTTCCGATGGCTCTGCATACTGACATCTGTTCTCATTCTGTACCACACCCTATCCTACCCGGTTCTCTGAAGCCAACAAGAACTCCATGTACGGAGTGAAAACCTCTGCACACAAGGGAGGCACTAATCATTTCTACTTGAGAATAACCAAAAACTGGACTTCTCCCCAGGACATGCTAAGTGGGGTACTTCCTTTTAAGTAAAATGATTCTCTTTCTTTTGAGTAATGAGAACCTAAAACATATTCCCTTTCAGAAGGATGCTCACTCAGGCTATGCCCCCCACCGATTTCTACTCCCTAGGTGAAGTACTGCTCCACACCGCAGCTGGTGGAAAGATAATTAGTCTTAAACCAATCACTTTTCAATAGGAAGAAAGCCCTTCCAACTAGATCAATAATAGCACTACGGCCTGGAGAGGGTTTTCTTTTTTAAACCCTTTATTTTGAGCTTACCTTAGTACAAATTAAAAGTGCACATTTCTTAATTGAACATAAATGATACTACAGCTTAAGTGAAACATTTATGAAATAATGAAACACACCCTCCCACTTCTTTGAGACTTTCTTAGTTTGAACTTCCAGCCAAAGCAACTGCTAGGCATTGATTAAAATGAAATAGGTCCCAATTAAATCAATGAGACTAGTAGTTGATTTCAATGGGAGAGTGGCCAGAAAATGGATAATAGAATTGGGCCCAGAAAAGACTCATCTGCTAATTACTTATAAAAGTTTAGGCTTAGAGGGAAATAAGCACTTAACTTAAGAGAGGAAATAAAGTAGGAAGTGATTGTGGCAAAGGCCATAGAAAAGGACTATGCTCTAAGGATCAAGGATGATTTTCTGTCACACAGACTAACCACCCAGATGGTCCTGATATATTTCTATCCATCTTCCCCTTTAGAACTGTGTGACAGGAAATATTTCGACATACAGAATATCAGCTGGGATATAGTGGAAAGGATAGGGGAGGATTTTTCATTGAGCTGCATTCATTCAGCTCAGCCAATGAATATTTATTAAGTACCTACTGTATACCAGGCACTGCCCTAAGTCCTGGAGATTTTTGACCACATCTATGAGTTCATTCCCATAGGGAGCTTTTGGTGGGGAACTTTCCCCCATTAATGTAGATCAGAACCTGTTCAGCAATTTAGAGGCCACTGACAAATTAAGTAGTTTGAGCAGGTCTCATAAAATCAGGGTCAGGATTTCTCTTGCCAGGTTGCCTCTCTGGAGGTACTAATGAAAGAGTCCCTGCCCTCAAGCAACTTGTATTCTATTAGAGGAAGGCAACACATGTACAGATAAGTAAACGGAAAATATATGCAAAGTACACAGATGAGCAATTTGAGGATGTGGGGAGAAATGGCATCCCCATGGAAGCATCAGAATAATTCTCATATAGAAGGTGGCACAACTTAAACCATGAGAGGAAAGAGAATGCTGCATACAGGAAGCACTAGGTAGAACAATTTGGAGGGAAACGTGAAGAGTGTGTGTTGAACACACACTTGCCAGGTGATGTTAGCTCTCTGCTGTAAATACAAGGAAAGCAGAGATTTCTCTTCTTTATTTCCCATTTTCTCAGGTTCCTTCTTTGTGGACTTCAACACACCTCTACCAAGCATACACATGCAACTTCTCAAGGCAATGAACTCCACAGAGCTCCATAGACCGTGAAGTGTTTGGAAGGGATAGGTCTTAGTGATATGGGTTACCACCTGGTTTTAATTTGACTGTCATGTGTCATACAGGCAGGCTTAGAAAACTAAATCTAAGTTCTACTCTAAACCTATGGGAAATGGTGGCTAATTTATTTTAGCAACAAATGCTTCAAGTCCTTGCTTTTTCTTCCACTTTCTCAGTTTAATAAAATAAGATGCCACATGTCAAGTTAATATTGCAGGGAATAATTTCAACCACACAAAGCCATTTAAATCACTTGCAAATTTGCCACAAAGCAAAGATCTGTCACCAAGTATTAGGATTAGCTAGCCCTAGAAATCCCCACATCCATAGCCAAGCTAGTAGAGTAAGCACACAAGAAGAAGACCCGGAAACATGTCCAAGCTTTGCAATGATCTCTCCAGGTCAGCACACATCACGGCTCAACAGCTCCTTGAATTACTCAGGGCCTAGTTCTAAATTCTTTCAGTTCTTCTGATCAGAGTGGAAAGTAACCTTGTCATATGCAGAGCCCATAAAATGCTTCCTAATTGGTTCAGCTTTATTTCTCTGCAAAACCCTATGGTCACACAAAATAAATAGAACAAGGTCTGTATTCATCTATAAATTCCATTTGGTAGAAAGTTATGCTATATGGGAGTCCACTGCTTCAGTAACAGCCTCACGACTAGGACGGTCATTAGGCCCAGGGTCACTTTTTGAGGGCTCTCCTGACCTCAGACTCTGTTTTCACCCTAGGTCTATTTCCTTGTGATAAGTATATTCAGTGGGTCACTTTCCAAAGTACTTGCGATTACTGATCATCCCTGCCCTGCTATCCATTGCAAGTACTATTTCACATACACATTTAATCCAAAAAGCTTAAAAGTGATTAATTTTCCCCTGTGAAAACCTGGATGTCCTTTGTGTTCAAAATTAAGGATTTTTTGGAAAACTTAGTAACTTCTGAATATGATGAATGAACAGGAGGAATGCCATCTGCAAATGCTTATAAAATTCTGCTACTTTATATCTCTGTCCTATCCCCCAACATCCACTTTCTCCCCAACCCCAGACACCAAAAACCCACTCTCTGAAGAGGAGTTTCTTTTAAAATATAACATTATACGAATGTCTTACTGTGGTTCCGATGGTTCAGATTCTGATGGGAATGGGAATAGAAAGGGATGAGAAAAATATTGATATGCCATACGAAGTACCCAGGTCAAGATGTTTCTCTGCCTACTAGGAAGCGGTGAACTCTAGAAATCTCACCAGAAAAAAAAAATCTTCTATCTGACAATTTCCAGCCGAGAATTTCAAAACTTGAAAGTGTCCTGGTTTGGATCTGATCCAAGTAGGCATCCAAATTCATGGCCTGACCACTAGCAATATTTGAACTTCAAGGATTTTCATGAGCCTGTGTTTTGCCATCAGTTCCTAGTCAATCCATTTTCTTCCCCTGACCTTCAACCTGCTCTGTAAAAATTACCTGGAACTCTATAGATTTTACCTGAAATAATTTGAAGCCCTGGGAATAATGGATACTTTGAGGGCAGGAATGATTAACTGCTGCCTTGTGTCAAAATAACATCATAACACTAGGAACCATAGTGGTGTTGGGGTTTTTAAGGTCATAGAATAATAGATCTTAGATCTTAGAGAGATCACAGAAATTCTCAACCAATTCCTTTATTTTTTACAATGGAAACTGAGTTCCAGAGAGCTACATTATTTTTCCCAAGTTACACAGCCAATTAGTGCTAGTGTAGGACTTGAGTTGACTCTTTTTCTGGTGGCAGGGGAGCAGCAATCAGGGTCAAGTGACTTGCCCAGGGTCACACAGCTAGTAAGTGTCGAGAGTCTGAGGCCAGATTCGAACTCAGGTCCTCCTGACTCCAGGGCCAGTGCTCTATCCATTGCACCACTTAGCTGCCCCTTTTGGTCTGAGTTTTTAAAAATTCTTCTCCTCATCCAAATGGAAATCTAAAGACAAGGCAAGAGGCAGAACTCTTATTGTCATCATTCAACTCAAGAAAAAGACCATGTTTTCCATGTGAATATGTGCCACTGCCTAAATGTGATGATCAGATTTCCTTTGGCAATAAAAACTGAGTTTCTACTTTAGTTGGTGAAAACAAAATGCCGAGTGTCCAAGTACACAAGATTCATTTCCGAAGAAAACACTCTCTTTTCCACTTTTCATTCCCCCAAATCTTGACTGGTATTATAACATTCAAAATGTGCTGTCTTCCTTTCAGAGCATGGTGTATTTCTCAATCCGTATTCTGAGAGAGAATTTAACTCTTGTCTACATATTTTAAAAAAAAAAAGGAGAAGGTAACAGATTGTGAAGGATTGATTACTAAAGCAAAAAATCAATCTGAGAGCGTTGATGATTTAACCAGCCACAAAGGCACAGAAATGTATGAGAAAAGCCATGATTGATTTTTAACTTTGTAATCCTTCCCTCCCCATCTATTATCCTGTATGTATCATATTAGCCATCATTATGACTAAGACAAGATAGGACTTTGACAGCTTCCTGACATAATGTGACAGTAAATGGAATCAGCTTGTACACAAAGGCTTTTACCTGGTTATTAATAGTGTTCTCCATGGGCCATGGACTGGATTGCTATTAAATAACTCCACTGGCTGTTTGAAGCCACTGCAACTTGATATCAATCCAAGAAGTGACTCCTCCAGGCAGGTAGTCTTCCAAACAAAGCTTAAGCCACATGGCCTGATAAACAGCTTGAGTACTGTTCCTGAATGTCCATCCCTTTAAGGGGGTCATAAAAGACCTGTGAGACCTTGTGAACACTGGGACATAACAGAAAAGATCCCAACCCACCCATAGCCAGTAAGAACCTTCATGTTCAAAAGCATAAAAATTATCACAAGGGCAGCTATACTATTTTTTCCCCTCCTTTTCCCAATTATAGGAATCCGAAGTTGATCATAATATGTGGTTCATTTACATACCAACTTAGAGTGTACTTTATTCATATTATCTCATTGAAGCCTCCAAAAAACCCTTGTGAGGTAAGTATTACAGACAGCATTATTTCTACTTTACCAATGAGAAAACTAAGGTTCAGAAAGACGAAATGTCTTGCTTACAGTTACCCACTAGCAAGTATCAGAGGTGGAATTTGAACCCAGGGATACCTTTTTCTTATTTTTCATTCCTTTCCACCATGCCACATTGCTTCTCAGCTAATAGGGTAATAATTGCTATAGAAAATAGATGTCTAGATATAAGGTCATTTGTTATGACTTTTGCATTCATGATTCATCCATAAATTAGTTGAAATACTTAATTCTTCAACAATACTAGTCCAGCCATGAGCTTTCCAAATATTGCTTTATTAATGCCATAAGAAAATTGGTGGTAAAACCAAGGAATCACAGAACAGAAAAGTTAAAAGGCTTGCTTTAGACCATAATGAAATTTTTTAGAGATCTTAAGAGGAAAATTCAGGCCTTCCCTCCAAGTCTACCAATCTCAGCCCTCATCTTTTTCTTTTTACTTTTCATCCCCCAAAATCAAGCACAAATTGCTTTAATGCCACTTATTCTCATTCTATTGATTATACAAAAGAACTGTCATTACCTTACTGATCTAGTATATTTCCCTTCTCTTTTGGCTTCTTTCTGACCTCACAATTGCAAAGATAGTAGTGCCATCCCTCACTACTGAGAGATAAAGAGAGGGTAGTTGTGCTATCTCCTTGGGAAGCAATCATGCACCTTTCCTTTTGAATACGAAATATGGAAAATACTCAACAATCATTAGAATCATGATTTAAATTCTGGAGTTCTTAAGTTCTACCACCACATTATGGAATTTCTTGTCATGTGTTTAGGGCCTATTATGGCAAAAGCTATTGAATCAACATACTAACTAGAGTCAATGAACAATGTGACGGAAGAAGCCTCCAAAAACCCAATAAGAAAACCAACATTTTCTCTTTGGTACCCTATTTTCTCTTCCTGAAGGATTAGAGACTTCTCTAAATACGAGGACAGCCAACTTGTTGCAGTAAATTCTCCGACTTTGCGGATATATCATGGCCTGGCACATCTACCGAGCAGGTACATACTGACCTCACAAAATTGATGTGAAGACCAGATGAGATAACATATGTAAAGAACAATGTAAATACAAACATTGCACTGAACCAGAAATCTCTTCTGGCCTTCAACCAAAAGCTGCGTGATCATGTGCAAGGCCACCTTAGGGATACACATCCACGTTGAAGCAAGCCCTAGAATACTCTGGTACCCGAACAGTCTCCATGATGCTTTCTTCTACAGGATACAGAACAGACTTCCTACAGCATCTCTACAAGGGAAAAGATAGTATCAGAACCCAGTCTATAAGCAGCCCAAGTCTGGGGCCACAGATAAAATAACCGTATGGCCCAGGGTATTTCTGAGAAGATGCACACTAAGTCCAAGGGTGAGCTGTAGAACTCCACTGAATTTTAATCCTTCATTTGCCAGATTATAAACGACTGGACTATTTTTGTGCCTCCTTGGGGGGTGACCAAGTGCTGCAAAATTGCTCCGGATGCATGGCATACTTTGCAGCGACATTTACAGCATGGCTATTATTAATAACATAAATTATAGTAATAATAAACATTTATATGCACATTGCAGGGAATCTTCTCTTATTTAATACTATGAGTGAGGAAATTCTGCCATTTTCCTAAGCCTGCTACATACAAATTCAACAATTATTAAGGGTAGTGTTCTGCCTAAATTTCCAAGCAGAGACATGACCAACCTATACAAAATGTCAGATTTTTACAGCTAGAGCCCTGCACTTTCTGGAGAAATGACCAAGGGATCATCTATGAACACAGTCAGGGAGTCACCCTTCTTTTCCTTGTATCTTTCTAGTGCCTGCTGTACTGCCCTACATGTCATTACAAACAGGGCCATGGATCCCCCTTCTGACCTGCTGCTGTGTAAACTCCATTAACACAGACACAGACAACCAGATTAATGAAGGAAAGCAATTTATTGAACTGATATTTGGTGTAGATGCCATTAGCACCGCCAGTTGTGAAGCCACAGCTTCAGAGTTAGATATGGTCTTTCCCAGGAGAGCAAAGGAAATCATTTAGACATTTCTCCTTGCTGGGTCTTTAGGTGTCATGGCTCTATAAACTGCTGAAAAATGGACATTGAGGCCATCATGGGTCTTGAAGAATCATAGAATGTCAGAAGAGAGAGGAACCCTAGAGGTCATTTAATCCAATCTGACTCTAAGCAAAAACACTATTGACACCCACCTAAAAACTGGTTTTTCTGTCTGCACTTAAAGATGTCAACTGATAAAGGACTGGCAACCTCCTGAGGTAGCCCATTGTACTTTTATACAGTTGAAATTGTTAGGAAGTTTTTAACTTTTATTGTGACAGAATTTGACTTAACTGTAATTTTCACTTACTAATCCTACTCTTGCCCTCGAAGGAAAAATAGAACAAATTTAATCAGCAGAGGGAAAGGTTACTACTGGCTCTGAGAATCGGGAAAACCTTCACAGAGAAGGTGGAATCTGAGCTAGAGGTGAGTTAAGAATTAGAAAAACATAGTAGGGATGAGCTCTTGGCTTTGCCTTCTGAAGCTAATCAAAACAAGTTTATGCCTCTTCCACACAGAGGCTCCTCAAATACTTGAAAAGAATTATTATGTCCCATTAAGTCTTTATTCTTCCAGTTAAATATCTCCACTTCTTTTAAAATATTGTGGTATCATGATTTTGAATCCCTTTACCATACTGGTGTCCTCCTCTGTATTTCCACCAGCATTTCAATGTCATCACTAAAATGTGATGCTCAGAACTGAACACAATACCATAGATGTGGGCTTACCAGGTATCAATCACACCTCTCATTCTGAATACTATGCTCCTGTCAATGTATGTTATATACTTTTGGAATGTCATATTACACTTTTGATTCATCTTGAGCTTGTCAGATATTACAACCCCTAGGTCTCTCTTACATAAAATGTCATCTGGCCATATCATCTTCTTCCCATATTTGGGCAATTGACATTTTCACCCACTGAAGGATTTTACATTTATTCTTACTAACTCATAGCCTAATATATATAGTCCATTGTTCTAGTCTGTTGAGATTTTTTTGATACCACTTTGATAAGCCAATATGTTAGCTATCCCTCCCAGACTATGGTGTCCAAAATTTAATAAATCAGCATCTTTGCCTTTACCCAAGTCATTGATAAAAATATTGAGAAGTTCAGGGCCAAAGGCAAACCCCTGAGTTACTCCACAAAACATGTTTCTTAAGATTGAGATCAATCCATTAACCTCCACTCTTTGGATCTAGTTATTCAATTAGTTCTAAATCCCCTGAACAAGACTATCTTCTAGCCCAGGGAGACCACAGGTGGCCTTCGGTGTGGCCTTTTGACTGAGTCCAAGTTTTACAGAACAAATCCTTTTATTGAGGGGATTTGTTCTGTGAAGTTTGAATTTAGTCAAGAGCAGTACCTGAGGACGTACATATGGCCTTGAGACTGTATATTCCCTATCCCTGTTATCTCTTGCTATTTTATTTATAAGAATACATTGACAGATTTTTATCAAATGCCTTACCATAATCCAGGTATACTTTGTCTATAGTATTCCTCTGGTCTATCAATAAAGTAATACTATCACAAAAGGAAATGAGGGTAGGTTGGCATGACTTGTTATGGATGAACCCATACTGGCTCAAAGTAATCATCACATTCTGTCTAAGCACTTATAAGTTATCACTTTAAAAAGGCATTCTAGAATTTTACAAAGAGTTGAAGTCAAGCTAATCACAGGATAGTATGAAGATTTCACTTGCTTTTCATTTTTTTTTTAAATCAAGATGACATTTCCTCTTCTCTGGCATTACAGCAACTTTCCTACTCTGTGAAATTTCAACAACTACAACAGTGGTTGAGCAGTCAACACCCATAAATTACTTTTGTTCTCTGAGTTGTTTGTCCAGACATGTTGGCTTTAAAACATCGGAAGTAACTAGTTGCTTTGTGACCATCTTCTCATTTGGTATTTTAATTCCTTGTTAGCTGATTTTCTGTTATACTTGCCAGACTAAATACCATTCTACTTGGTAAAGAACACAGAACTAAAATGAAATTTGAATAGTTTTTGCCTTCTTTCCATTATCAATTATCATCATATGGTCTGCCCTAAATACCCTTTTCAATGATCATCTGCCTTCTTTGACTTTCCTATTGTCCCCAACATATAATTTTTTAAAAGTCCTTTTATTTTCAACTCAATTAAACAAGCATTTATTAAGTACCTACTATGTACATGGCATTATAGTAGGTGCTAGAGATACAAAGATAGAAGTCAAACCTTCCCTGCTGTCAAGAAGCTTACGGTGAGGGATATAACATGTTCACAGATAGTAAATGCAAAGTCATTTCATGGGGAAGCATTGGGAGATCAGGAAGGGCTGGTATCACCTGAACCAAGGATTAAAGGAAGCTATGGATTCATAGAGTTGGGAGGGGAAATCTGCACAAAAGCTCAGAAACAAGTAATGAGATGTTACTGATGAGTAATTATAAGTTTGCCTGATCATGGACCGCATGAAGTGCAATGAAATGAGGGGGGAAATCCCTAGAAACATGGGTTGGAGCTAAATTGAAAAGGGCTCTTGTATCTTAACCCAAAGGCAATAGAGAGCTACTGAAAATCCTTTAGTGAAGGATTAACATAGGCCTGTGCTTCAGTAGAATTATTTTGGCAAAACCTATGTGGAAAATCAGAAAGGCAGAGATAGCAAGCAGGGAAGCCAATCATGTTATTGCAATAGTTAAAGTCAGAGGTGACAAGGGGCCTCCATTTGGATGGTGACTGTGTAAGTGGAACAAGAGGGAATGGATGTGAAAAATGCAGCAATAGAATCAGAAAGACCTGAAAACTGGCTATGAAGGGCAAGGCTTGCAATGACAAAGTTAACCAATCTAGGTAACTGGACAGAAATAGGAAATTTGGGTTAGGGGGCAGCTAGATGGAGCAGTGGATAGAGCTCTTGCCTTGGAGTTAGGAGGACTTGAGTTCAAATCCGGCCTCAGACACTTGACACTTACTTGCTGTGTGACCCTGGGCAAGTCACTTAATGCCGATTGCCTCACCAAAAAAAAAAAAAAAAAAAAGGAAATTTGGGTTAGGAGGGAATGTAGCATCAGGGCAAGTATTTGTAACTTGGGGCCCGCAGATCCCTGTCTATGGAGAGATTCTAGGGGGTCTGTAAACTTGGATGGAAAAAATGACATCTTTCTTTTCACAGATTTACTTTGTAATTCTTTGTATTTTATTTTGTGTATTTAAAAACTTTATTCTGAGAAGAGCTTTCTATAGGTTTTACCAGACTAAAAGTTCATGAGACCCCCCAAAAAAAGGTTAAGAATCTCTGATTCAGGGAAAGATAATGAGTTCCACTTTTAGAGATCATAGATATAAAACTAGAAAGAACCTACAGTTTGAGACGACTGTGGAACAACCAGGTGAAGATGTCTAGAAAGCATTTGGTTATATGAGATGCGGCTTAGGGCAGCTTGGAGGGCTATATATGCTTAGGAGTTAATAGTAGAGAAATGATCATTGAGCCCAAGGGAACTGATTAGATCACCATGATAAAAGAGAGAGGGGCAGAGCACTGAGGTTTACCTATGCTTACGGGGTGTGGGACTTCAGATGATTCCATGAAGGACATAGAGAAGGAATGGTCAGGCAGATAGGAGGAGAACCAGGAGAAAGCAGTGTCACAAAAGCTAAGAAAAGGGAAACAAGAGGGGGAAATGATTGATGGTGTCAAAAGGTGTAAAGAATCAGGAAGGAAGAGAACTGAGGAAAAAAAAGCCATTGCATTTAGCAGTTAAAAGATCATTGGTAACCTTGGAGGCAGCCGTTCCTGTCATTTGATAGAACTGGAAGCCAGATTGAGAGTTAAGAAGTAATTTTGGGAAGTGAGAAAAAGGAGGTAACAGTATAATGACCTTTTCTAGGAGTATGGCTGTGTGAGAGTTGGGGGAAATATTCATCAATAGCTTGACAGGAAAAAAGAGCCAAAATGAAAGGAATTTTTCTTGTTGGATTTTTTTTTCAGGATGAGAGAAACTTGGGTCCATTTGTAGGCAGCAGGAAAGGAACTAATATATAAGGAGAGCAATCATCACCTGTCTCAATTTGTGCTGCTTTTGAAAACATCCCAAACCTTTGTAAGCAGACTTCCCCTATAGAATTTTAGTTCATAGGATCCTATCTAATCTTTCTTTGAACTCTTTGAAGTCCTCTCTCCCAAAATCAAAAATGCCCTTTGAACTATGCCATTTTCCTTCTCTTAATCAATCACAAATTCTCATATAGTATGGTAACTTCCCTCTAAGGCTCCAATCATTTTTACTTTGGCAATCAATTCTTCCTACTTGTTAAAATTAGGACCAGAATAGTAGTACCCTTAATCACTTCCTTTACCTTTAAGAATGACTATAGATCAAAGCAAGTCAGGAATTTTTCAGCTGCTCTGACTTTGCCAGAAAGAAAGTCTCAAAAGATGTTCAGATTGTTAAGTCCCCCATCACTACTAAAATAAAATCTATATTCATACACTTCCCAAATTCTGTAGCATATTCTCACCATAATATCATTGTTTCTCTCTTCATTGGTCCTCATCCAGATGTTTTCCTCAATGATCCCACCCTCTAGTTTGTAGATTTTTTTTAATCTACAGGAGCATATCTCCCCACCAGTGTTTCTCCCCCAAATTATCAGGTGTATCACTTAGCCAGAATCAATTAGCTTTCAAAAAATGATTAGTTACAAAAGTATTGTAAGATTACTATACTAAACTATAATAAGAACCGTTAATACAAAACATCCTCCCAAATTGGGGGCACACTGTCCCACAATTACTCATAGAATCGAGGATAATTCATCTCAAGCTTAGAGCACTTTTGGAAAATTGGGTAACCCATAGCTACTGGAAGTCTTTTAGCTAAAGTTCTCGAGCTCTTTCCCTTAGTATCGTATAGCTTCTGCAGGGTTTCTTACAGAGTCCTGAAGGTGCCTTTACCCAGTGTTTCTAGTTTGTCCTCAGTCTCCAATGCAGACTCTGCCACCAGTGATCACTTTCCCATGAACACTGATTGGACACCGATGAGAAGTTCAAATGATCAACCTTCAGAAGTTCACGAAATCTTCCTTTGGTTAGGGGGGGAAAGGGAGAGGAGATAAAGCTTTCCTGATTTCTTCATTCAACCACTCCTTCCTTAGGTGATGTGATTTCCAGCCCCTTTAGTTTACTGGATTCCCTTCCCTGACAAATTTCAATTCTTTAATGTCTGATTCAAAATGTGGCACCCATAGTAAAACACACCAATGATGATCTGACCAGCACAAAGTACAGCGGGATAATTTTTTCCCTTGTTCTAGACACTCTTTTTCTAGATTTACGATGTATTCTTTTTTTTAATGACCATGACAAACTGTTTAATCACATTAAGTCAACTAAAACTCCCAGGTTGTTTTCTCATCTGTTGATGTCAGGTTTCCCCCATCTTTTACTTGTACAGTTAATTTTTGTTTTGTTTTGTTTTACTTAATTGTACTATTTAATAATGGCTAACATTGATACAGAGCCTTAAAGTTCACAAAGCACATCTGATCCTCAGAATAACCCTATGACATAAATATCATGGATATTATAATCCTCATTTTATGGATAAGAAACTGAGGCTTAGAAATATTGAGTCACATAGCTAATAAATGCCAGAAACAGGATTCAAACCCTGGGCTCTCCTGTCTCCAAGTCCAGCACTCAATCCACTTCACCAGAAATTTCTGGTTGGTGGTATGGGGATCCCTTGGGGGTTCACAGCATGGTCTAAGGGATTTGTGCTAAAATTCTCTAATGGTACCTTAAGTAGTAAATAATTGCCTAATTATGTTATGTTTTATATATATATATATACACACATATATAGTTATGCTATAACTATGTTTTTTTTTCCTCTGTGACAACAAGAATATGCATACTTGAAACATTTTAGGCTTGTTTCTGAGGTGATTCTAAACCATCATGGACTTTTGGGGGCGAAAGTTGTTATTGTAGTTGTTATAAGCACTTAATTAATAAATCTAACTGAATATCATGAATGCTACATTAAATTATCCCAGGAGTTTACAACACATTTGTTATCATTGTTGAAAGGGGTTGATGGAACAAAAAAAGTTGGGAACCACTGCACTACACCCATTTATTCCTGCTAAATTTCAGCTTGTTTGTTTCACAACATTGCTCATTTTGAAATCTTGGTTTTGTTATCCAGTATGCTAACTATCCAACATAATCACTACCCCTCCTAGTGTGGTGTCACCTTCAGATTTAAAAAACATTCTTTACCCATCTTTACCCAAGCTATTGATAAAAATGATAAAAGATGCATATCAAGACAGACCCTCATGTCAAATAACTAAAGACATTTAAAAGTTTAAGAACCATTCTTCTAACTCATCCATCATCATTGTCATCATCATCATCACCACAAAAAAAACCATCTATTTGTCAAATTCTAACCTGTGCATGGTACTCTACAAGGTGGTCCAAGGCCCTCTGGGGGTTCACAACACTTCAAACGGACAACATCAGTGAAGCCACATACAAAGGATGCACAATTAGTCAACCAACAAACATGTGTTAAATACCTACTATGTTCCAGGCCCTGTGGATTCAAATATTAAAAAACATTAAATAATCCCAACTGTAAAAGAGCTTACATTCAACCAGAGGTGATATGTACATATATATAAGTATATGTAGAAAATATACAGATTAAAATAAATACAAGGTAGTTTTTATACAAGGGAGCTAGGAATGAACCCCAGTTATAGGGATCAGGAGAAGCTTCATGTTGAAGAAAGTGCATGAACTGAGTCTCCAAACCATGTCACTTACACCCAATCTTCTTCTCCCTCCCACCTGAACTCCAGCCTCTGGGACCTGGGCTCTGACAGGTGAGTTTTACCTTATCCTGCCTAGATGAGGTCACCACACCACTTGCTTCCTGGCTAGGTCTAGCCCTCTAGCCCTTTCCCTTTCCTGCTTTAGCTCCCCCGTATCTGCCTTCTTGCCTTATGAGACTACAAGCTATCTCATTTTTATATTTATATCTGCACAACTTAGTATAGCGCTTGGAGCATAGAAGGCATTTAATAAATGCTTTTACATCCTTCCATTTGTTCTGTGAGGCTGAGAGTGAGGAGAGAAAACATTCCAGGAATAGAGGATAGTCAATGTAAAGCCATAAAGATGGGAGATGGAGGGTCATGTGGGAGGCATAGAGAGGAATAGAAAATCTAGAAAGAGAGTGTCTAGAACAAGGAAAATAATTATCCCGCTGTACTTTGTGCTGGTCAGATCATCTTCGGTGTGTTTTACTATGGTTACCACATTTTGAACTAGACATTGAAGAACTGAAATAGGTCAATTTAGGGGGACTATGGAGAATAGAAAGGGTATTAAGGTAAAATGTGACTGGAAAGACAGTTAAAGAAATCTGGTTACAAAAGACTTTAAAATCCAAGCAAAAGTAGGCTGTTGTGGTGGTGGTGGGAGGGGGGGGGTGGTTGTTTGGTTGGTTGGTTGGTTTTATCCTTATAAACAATAAGGTATCACTGGAATTTGTTGAGCTGAATGGTAACATACCCAGATATGGACTTAAGGAAAATAACTTTAGCAATTATAAGAGGATGAATTGGAGTGGAGACTTGAAGCAATTAGGAGGCACTATCCTGTGTCCTAATAATACACAATAGTGTAGGTGAAAGGTGATGAGGGCCTAAACAAAGATGGTGGTTTGTGAGTAGAGATTAAATGTGAGAGGTATTTCAAGGATAGGAGCAACCAATTTGGCAAATGAATGGATGGAATGGAAGGGAAAGTGAGTAGTAAAGAATGACATTCAGGTTACAAACCTGTGAGCCTGGAAAAATGGTGGGAGCCTTTGACAGAAACAGGAAAATTAAAGAAGTGTAAGTTTAGAGGAAAGATAACAACTTCTACTTTGGATATGTTAAGTTTGAGATGTCTCTGAGACATCTAGCCTGAAATGTCCAGTAAGCAGCTGGTGATGTGGCACTGAAGGTAAGGAGAGAGTTGGGGGCTGAAAATATAGATCTGTGAGGCATCTGCATAAAGATGATTAAACATCTGGGAGCTGGTGCAGTCACCAAAAGAGCATTGAGGAAGAAGACAAGAGAATCCAAGACAGAGCCTTGGGGAAAACCATAGTTAGAAGTGATATAGCTAATGACTCCGCAAAGGATATTGAGAAAGAATTGACAAGACAGATAGGAGAAGAACCAGAAGAAAGTTCTCTACACTTCCTAGAGTGGAGATTAGACCCCTCCAGAATACTTTTTAATGTACGGAGATAACCAAAAGTTTGCTACACATACATATGAATAAGTATATACCAAATATATAAGATATATATTATACAGGCCATATATAATATGATATTACTCACACTTAATTCGCTCAGAAAACAGAATTGGGAAAGGTTTAGTGACATTTATTACATTCCCTAAGCTTTACCTATAATCTACTAATGTTCATTGCATTTAGTGGATAGAGTGTTAGATTTGGAGTCAAGAAGACCAGAGTTCAGAGGTACCTAGATAGCGCAGTGGATAGAGCACTGGCCCTGGACTCAGGTGGACCTGAATTCAAATACAGTCTCAGACACATAACACTTACTAGCTGTGTGACTCTGGGCAAGTCACTTAACCCCAACTGCCTCACGAAGAAGAAGAAGAAGAAGAAGAAGAAGAAGAAGAAGAAGAAGAAGATGAAGAAGAAGAAGAAGAAGAAGATGAAGAAGAAGACTAGAGTTCAAATCTGACCTCAGACACTTACTAGCTGTGTAACTCTGGACAAGTTGCTTAACCTCTCTCTGCCTCAGTTTCCTCAACTGTAAACTGGGAATAATAATAGCACCAACCTTCCAGGGTGCTTCTGAGGATCAAATGGGGTAATATTTGCAAAGTGCTTAGCACAGTGCTTGGCACTTGATTAATGCTTGTTCCTTTCCCTCCATTTCCCCTTCTTTGTCTTTATATTATATAAAGCCATGCCAGGTATCTCACCACAATTTAGCACTGGAGAGACATCATGGGTCAGTGGCATGAACACTCAGCTTGGAGTCCAAAGATCTGTCTTTCCATCCCAGCTCTGTCATTTTTTAGAGGTACGGCTCTGGACAAGTCACTACATTTCTCTGGGCCACAGTTTGATCATATGTGGATATTAATCAAATGAAGATAAACTAGTATTTGCACTACCTACCTCACAAGTTTCTGCAAAGAACAAATTAGACAATGTATCAGGGGACCCTTTCTTTTTTTTCTTTGTTTTTGATACATATTACTGATGATCCTTGTCTTCATATCACAGTCATTTCAATACCTCTCCCTTGAAACAAAGAAAAATAATTAAGCAAAAATAACCAAATTGCACAATGTCTACCATATTTCCCCCTAGCAATTCTGACCTCTCTGATGTGAGGATGGAGCTATGGTATGATCTATTATCCATTCTCCAGAACCTTTACTGGTTTGTCAAGTTACTCAGAGTTCAACTTCTCTCTAGTGATCATTTCACTCACTGTTATAGTGATTGCGAGCATGTTTCTCTTGGTTCTGTTTAGTTTGCTCTGCATCAATTCATACAAACTTTCTCATGTTTCTCTGAATTTGGAAAGCTCTTTGGAAGCCTAAAGCGTTCTGTGAATATCAGCTATATCATCAAACCAAGCAGGAAAAAAGACACGGAGCGTCATTGAAGTTTAAGTCCACCCTCAGATGAACCCCACATCAATGCACACCTGATTAAAGAGTGTCCCCTTTTTCTTAAAGCTTTCAAGCATAATGATGCAAATCCATTTTAAAAACGAATGTGTAAGTGAAGAAACACAACCCCTGAAATCTTTTCCTCCAAACTCCACCTCTCCTTCCTATGAGGTTGGCAGGAGTTGGAATCGCCATTCTTTTTCATTGTTGGCACCCTGTCCTCTTCCTGCTTTCCAGCCAGGAACAGGAAATACTGGAAACCTTTCCAGGAAGCCTGTTCTGGGGAGATTCGCAGCTCTGTTTGGCAGCACCAAGGAGTATGGACAACATAAGTACATCACCCTTATTTATAACTGGTTGGGTTTTGTTTTTTTTAAAAGACCCTTCGCTCCAAAGGCTCGCACCAGGAGCTGGAATTTTGACCATAGGAAATCTACCTCATGGATGAGTAGGAACTGAATTTGTATGGAGAACAGCCAACTCCCTGCAACTTTACGTGGGGGTACAATTTGTTTTTAGAGGACAAAAGACTTAACAGCTTAAATCCACCCCAAGGCCTGACTCTCTGCTAATTTGAAAAGTAGAACAGAAAAAGTAGCAGTATTGCAGAGGGAGGATCTTGCCTTGGCAAAGAACAGATATTGTGACCTAATTGAGCTTTTCCAGCTCTTTTTCTCTGTAACTTTTTGAAACTTCCATTTGGAATGCTAAGCTCTGGTGAGTGATTGGAATAAATGAATGTGTCAAAAAACACTAGGGTCTAATGCTTTACGTATTTAATTTTTTTTTCTGCTGCCATTTGACTTGAAGCACCTTCCTGATTTTATTATTCCAAATGCTTATAATGGATATTTTTATTCAAACATGATTTTGTCTTAGTAGAAACCCAAGTGTGAAATTAATCAATTGTTATCAGTATGAGAAATATTAGTGAGAGAGGAAGATAAAATGACCACAAAATATATGCTTTCCATACTACTACAACTCTGTGTATTATGCTGGTAAATATACCAGTATGTCTAGCAATATTACCCAATATCAGAAAATGATAAAATCATAAAGCTGCTGAAAGAAGAAATAAGAGAAATAAAATTAGTTAATCTATTTCTATATTATTACACAATTATTCCAGATAGTGCTGTATCACATTTATTCTTGTGCCTTCTCAGTTCAATGTAAAAACAAATTTCAAGAATAGCACTTTCATCTTTTCCCTCAATCAATCAACAGGTATTATCAAACCTTTATAGAACCAGGCACTTTGGTGGTGAAACCTTGAAAAAAGAAGTTTTGTGGGCCACTACCATAAGCTCTTTTCTTCATGACTTCCCAACTGGAAAAAGAATAATCCTGGGAGTCATGTAATAAAAGGGATATTTGAGTACTCCTAGCTATTTGAGTTCTAAGTTTTGTTCTGCTCCTACCTGTGTGATATTGGCTATCATTTGATGACTCTATGAACCTCCTCTTCCATTGGAGCTAGCTCCTAACTCTCACAAGACACTCCATCTCCTAACTCCTTGCGTTGGCACTGACTGTCCCCCACATCTGAAATTCTCCCTTTTCTCTTCTATATCTCCTGGTTTCCTCTGGCTTCCTCAGCTGAAGTTCTACCTTCTGAAACAAGCCTTTCCTGGTCCTTTTTTTTTTTTTTTTGGAGGACACACTTTTACATTTATTCTATAATATTAGCATTTTCTCCATCATTTTCTTAAGTCACTAGACAATCAAAACCTGGTCCTTCTTAATCTTATTGCCTTCCCTTTGTTGAATATCTCCAATTTATTCTCTATATCTTTTATTTGTACATAGCTGTTTCCATGTTGCCTTTCCCATTGGACTGAGCTGCTTGAGGGCAGGAACTTTCTTTTGCCTTTCTTTGCTCCAGTGCTTAGCACAGTGCCTGGCATATAGTAGGTGCTTAATAAGTGCTTGTTGACTGACTGTATTATTCATTCAGAGCTTCAATTAGAACTGGAAGAGATGTTAGAGGTCATCTAATCCAACCCCCTTATTTGATAAAGAAGAAAGCTGAGACGCCGAGAAGCTAAAAATTTGACCAAGATTGCACTCCTAATTAAGGGCAGAAGAAGAACTCAAACCTAGGTCTCCTTGATTCCTAGTACAATGCTATGATTACCGTACCACACTGCCCTGATACCGCTAACATCTTTGCTCATCCCGAAGCCTAGAAAGTCTTCTCCTCTCTGATTTCTTTGTACAAATCCTATACATCCTTTAAGGTCTATTTCCTCAAAGAAATCCTACATGATTACTCTTGACTCACATGGTTCTCCTTTGTGTTTGAACTCTTCTGGCACTCATAGATAGTCCATACCACACAGTTATTTTTTTTTGTTTTGATTTAATAGCTAATGATAATATCATTAGCTATTATATCAAAACAAAAATTATTATTAATATATTAATATATAAATGAATATATTATATAAAATGCATAATAATATTACATAATATAGAGCATCCTATGTGCCAGGCACTGTGCTAAGTACTTTACAAATATCCTTTCATTTGATCTTCACAACACTGGAAGGTAGGGCTGTTATTATCCTCATTTTACAGATGAGGAAACTGAGACAAACAGAGGTTAAAAGGCTTGCCTAGGGTCACACAGCCAGTGTGTAAAGATTTGTACCCAGATCTTTCAGGTTCTCTGTGTGCCTCAGCAGGCTGGCTCTTGTACCATGTGAAACACACAGATGTATTTCACCACACAGGTCTCCACTGAAAGTCATGCTCACCAGAGTGATTCATAGACACAGAAATTAGAACTAGATTATTATTCATGACATACAACACACAAAATGTCACGGTCACATTGATGTGTTACAGAGCAACAGACCCTATTCCACATGTGGCTTGGGACCTCAGGAGGCCTCCTGCCCCATGCTCTACGTATATTTTATTCAGAGGTTTCTCTCTACCCTTAGCCCTCAGCACATTGTCATTTCTGGAGGAACTCCAGCAGTTTCCTCCAAGCCGTTCATGGTCCTTCCCCCCAAGCCTGCATAGGCTTAACCCTAAGGATACTTTAAATAAACAAAATTAAATCATCTATGATTGGTGAGTGTTTTTATGCTATTTAATTACAAAATCATAGAATTTCAGAGTTGGAGGGATGCTCAGAGGCCATCTACTCTTCACCTCCTTGAACCTCTGGCCAACCTCAAGGCTTAGCTCCATGCCCCCTCCTTCAAAAGGCCTTTCCTGATCCCCCCATTTGTGAGTGCCCACCCTCCACTATCCTTCCAGCAACTTCCGTGTATTCATTTGCATAGATACTTATTTACATATCTATAAACATGATTCATCCCTCAGAGAGTAAGCAGAGGGTATCCTCTTTTTATATTTGCATGCCCATCGCAGAGCACAGTGCTTGTCCCATAGCAGAGAGAGCAATGGGCTGGACCTGTGATTTCAGTGATAGAATTCTCAGATGAAGTAACTCCCAATGCCGGTTGGCACCCTCTCTGGAACTGATTGTCCCAGAGAGTTGTTTAGAGCACAGACAAGTTAAGTTAAGTTGCCCAGGGTCACGCTGAAATTATGTGGCAGAGGTTGGGCTTAGGTTCACTCCATTCTTCCAAGGCCAGCTCTTTATCCGCACTCCATGCTGCCTCAGACAGAGTAGCTAGTGGTGTAGTGGCTAGGGCACTGGACCTGGAGTTATGAAGATCCGAGTTCAAATTCAGCCTCAGATGCTTACTAGCTGAGTGACCCTAGGCAAGTCACTTAACCCCTGTCTGTCTCAGTTTCCTCAGTTGTAAAACTGTAAAACCTACCTCACAGGGTTGTTATGAGAATCAAGTAAGATATTAGTACAGAGCCTAATATATAGTAGATAATAAATGCTTGTTTCTTTCTTTTCAGATGCTTAATAAATGCTTATTGATTGACTAATTGATTGCATCCCATTACTGAAAAATAATCACCTCAGCAACATGCTTAGTTGTTGCTTGAGGATACCCAGTGAGGTGGAGCCCACTACCTCCCATATAAGACCTCTGCAATTCCCTGGCCACAGATATAAATCCTTCCTCTTTGAAGGGTTCTCTCCGACATAGGAACTATGTTAGGAAGTTTCTTTCCCTAAGATAAACCTAAATCTTGTTCTTTGCATGTTCTATCCACTGTTCCTTGTTCCATCCTCAGGTCAAGAAGAACAAGCTTAATCTCTTTTTCAAGGGATGGTCCTTAGCATACTTAAGAACAATCATCTCCCTTCCTAATTCTCCTCTTCTCCACACTAACATCCAGTCTTCCTTCAACCAGTCATCATATGACATGCGCTTAGAGCTTCTCATTATGCCTGCCTCTGAGCTCTAATTGACTTGCACGTATTTTTGGAAACCTTGATATTCTCTCGTGTGCAACTGTCATTGAAAGTTGTGATCAGAATCATTTATTAAGTACCTACTATGTGCCAGGCTCTGGGGACACAATGACAAAAAAAACAAAAGAGTCCCTGCCCTTAAGGAGTCCACATTCTGTCCGCTTCTACAATGCATACACACAGAAGTGTGTATAAAATATATAAGGTGATTTAGATGTTGGGGAAGGGAAGAGACATCAGATGGAAGGGATAGGAAAGGCCTCGTGTATGATGTCTGTGGTCAGTTCTATAAAAATTGCTTAGCAACATAACTCTCATCATAAAAGTTGGTTAAAGAAAATCCTTTTCAATTTACATGGTTTTCTGGGAAGACTTGTATGAACTGATGTAAAGTGAAGTAAGCAGAACCAGGAGAACATTGTACGCAGTAATGGCAATATTATAATAATGATCAACTGTGAAAGATTCAGCTTCTCTGATCAAGACAAGGATCCAAGGTAATTCCAAAGGACTCATGAGGAAAAAATGCTGTCAATTTCCAGAAAGAGAACTGATATATTGAAGCATGTATTTTTACTTTATTTTTTTGTTTTTGTGTGTATGTTTTCTTTTTGCAACATGGCTAATGCAGAAATATCTTTTGCATGGCCTCATATATATAACTGAAAGCATATTGCTTGCTTTCTCAAGGGGTGGGGGAGGAACAGGAAGGAGAAAGAGAATTTGGAACTCAAAATTTTTTAAAATGAACGTTAAAAAAAGTTTACCTGTAATTGGAAAATATTTAACAAAATTAATAAAATATTTTTAAAAACAATCACATGGTTTTAATTTCCAGCCTCTGTTCCAGGACTGTAACAAGAAACAGGTATCTAAAGCAGTCCGTACTTGCCAGAGCCTAGCATAGGGCCTGACAAATAGTAGGCCCTTAATAAATGCTTGTTGATCGACTGAGGCAGCAGCTAAGTGGTACAGTGGATAGAGAACTGGACTTGGAGTTGTGAAGGAAGACCTGAGTTTAAATACCGCTTCAGACACTTGGCAGCTGTTTAACTATGGGTCAATCAATTAACCTCTCTCAGCCTTGGTTTCTTGATCCACAAAATGGGAATAATAATAGCACCTACCTTGAAGGATTGCTGTGGGAATCAAATGAGGCAATATAGGTGGGGGGGTTTTGCAGAGCTTCAAGTGTTATATAAATGTTAGCTATTGTTATTTCAGATGGTACTGTCTAGTATTGGTCACAAACTGTGTCTTCTGTGTTTGTCATATCTGCTCAACTAAGTGACAATCTCTTTGAAGACATAGACTTTTTTCTTATAATTCTGTTGTATTCCCCTCCCTTCTTTCTCCTCCAAACAGCGCTAGGCACATATAAAAAGAGGAAATGAGAAAAACTGTAGTACAGAGGTATAAGCAATGAAAACCATTCTTTTACTTTTCTTTCTGTCTTTCTTTCTTCCTTCCTTCCCTTTCTGTCTCTTGCTTCCTTTCTTTTTCTCTTTCCCTTCCTTCCTTTCATTCTTCATAACTTTCTTTCTTTCCCTCTTTCTTCTTGTTCTTTCTTCCTTCCTTTCTTCCCCTCTCTTTCCTTTCTTTTCTTCTTTCTTTCTTTTTTCTTCCTTCCCTCTTTTCTCTTTCTTCCTTCCTTTCATTCTTTCTTCCTTCCTTTCTCTCTCCCTCTTTTTTCTTTTTCTCTTCCTCCCTTCCTTTCTTCCCTTCTCTTCTCCTACCTTTGTTTTTCTTTCTTTATTTTTCTTTCTTTCTCTCCCTCCCTGGGCCAGCTACTCATGGGCCATTCACACTCTGATTAGCATGGGAGCTTTAACCTCTTCTGGTTCTCATTTGGGCCAGTTCTCCTCTCCTTAAGCAATATGATGGCCCCCTGTTCCCAGAGGCTCACCATATTAATTCCAAGCTTAGTGGAGACATCTGATTGGCATAGCCCACTGCAGCTTAGATCATGAGATCCCTTAGTTTCAGCCTCCCTGGTAGCATGGATTACAAGCATGTGCCACCATGCCTGGCTCACTCTTTCACTTTTAGCTGCCTGGTGAATTAGCTATTTTCAACAACCTTTTCTACTGCTCCTATATCAAGCTTTCAAGATGGAGAAAAAGAAAAGAAAAAAAGACTCTTTCCTTGGAGGAAAAGGGTGTGAAATCATGGAATAATAGAATTTATGATCTGGGAAGGGTCTGTGGAGATCATCAGAAGAAAGCAGAAATTGGAAATTCATGAGCAAATGTGGCAAATATGTATGGTTAAGTATAACTCTAAGAATGTATGAAGGGCAAGAGGAGGTCAGGAACTATGCTTTAAAACACACACACACACACACACACACACACACACACACACACAACTATGTGTTGAACCTGAATACTTCACTTTTCATGAGCTTCCCTGAGATCCAGACTAAGGTTGTTCTCTTTTTATTCCATGTGACTATTTCAACTACCAGGCTAAACAACAACCTCTCCTCAGGGTATTAACAGTCTCTACATAATTATAGATAGTTATCACATTCTTCCAGTTTCTTGTTGATCTAAGTTATACGTGTTTTGCCATGTACATCTTTTCTCCTAAATCAGTCTTTCCTGCCCTTTAATCATTTTTGTTGCTTTTCTCTGAACTCTCTCCAGTTTGTCTTCACCTCACTGGTAATGAGGTTCCCAGATCATGGTACATCATTCCAAGTGTGGTCTTACTGGTTGTGCAGAGAAAGACCATTGCCTTTCTGCTTCCTGATCCTCTGTTTCCATCCACACAGCTTTTATGTTGCCAAATCATATTGTAAATCCATCCTGAATTTTTGGCCCCCCGCTGCAAGCTTATGGTATATCCAAGCACTCCCTTAAATTGGATTCCTGCACTGTCTCCGTACCGTGCCAAAGGAATTGAAATATGGTCAGGGGACGGGGGCGGGGGGGAGAGAAATCAATGGAAGTTTGGTATTCATCTTGGTTTGACTGATTTTTTTTCAATGGATTAGCTGGACTGGCCATTTCATGACAATGGTGCTGGTGCTGGTGGTAGGAACAGGAGGAGTAACAGCAAAAACCAACAGCACGTGTCTGCGTAGCCCTTGGTGGTTGGCAAGGAGCTTTGAATATGGCATGTGTGTGGCTTCTCATTTAGCACTGGGCAAAGTAAAACACTGAGTCATTGAGCTATTTCTCCAGCATAAAGGGGATACTAAATAGCTAAGCAGTGGTTGAGAATAAACCGGGAGTCCAGAACTCTGGAACCCATTTGAAAACTGGTAAAGTCAAACCAACTTCAGTCACATCCAACTCTTCATGAGTTGGGGTTTTCTTGGCAAAGATACTGGAGTGGTTTGCCATTTCCTTCTCTAATTCATTTTACAGATGAGGAAACTGAGGCAAACAGGTTTAAAGTGACTTGGCCAGGGTCACACAGCTACTAAGTGTCTGAGGTCAGATTTGAACTCAGGAAGATGACTTTTCCTGACTCCAGGTCTGGTGCTCTATCCACTGCACCACCTAACTGCACCACACCCAGAACAAAAGCCCCACAAACTTATAGTCCAGCACAAAATCTACACAAAGCATGGGGTGTCAACTACAAGGTAGAAAGAGGATAGTATCTCCAGCTAGCCCTGATGCTGTCCTTCTTGGCTCTCCAGTCTCTCACTTTTGATACCAGTCTGCCAGCTCTTCTGGGCTTTGTAATTGGTACAATCACTGCCATCACTACCATTCTTCTTTTTTTTTTTTTTTTTAGGCAATTGGGGTTAAGTTACTTGCCCAGGGTCACAAAGCTAGTAAGTGTCAAGTGTTTTAGTCTGAGGCCGGATTTGAACTCAGGTCCTCCTGACTTCAGGGCTGGTGCTCTATCCACTGCACCACCTAGCTTTCCCCTACTACCATTATTCTAAAGGGGCATTCTTTTCTCCTCACCTATCCACAATGACCAAAATTGAGGAAGGGAAGGGAAAAAAACTTCCTTTTGGCTTGAGACAATGGGAACGTAATAAAAAGATTGGATTTGGAGTTAGATGACACAAGTCTCAAATTCTAGCTTTGTAACCTTGGGAAAGTTGCTTATTTATGCTTATGTGGGACATAATTTATCGTTTGTATAGCTCTTTACATCTTGCAAAGCTTTTTTAATACAAATATTAACTCATTTGAGCCTCATAATAACCCTGTGAGTTATAATAAATATTATTCCCATTTTATAGATGGGGAAACAAGTTTGAAGATACTAAGTGACTTCTCCTCAGTCACACAGCTAGGAAGAAGCAAACTCAAATTTCTTGACTCCCAAGGCTGTGGGCCTCAGTTTTCTCAGCAGTCTTGGAGTAGGTAAGCTCTGAAATCTTTTCCATTGTTCAGTTCTCTGATCCTATGAAAATAGGGGAAGGAGGTGAGAATCACAGATTCTCAGAGTTGGAAAGGACCTCTGAAGTCATCTATTCCAACCTGCACCTCAATAGGAATTTACTCTTCAACATCCCAGACAAGGGGTCATCCAGCCTGGATTCAAAACCTTAAAATGAGGGGGTCAATTGGGGGCCTAACTTAGACATGCCCTCCTCCATTTTCCACAATTCCTTTCCCATTCCTTAGCCTCTCCAGCTTAATCAAAACTTATTTCTTCAGTGAATCTCCTCTCTTAAAAGCTACCAGAGTTGGAGCTAGTATGAGATGGGCACCCTTTCCTCCTGCTTGCTGAATTCCTGGAAGCCAAACATCCAGTCCCATTCCTTTGACTAGTCCCAGGCTGCAACCCCCAGGGTCCTGGGACTTTCATACCTCTCTCCTGGGACTTCCTAGTGTTGCCCTGTTGGTACCTGCACCATAGTGGGACACCCAAGAAACAGTGGAGGATCAAGTTAGGTAGGGAGAATGCACATGGAAACATCAGTGAGAAATTAGCAACAGGGATAACCATGTGGCTACTTCACTCATTATTCCATAGTAAATTCATACTCAAGTGTAAAAGGGTGACAATTATACTTATATTACCTATTTCAAGAGGTGGCTGGGGGAAAGTATTTTAGAATTATGGAAAATTAAATAAATGAGAGTTTAAAATGCCATACCCTTAGCAGCTACCCAATGTCCCACTGTAGGGCAATCAAAAAGTACAGGACTCCTGTCCATTTTCACAAGCGACAGTAAATATCCTTGTAGTTTAGAGATGGACCACAAAGATTATCTAATCCATATTCTTAAGAGATGAGGAAACTGAGGCCTAGTGTGATGATTGGACTTGCCAACACCAATACAACGATTTAGGGCATTGGACTCTGAGCACTGGATTCTAATCCTAACTCCACCACTCTTAGTGACCCTAGGCCCAAAAAAAAAAATCCTTGTGAGGTAGCTTGTGAGGAGGTTTTTCTCTTGGTTGCTTTTTGCCTGAATTATACTCAGGAGTAAGGTTTTGTACATAGCAGATGCTTGATAAACATTTGTTTGATGAATGAAAATAGATGAGCAATAAAACATTGCACAGGTGGATAGTTATTTCTTGAAATATTTTGAAAAAAGTCTGAAATAAATCATCTCATCCCACTATTTCCAAAAGAGAAAGTGAAATTGATAGAGAAATGACTAGGATTGATAGCCCACTATGATAGGGGAGGGGATAGATTCATGTGTTCAAAATATCATAAAACATTCTCATTAAGAGGGGCATGCAATTGCTTCTTGGACTACTCAGGCTAAGATTAAAGGTAAGAGGGTGCATTCTTCAGGTTTAGAGATGCTTAAAGTCTCCTTTTTCAGTATTTCAACATTATGATGGCACCATGTTTCCTGTCCTCCTCACCTCCTATATCCAATCAGTTATCACGTCTTGCCAATCACCACAAAACATCAAAAATTAATGTAGAAAAATCACGGAGAACAAGCATAGCCCTGAAAAAGAGGGAAGAAAAGAACCCTTCTCCCAATCCCTCACAGAGGCGGGGGATCCACAGATAGGGGACATTGCACATAATGCCAGACTTTTTCCAATGAATCAATTAGTTTTGCTGATTTTTTTCTCTTCCTCTTGTTATTTTTTTAATTATTATTATTAGTAGTAAAAGAGATGGTCCCTGACAGGAGGGAGGGAAGGGAATGAAAGGGAAAATTAGCAATGTAAAAATAAAACGTATTACTAAAAATTTATTTTAAAAAAATCATCATCACTAAGGCCACAGGACATGGGAATAGAAAGCTGTCTCTATATCAAAGAATAATACGAAATGGCAGGTTTATTAGAAGAAATATTTACTTTGACATTTGATGCATCTATAAATTCATTAATGAGGATATTTCTTCTACTAACTCTAAGAGAAACCTCTCTACAACATACTATATGATGACTGAGAGTCATTGTGGACAAAAAATTCATTACTCCACAGCCAACATGGTGATGAATCTCTCTGAACATAGACAGCCTGGTCTTCTAATTACAGAGTTCTTCATGGTAGTTTGACAATGACTCTGAGCTCTTAAAGGCTTTGAGAGTGCAGATCTGATGGGTCTTCCCAAAATGGCAAAGCTTCAATCATGGCCTTGGTGATGTGATGATTATTAGGAATATCTAATTAAAATTTTTGAAATCCATAGGGATTATAGGACCTCTAAAATTTGCTGTATAATTTCCTATCACAAAGGACAACTCAGTGGTAAATTATTACCATCAAAAAACTTCCCTCTTAACCTGAAAGAATTCCAGAGTAAGTGCTTCCACAGACTCCCTTATAAACACGTTTTCCTTGCACCATCAACGATAAAACCAAGGCAGGTTATGTGATACCATCATAAGAGTGGTAGAATGGGAAGGGATACTGGTATGTCTCCTATGACCAAGGGAAGTATGAAAATGAGGGGGAAAGGGAAGACTTATGGGGCATCGCATTTCTTTCTTTCTTTTTTTTTTTAGTTTTCAACATTCACTTCCACAAGATTTTGAGTTCCAAATTTTCTCCCCATCTCACCCCTCCCCTCACCCCAAGACAGAGTGCATTTTGAATACCCCTTCCCCTAATCTGCCCTCCCTTCCATCACCCCCCCCTTCTCTTATCCCCTTCCCCTTCTATTTTCTTGTAGGATAGATTTCTATACCCCATTGCCTGTATATCTTATTTCCCAGTTGCATGTGAAAACAATTTTTAACATTTGTTTTTAAAGCTTTAGATTCCAAATTCTCTCCCTTCCTCCTTCCTCACCCACCCTCATTGAGATGGCAAGCAACTCAATACAGGTTATACATGTGTAGTCATGCAAAACACTTTCATAGTAGTCATGTTGTAAAAAACTAACTATATTTCCCTTCATCCTATCCCACTTCCCATTTACTCTATTCTCTCTTTTGACTCTGTCCCTCCTCAGAAGTGTTTGCTTCTGATTAGCCCTTCCCCCATCTGCCCTCCCTTCTATCATCCCCAACTCTTATTTCCTTCCCCCCTATTTTCCTGTAGGGTAAGAGATTTCTATACCCAATTGAGTGAGTATGTTATTCCCTCCTTAAGACAAATCTGATAAGAATAAGATTCATTCATTCTCTCTCACCTTCCCCCACTTCCCCTCCACTGTAAAAGCTTTTTCTTGTCTGTTTTACGTGAGATAGTTTACCCCATTCTACCTCTCCCTTTCTCCTTCTCTCAGTATAATCCTGTCTCACCCTTTAATTTTATTTTTTAGATTTTACCCCTTCATCTTCAACTCACTCTGTGCCCTCTATCTATCTATTATATAATATATATATATACATATATATTTTTTCCCACCAACTACCCTAATACTGACAAAAGTCTCATGAGTTACAATTATCATCTATCCATCTAAGAATGTAAATAGTTGAACTTTAATAAGTCCCTTATGATTTCTCTTTCCTGTTTACCTTTTCATGCTTCTCTTGAGTCTTGTATTTGAAAGTCAAATTTTCTATTCAGCTCTGGTCTTTTCATCAGGAATGCTTGAAAGTCCTCTATTTCACTGAATGTCCATTTTTCCCCCTGAAGAATTATACTCAGTTTTGCTGGGTAGGTGATTCTTGGTTGTAATCCTATCTCCTTTGCCCTCTGGAATATTATATTCCATGCCCTGTGGTCCCTTAATGTAGAAGCTTCTAAATCTTGTGTTATCCTGATTGTGTTTCTACAATACTTGAATTGTTTCTTTCTGGCTGCTTGCAATATTTTCTCTTTGACCTGGGAACTCTGGAATTTGGCTATAATATTCCTAGGGGTTTTCCTTTGGGGATCTCTTTCAGGTGGTGATTGGTGGATTCTTTCCATTTCTATTTTACCCTCTGATTCTAGGATATCAGAGCAGTTTTCCTTGATAATTTTTTTTGAAAGGTGGTGTGTAGCTCTTTTTTTGATCATGGCTTTCAGGTAGTCCAGTAATTTTTAAATTATCTGTCCTGTATCTATTTTCCAGGTCAGTTGTTTTTCCAAGGAGATATTTCACATTGTCTTCTCTTTTTTCATTCTTTTGGTTTTGTTTCATAATTTCTTGATTTCTCATAAAGTCATTAGCTTCCATTTGCTCCATTCTAATTTTTATGGAAGTATTTTCTTCAGTGAGCTTTTGGACTTGTTCTTCCATTTGGCCAATTCTGCTTTTTAAGGCATTTTTCTCCTCATTGGTTTTTTGGATCCCTTTTTTTTTAAGGGGTTACTTTCTTCAGTAATTTTTTGGGCCTCCTTTAGCAAACTGTTGACTTGTTTTTCATGATTTTCTTGCATCGCTCTCATTTCTCTTCCTAATTTTTCCTCTACTTCTCTTACTTGCTTCTCAAAATCCTTTTTGATCCCTTCCGTGGCCTGGGACTGATTCATATTTGTCTTGGAGGCTTTGGTTGTAGGAGCTTTGGTTTTGTTGTCTTCTTCTGGTTGTATATTTTGATCTTCTTTGTCACCAAAGTAAGATTCTATGATCTGACTTTTTTGCACAGTTTACTCATGATTCCAGCCAATTACTTGACCTTTAAACTCTTTGTTAAGGTAGGGATCTGCTTCCAGTGTGGAGAATGTACTGTCCCAAGCTTCGGGGGTTTTGTGCAGCTGTTTTCAGAGATACTTCTAGGGACCTGTAAATTTTCAGTTCTTCCAAGGTGGTATGATCAAAGGTGAGGTGTTTAGTCCTTTCCTGGCCTGTGCTCTGGTCTATGAGTGACCACAAGCACTCTTTCCTGCCTTGGAACTGTGAGGACAATTCCCTCTCCACTGCCACCATAAGCTCTACCTTGCTAGCACTCCTCCTCTACCCAGGACCACTACCCAGAACTGTGACCCAGATGCAAGCATGGGCAAAGCAAGAGAATTCTGCCTCAGCACCAGCGAAGAGATCCCTGCAATCCCCCTCTGATCAGCTGCTCAGCCCCCCCATTGTCTGTGGGCCAAGAGCTCCAGAAGCAGAAGCGCCGCCTCGGGGCTGTGCTGGGACTGGGACTGGACCAAGCTCCTCTCTCACCATGGTCACAGACCTTTCCTACTGACCTTCTAAGTTGTCTTTCGCATTTGTGTGTTGAGAAGTCAGGAAACTGCCACAGTTGTGATTCAGTCCCCTGAGGCCTGCTCTGGGTTCGTTGAGGCCCCATCTTTCTTTGTATGGCCCACGCTGTACTGTGCTCCCCTCCCAGCCCGGTTATCTTGGGCTGGAAATTTGTTTCCCTCTGTCTTTTTGTGGGTTCAGCTGCTCTAGAATTTGTTTAGAGCCATTTTTACAGGTATTTAGTGGGGTTTGGGGGAGAGCTCAGCAAGTCACCCCTTTTACTCCGCCATCTTGGCTCTGCCCAGCAAAGAGCCAGGGCATCCCATTTCTCTTTCACCAACCCTGCCCATTCAATCTGGGTGAAGCATATTCACCAGCCAATTATTAGGACTGATTCAACTCTTCAGTAAAGTTATGATTCTTCCTCCATGGTTATAAGCTAAACTCCGTCTCTAAATTTACGATCTTCTGACCTCTATTTGACAAGAGGCCACCATAGCATCTTGGAGCCTCCTCATTTTCCTCATCTGTAAAGGGAGATGGTTTGAGCAAGAGGGTTTTGAGGAAAAGGAAAGGTGCCTTCTGATACCTACTCCAGCATCTTTTTCACAGTGCCATACTACTCATCACATGATATTTGAGAAATTTGGACAATTGATCACATCTTTTGGTTCTCATCCATCTGTTTGGTGACATGAAGGCATAATATTAGATAATGCCTATAAAATAGCTATCAGATGTTAGCTCTCCTCAGCTTCTCCTCAAAAAGAGAGGGTTTGATGAGATGGTCTCTGAGCTCCCTTCTTCCTCTAGGTTCTTACTCCTAAGAATAGTATTTGCCTCCTTGTCCGGGAAGAAACAGACCTCTTCCTTCACACACATCTCTTCATTTCCTGTTTCAAATAAGTGCTCCTCTCCCCACCTACCTCACTTCCTTTTGGGGCCCAACCACTAAGCTCCTGTTTCCTGTCTGAAGAATGCTCCACCTACCTCCCCAGTGTTACTTTGGTGACTCATCACTGGGATTCTTCCAACCTGGTGGACTTCCAGAATCTTTTCATTATGGTTTTTGGAATACTAAAATACTTTCAACAGATATTAGAAATAGTAGACCATTCCCACCAAGGAAAGACTTCCCCACATCACCTCCCTCCCAAGACCCAAATAGGCTCTTACATATAAGAAAGGATGTGTGAATATAATCCTGTGTGTGGTCACATCATCTCAGTCTTAGTGCTTTTGCCTACAGGATATCATTTTGTTCATCATTTATATTCGCACATAGCCTTTGCAGACAAACTTGAACCCAACGCTTTAATATTGCAGAGCTTACCATTTGGAAACAAACTTTTGGATAAAATTCTTGGGCAGGGCAAATCTGGTTCTACTTTTATATGTGATCTAGCATAATAAAAAAAAACATTTGGCTATTTAATAGTTGATCCCTTCCTCCAAAAACATCTGTTAACTATTTTATAGGCATTATCTAACATTATACCTCCATGGTACCAAACAGATGGATGAAAAACAAAAGATTTGGTAAAAAGTCCAAAAGTTCTCAAATATCATGTGATCAATAGGATGGTGCAGTGGAAAGGATGCTAGAGGGGGCGTCAGAAGACCTGGGTTCTGTTTCACATCTTACCTTTATTAGCTCTATGACCTTAAGTGAGTCACACTGTCTGTGCCCCTCAGCTTCCTCATTCGCAAAATGGGGATAATTATACCTATCTTGCCTCTCTCTCGAAGGGTGGTTGTAAGGATGTAAGAAGATACTATTTATGAAAACATTTTGAAAATGAAACAATACAATTCAAATGTAAAATCTTTCCCTAATCAATTTGGACAAGTGACTGAATTTTTGAGTTTTCATCCAGATGTTGGACACAAACAAAATATGTAAATGACCCTTCTCCAGGCAAACATGAAGTCAGGATCCTGCTACAGGCAATGATTCTGGTCTTTTTCTAGATCATACATGAGAACTCTTCTCTCTTAAGGGAGCACCAGCTATCACCCTAGGGGCTCAAATAAGGTAATGAAACACAAGATCAGCTGCCATATAATTATATGATGGTACTGAGGTTAATGAGGCCACATATGGGTTGAGCCTTTTGTTTTTGTCCTAGTACATAAGTCCTTTATAACTTTCACTTTAACCCCAATTGGTCTATAGTTATCAAATAAAGTCAGAAAACTGGCTTTTTAAAGTTCTTACTAAGCCATTTTCGTCCTGTTTTCGTTTCCTTGTGAGTTTTTCCCTCCCACAGTGCACAATTAGAAAGACACCTCCAACGGGCTATTAACAACATTGATTGGCTTAACTGCTATTGTCATGACTCTAAAATAGAATTCTGTTAAGTTCTTAAAATATTGCAGACTAGTGCTTTGATGAAGAAGCGCTGACCGACTTTCCTGAGGTTATTATTATTCATGGATGCCTAGTTTGTTCTTTACAACCTAGCTCATCCTTCTCATCTCTTGCCTTTATGTTTTAATCTTCTGGTAGTTCTCATAAAAAAATTACACGGAGGAACAGAAGAAACCTTCCTAGCCGCCCCAGAGAGCCGCAGTGACCAAAACATGACTCGTCCGTGCTGGTTTTTATTTCATTCTCAATGACAATGAAAGAGATGTTATTTATTTAGGTTTGATTTTCACAAGACAATACTGCACATTTCTGTTGCATTTGAACTTTTCAATATACTCTGACGTAGATTTTATTAGATTCTCTCCAAACACACATGCCTTCTCCTCCCTGTATTTGTAAATCTTAAATAAGTAATTCCAAGCTTCTACACACATATACAGAGAGAGAGAGAGAAATACGAGATGGCCAGACAGTGGTTGAATAAGGTAGCAAAGAGAATACTAGACCTAGAGTCCGAAAGACCTGGGTTAAAATCCCAATTGTGACAATTTGCCGTGTAAACATGAGAAACTCCTAAGATCCCAGTTGTGGAGCTGGAAGGGGTCTCAGTGACCTTCTAGTCTAGCTGCATCATTTTACAGATGAAGAAACTGAGACCCCAGAAGGCAAGGTCACACTCGTGGCAAACATCAAAAATGGGATTTCAGCCTAGGTCCTCTGACTTGAGAGCCAGTGCTCTTCCCATCATATTATGCTGCCTCTTTAAGGTTGTCTCCTAATCTAAGTCTTAATTTTCTCATCTGTGAAGTGGGAATAATAAAACATGTAGTGTACAAGTTACAGAGCTGTTATGTAGCTCACATGGGACAGTCCATGTAAAGTGCTTAGCAAACTCTAAAGAATTACGTAAAAGGGATGTTGTAGGAAATACGATGGGACTATAATTAAGCAACAGAAGTCAAAGGTCAACCAAGGTACAATGGAGAGACCCATGGTAGGCTGTGATGCATAAAGATGTGGCATAAAGGAGGTTATCAAAGACATTTATTATAGAGAAAGATGGGTTGGTCATGTGGTGAGAGTCAGGCATCACTGATAGCCAGCTGATATATTCCATAGGAATCCTATAGATGCTAGCGAACCAAAAGAAAGTCTAAAGCACATGGGACAAGTCCCCACCCCTGGCAAACTGATGGAAGGACATGGACAAAGGTCACACAGAATGGGAAGTCGTGGGCAGGCTTTGATCTGCATCACTGAACAGAGAACATACCAGTAAGATCCCAGATATCCTGAGGACCTGGATGTCAATTATTATTACCTGAGGGGTGGTGGGACATACTCTGAATCACAGTCTTTTATCACACTTTTATTTCTTCCTCCTTTGTTTTCCCCATCCTCACCTGAATGTACTTCTTTGTATTTCTCTCAAAGGAGCAGTATTAAGAAAGAAAAAAAATTAGAAATGTTGTTGTTCAGTCTTTTCAGTCATATCCAACTCTTTGTGACCCCATTTGAGGTTTTCTTGGCAAAGATACTAGAGTGGTTTGCCATTTCCTACTCCAACTCATTTTACAGATGAGGAAACTGAGACAAACAGGGTCAAGTGGCTTGCTCAGGCTCACACAGCTAGTAAATGTCTGAGGTTAGATTTGTACTCATGAAGATGAGTCTTCCTGACTCCATGCCTGGCACTCTATGCAGTATGCCACCCAGCAGCCCCAACTCTGTTTTGCCTTCTCCTCTTATTCCCTAACAGGCTATTTGGGTCTCTTTCATTCAATTCAAAGGTCAGCAATTGGTGGGTCCAGTCTTATAAAATCCTTCACAATCTGCCTACAGCTTAGCTTTGCAAAATACTTACTATTCCCCCTCACACATGCTACACTTCAGCCAAATGGACTTACGTGCTTCACACATGGCATTCCCTTCCTGCTTTCGTAACTTCAAGTTGATGGTCTCTCTCACTCTCATGCATGAAGTGTTCTTCTTCCTTTCTTCTGTCTCTTGGAACCCCTGCCTTCCTTCGAGGCTAAACTCAACTGCCATGTGTTTTAAGAGCCTTTTCCTTGTACCTCCATTTGCCTCTTGCTCCCTCCCATCGCTTTGTATTTATTACATATATGTATATACATATATATTATATATATATATATTTAAAATCTCCTATGTTTGATTATCTGCATACACATTTTACCTCACTTTCCTCCCCACACCCCCTAGAATACAAGATCCTTAAGGACAGACACTAGAGTCTTACTTTTGTCTTTTTGTGCCTAGTGCCTTGGGGGCCATCTCCAGTCCTCTTGATCTATGTCTTGCCTCTAGACCCAGATGGCTCTGGAGGAGAAAGTGAGGCTGGTGACTTTGCACAGCCCTCCCTCACTTAAATCCAATTCACTTGCAAGTCATGGCATCACTTTCTTGATGTCACCGTCCTCTTTGACAACTAAGGACAAACAACAACGAGTGCCTTACCATGGAAACTGGCACATAGTCAGTGCTTAATAAACAGTTGATTGATTAATGTTAGAATCAGTTAAAGTAGAGACAGAATGTCATTTCTGGTACAGCAGTTAGCAAGGAAAGTTTTCCTATCTGTGCTAAGTTCTTATTTTTGGGAAAATCTCTGTTAGTATCAATGCCAGCACTTGTCCTATGACATCATAGGTGTTTAATAAATGCTAGTAGAATGATTGATGGATTCCTTAGGTAAATGCAAGGACAAGAATTCTATTGCTACTTCTTCCCAAGCATCCTATTCTGTAGACAACTATCAGATCCCTGGAATAAAATGTATTGCAGGTCAGTGGCAAATAATTTGTATGTGTCTTATCTTCTAGCCAAATTGGGGAGCTGATCTTTGGGTGATTAGCTAGGGATATAGCTCTCAGGGTATCAAACTTAATTACAAAGGATGTTAAGGGCCATTAAGAATGGCTACTGGGGCTTAGGTGCCTTAATGCAAATCAGTTATATAGGGCACCAGAGGTTTAACACTCTTGCATCTGATTATTGCTATTTACATAGAAAAGAAACAGGACTCAGATTCCATTGCTCAGTTTTAATGGGGAATTGGAGAAGTTGGTAAAGCATTCAGCCTTTGCAAACTCTTTCTTCCTGCCCATTTTTTCTTATTTATATAAACTAGTTTTCTTCACAGAAATCAAAGGATTGCTGTCCTGACAGTGGCAGAGAGTTCATTGACTAGGCATTCCTTCTGGGCTTCACTGATAAGAACCCACTGCCCTGGAAATTGGTACTGCCAGCCAGTGATGTTCTGGACCTGTGATCATTACCATCCACAGTGCAGGCCTCATCCCCAGTGTTCTTTTATCCCTGGTCAGAAAAAATTATACTGAAAATGATATATATCTTGACTACTTCTAGAAATCTCTAGGCAATCCATTTCAATGGAGTTCAGTCCTTCATATACTTGTATGTCCCTCCTTGTCGCCACTCTGCCACCCTCCCACCTCTGCCTCCCATCTCTCACCCCCTACATACACACAGCTTACAGGAGTTGTTCATTAAAAGCATTGCTCATGGCAAGAAATAATGTAGAGTTACTAGAAAACAATGAAGCTTGGAAATGTAGAATTGGTAACTTAGGTCTCCTGGATAGAATGGGATGCCAAGTCCCAGTTCTCCCAAATAGTAGCTAATTCACTGCGTAATCTTAGAAATATCATTGAGTTTCAGTTTCCCCATCAGGAATATAGCCCACCAGTCTTCTCATTCCCCAGAAATATTATAAAGATTAATCACAGAACCTGTGATTAACCTGTCAGAGATTACAATATGTATTGTAACTTTTTTTTTTTAAATGAAGGCAGGGGCAACTAGGTGGCAGCGCAGTGGAAAGAGCACCGGCCCTGGAGTCAGGAGGACCTGAGTTCAAATCCGGCCTCAGACCAAACACTTGACACTTACTAGCTGTGTGACTCTGGGCAAGTCACTTAACCCCAATTGCCTAAAAAAAAAAAAAAAAAAAAAAAAGAATCAAGGCAGATTTGAACCACATAGAAGGTCAGTCCAAATTTAAACAAAGTTCATAACCAAATTAACAGAGAATTCTTACAGTAGTGCTTATAACCTGCCTCTCCTCTGGATAAATCAGGAGAGACAGGTTTTTTAAAGGAATCATAGGCTTTATTCATAGGACTTCAAGCTAAAAAGACAGCTAAGTGCGACTGTGGATAGAGCACTGGACCTGGGGTCAGGAAGGCCTCAATTCAAATCCGATCTCTAACATTTAGTAGCTATGTGATACTGAGTAAAGATTACTTACCCTCTGTCTCAGTTCCCTCATCTGTAAAATGGAGATAATAATACCACCTACCTCCCAGGGTTACTATGAGGCTCAAATGAGGCAATATTTGAAAAGCACTTTGTAAAAATCGTAAAGTGCCATATAAACACTGGTTATTATTATTATTATTAGAAAGGACCCTAGGAATTACCTAGTCCAAGATGACTGATTTTACAGATGGGAGAATTTGAGGTCTACGTATAAATGCTTATTATTGTTATTATTATTATTATTATTATCATTAGAAAAAGACCCTAGGAATTACCAAGTCCAAGACTGCTGGGACTGATGGGATAATTTGAGGCCCAAAGATGTTAAGTGGCTTGCTCATGGTCATTAATTCATAGCAAAGCCAGGATTTGAATTCGTGCTCTCTGACTTCAATAGAATGAAGAAAACAATCAATAATTGAAGACAACACAGATGGGGAAATATTTACCTTGCTTTGCCATTCAAACAATAAATCATTGGTACATGTCACCAGGCAATGACATACACGGAACAGGCCGATAACCTAAAATCTGTAACAAAAAACACACAATTTTACTGAATGTTATCATTAGAATATGTGAATAATTTTGGAAATGTACTTAGCTGTTCCCTCTTGGGTTACAGGTAATTTCATCCTATTGATACTATATCCATATATCTGCTTTCTTTACAATTCAGTTTCTTTCCCAAGGCAAGTCATACTAGGATTTCTTAGTTTTTTGTTCTCTTGAGTCTCTAATTCCTCCTTTAAAATATCCTCTGGGCCAACACATGCACATATATACAAACACACACACGTGCACACACTCACACACATGCAAACACACAAGCACACACATGCGCATATGTAAGTATACATGTGCACACACTCACACATGCAAACACACCAAGGCAAACATGCACCCACAAACACACAAGGCAGACACACACGTACACACATACACATGCAAACACACACACACTCACACACATGCACACTTACACACACCCTCCCCTCACGCTCTATTTTTGTCACCGCTTCTCCTGTATCTGTGTTTGTGTGTGCCAGTCTGGCTTAATATATTGGCTATTTGTGGCCTAGTGTAGCAACAGGAGCCCTTAATGAGATTTTATATTTCAAGCAGGGGACTTTCAGATTCCAAAGCTCAATATAAAGCTGCCAATACTGAGCTGGCATTAATTAGTATATCACCCATGGCCTGAGAGGTTGTGGTATTATATGGATATAATTTATCACAGCAGAAAGCTGAGGGCATTTCATTTGAAATTAGACCATGTTCACAGTTTGTAAGAATGAGAAACCTTCAGTCTTCAGAGTCACCACCCCTCCCCCACTCCCCTTATCACACAACTGGGAAACAAAATCAGCCTATTAAGATTAATGTATGACTCTCTCTGTCCGTCCTGCATTTATTCACAAATAGGAAACTGCAGATACAGTTGTTTCCAAAAAAAGATGGCATTAATACATTTTCTCTGGCCCTGATATTGACTGCCCTAAATGATCAACTTAGTTTTACAGGAGAAAGAAATAGAATATGAAGAAATATATGTATATATATATATTTTTTTTTAAATAAAGGGAGTGGGAAGACAGAGACAGAATACAAGTAGTTCTGAAGAACAAAAAGCAATTAAAATGCATGACACTGTGAGGGGGAAGAATGAAAGGGAGAGAGGAGAGAAACTATCAGGCTTGGATTAATGTGATTTCTGCCTCCCATGGGAAGGGTCTTATGTTGCCTCAAGGTGCCATGTTGATTGCCCACCTAACTGTGAGGGGAATTGAAAGAAATAGCCTTTCCAGCTGTGAATCAACATGATATAATAGGAAGAGAAGGGAAGAGTATGTGCATTTATTAAGCACCTACTATGTGTCAGACACATAAGTGCTTCACAAATATTATCATCTGATCCTCATGACAATCTACTTGGGAAGTGGGTGCTATTGTAATTCCCATTTTGCAGTTGAGTTAACGCAGGCAGAAAAAAGTTTAGTGGCTCGCCCAGGGTCACATAAGTAAGTGTCTAAGGTCAGATCTGAACTCAGGTCTTCCTGACTCTAGATCTATGTTTTATCCACTATCTCACCTAGCTGCCTGAATATGGAATCAGGACATTCACGTCTCACCTCTGACACCACTTGTGTAATCTTGCACAAGTATTTAACTTCTCTCAGACTTAATTTCATCATTTGCAAGATGGAGAATAATTATCCCAGTAGTACTTAACTCCCAGGGGTTTTGTGAGGATCAAACAGGATAAAGTACTTTGCAAACCTTAAAGCTATGTATACATGTCAGCTATCCTGTGAGAAGGAAGCTTAGAGATCATCTGTCCCCTAAATTGTTCACTCTCTTCTTTATGAGATGGAAAAATAAATAGCTTAGATGAGGATTATAGAAGAGTAGTGTTTGTGGTAGCAAGGAAATGGAGACAAAATAGATGCCCAACAATAGGGGAATGGCTTAGCAAATTCTGGTACATGAACGAAATGGAAGATGACTTTACTACAAGAAACAATGACTATGACAAATACAGAGAAGCATGGCTAGCAAAATATCTGGCACACAGTAGGTGCTTAATAAATGTTTATTGATTGGTTGAAAGACATGAAGTGATGAAGAAAGAAGGAAGCAGAGCTGGGAAAAATATTTATACACAATGACTATAATTATATAATAAAAAACATAATAATCACAAAAAACTTAAAATTAATATTAAAATTACAAAAAACAAGCTCAGTTCCAAAGAAGAGATATGAGAAGGTACTTCTTCCAAAACCTCTGCAGAAGGGAGGGAAGGTCCACAGATGCATGCATATGTCAGGGATTTTTTTGACTTATTAATTGGTTTTGCTGATTTTTTCCCCTCTTCTTGCTCTTTTTTTCTTTGCTTTTTAAAAAAAAAATTAAATCCTTTGTTATAAAGGATGGCTTGAGGAGGGGAAGGATATATATAGGGATAAATCTAGGCAATGTAAAAACATAATATATCAATAAAAATCTTTTTTTCAAAAAGGACCACCATAAGGCCCAATGGGTACCAAGGTCATTTGGCCTTTTCCAAAATATGGATTCTATCTCACTGTATATAATTCTGCTCAGTTTTCTACTTTTTTCTGCTGAAAAATATTAAGGATCCTATGCAAATCTCTGAGGTTTATGCCTATTGAGTGACCATTAGATTCAGACTTCTCAAGACCAAGATCAGGAAAATCCTAAAGCAAGTAAAATTTACCTGAATATTCCTACACTTAACACTCTGCATCTTTCTGTTTCCAGTAGAAGCATCTTTCCTCCCCAGCTTCAAAACCCTCCAAATACCCTGTACTTTTCTCCTCACCCTGACTTTATTCCTTCCTGTTTTTGTTGTTGTTCAGTCATGCCCAAACTCTTTGTGACTCCATTTGGGAGTTTCTTGACAAAGATATTGAAGTGGTTTGCCATTTCCTTCTCCAGCTCATTTTACAGATGAAGAAATTGAGGCAAATGAGGTTAAATGGCTTGCCCAGGGTTATGCAGCTAGTACACATCTGAAGCCAGATTTGAACTCAGGAAAATGAGTCTTCTTGACTCCAGGTCTGGTACTCTATCCACTGCACCACCTAGCTGCTCCTTCCTGTCTTAGGAAGGAACTAATTTCAGTTATTTGTATCTTGGTGTAAATTAATTTGAGAAGCAATGAAGTTGTAGCAACAGTCATAAGAGGCATTGTAATAAAGCAAGCAATATAAAACTTGTAGGCTAGCCTGGCATGCTGTATGTTTATTTCATTTCAAGACTAGATTTTTGTATATGCTATGGAAGACTCTAGGTGTTAAAAAGGACCAGAATTTAAGAATACCTTGAAGGACCAAACTGTGGTAAGTCAACTCAGTGCATTTTTTAATCCATACAGCGAAGAGAATAGAAGTCAGATGAAAATTTTTAAAGTAAAATTATGATAAATATGTTTGCATCATTTGACATGCCTGGTCCTTTTAGTATAAATTGGTGCCTGAGAGGAAGAAAGTGAGCTTTTATCACATAAAAGCATTTACTGAGTCCCTCCTGTGTCTCTAGATCCTGGTCCTAACCCTGGTTCCACCATTTTCTTTGTTGACATTGGGCTCTGAGCATCTTCATCAATGAAATAAAAATTACTTTCCTTGCCCATACCCCTCCATGATATCCTAAAGTTTCATTGATTACTATAATGGCCCTAAGCTAACTTAATAGCAAGCAATTCAGTCTCCTAGGTACAGAAGGACCCTTGAGAAGTCTTTGTTTGTGTGCTTTTCTGCCTCCAAATATGTTCAGTTAGTCCAGAAGTTCTTAACCTTTTTTGTAACATAGACTCCTTTGACAATCTGGTGAAGTCTTTCTCCATATAATGTCTTTAATTGTATAAAATAAAATGCATAGGATCACAAAGAAAACCAATCCTATTGAGATATGGTTATCAAAAATATTTTTTAAATCAAGTTCCTGGACCCCAGGTTAAGAACCCTTGCATGAGACCATTTCTACCCTCAGCTCTAAAATATGCTTCCTCCAACACTTCAAGGATCTGGGAGAGTACTAATGTCTTCATAGATGTAGATTACATCCCTTGATGCCTAATAGGAGGTTTGCATGTGTTGCTATGACCAAAACGTCCCTATTACCTAGTGGCTAATCTTCTGGTGACAAGCTTCTCCAAACTTAACGAGGCTAGTACTTGGATGACTGACAACACAATTTGTCACTGGGCCTGTATCTGAAGCCTTTTCAGGTGAATAGTACCCGCCAGAGCTTAGGCTCCCCTGGTGCAGCCCTAGAGAACTCAGAGTCATCTCCACACCATGAGGAATAGGGAAAATAATGAGAGAATAGCATGTGCTATTTATTAGAGGAGGAGTTCCACAGACCTCAAGGAGTCTTTGGATAGATTTCAGAAAATCCATGAACTTTGATGGGAAGAAAGAAAGAAAGAAAGAAAGAAAGAAAGAAAGAAAGAAAGAAAGAAAGAAAGAAAGAAAGAAAGAAAGAAAGAAAG